>NW_015173873.1:11314-28237 GCF_001447785.1 Gekko japonicus | reverse complement strand
CTACCTGCTCTTTCTCATGCATAATCTTATAAACCTCAATCATGTCACCCCTCAGTCGTCGTTTCTCCAAGTGTCAGCAAGCTGCCATTGTGTTGTATGTTGTATTCTGCATGATGTACTCTTCTTGGTTCACCCCCCTCCGGTGGCCTCTTCTGTAGGTGTTTACTTTCTGTTATTAGCACCCTGCGAAACTGCTCAAGGTTGACCAGCTGGAGGTGGGAAGACGTTATGGCTTGCTTGCTTTGTTTTGTATTCTGAGGCCTGAGAACGGTAGTATGAACCGTTGTGTTCCCAGGGAATGGGCGCGAAGTCTTATCACACTCCCGCCAGCGGGAATTGGGATCATTGGTCCTGTCTCGGTTCAAGTTCCTTTATTATGTTTCCTTTGGACTGTTGTAGTTATTACTAACAATGATTTTGTTCCTGATCTAGTCATCTCTTCTAATAAATTTTACTTTGTTCATCAAACGTGGATTTACTTTGAATGAATGGGGAATCGGACACCAAGCTAAAGAGCCCTAAGCACCTTAACCTCTCCCCATAGGGAAAAATAGCAGCAGCACTGGTTGCCAGCAGGCCCCAGCGGACAATCATCTGCACACACACACCCCACTTGCAAAAACTGATCCCCACGGCCCTCCAGGAAAGCATCCACTGATGCTGCCTCCTGGCTCAGGGATTCAGAGGCTTAGTGCCTCCGAATGTGGATGTCCCCCTCAGTCATCATGGCCAGCAGCCATTGATAGACTCATCCTCCATGAATCTGTCTAATCCCCTTTGAAAGCTGTTTATATTTTGTGGCCATCACTACATCCTCTGGCAGTGAATTCCACATTTTAATCACTCTCTGTGTAAAGTGGTATTTCCTTTTTTCTGTCCTGAACCTACTGCCCATTGGCATCATTGGATGCCCAGAAGTTCTAGTATTTTGAGAGAGGGAGACAAATTTCTCTTTGTCAACTCTCTCCACCCCATGCATAATTTTATAAACTTCTGTCATGCCCCCCTTAGTCGACTCTTTTCTAAACTGAAAAGTCCCAGAGACTCTTCAGCCTTTGCTCACAGGGAAGGTGCTCCAATCCCCTCGTCATCTTGGCTGCCCTCCTCTGTACTTCTTCTATCTCTGCAGTGTCCCTTTAGAGATACAGTGACCAGAACTGTCCACAGTATTCCAAAGGAGTCTCCACCATAGATCTATACAGGGACATTACAAAATCAGTCTCTTTATTCTCAATTCCTTTCCTGATAATCCCTAACATAGGTCGAGTTCAGACTGGCAATTGGAAGCGCTAGGGAGTCGTGGCAAAGAAAACCCAGAACAGACCTGGAATGGCTTGGTTGCGGTATTCCTGTTCACACTGCAGTGAATGAAGCAGGAGGATACCGTGGAGGAAGCACAAGGGAGTGTTCGCACTGTTTGGCTGCCCTGGTGGGTTGTTAGCGGCTGTTTCTGTGCTGGGCTGCATGCGCCCATTCGCATGGGTCCAGCAGCAAATAGGGCAGGATCACGAAGGCGGCAATGGCGCCTGCCCGCAGAAACAGCCGGTGCTTATTATCAACGACTGCGGGTTGTTCCCGCCTTAGCAGCGCTTGCGTTCACACTCACGGAACTGGAATCAATCCGCTCTACACATGGTTTGCTACCACTTTCACCTGGTATCTTTTAAACTCGGGAGGGAAGCGGCACAAGACAGCTTGTGAATACGGCTGGGGGACGCCTGGCAGATGTGCCTGTGTAAACCCGCCCCTTTGATCTGCTAGTGAAGTGCTCCTGAAACATTTGGCTGCCCGGCCAAACTGCCAGTCTGAACGTGGCCATAGAATTTGCTTTTTTCACCACTGCAGCACACTGGGTTGACACTTTCATTGTCGGCTTCCTATACAATTCATTTTTAAAGTCAAAAGTCCCACGAACTGCTAACGTTTCTTTAGACCCTAAGGCCTCTATATCAAGTGCACATAGATGCAGTATGGAACCACTACAAGATTTGGTGCATTTCTTTAAAAAAAAAATGCATGTTCAACATTTCTGACCCCACACGTGTTGGGAATATAAATCTGAAATGCAGTATTTGCGTGGTATCTTTTATATCTCTTGTTCGCCTTTTCTTCTTGGAAAATCTGTTCTCCTTTTCTTTAACAGATGGGCTCAGAAAATGGAACGGGGAAGATTTTTAAGCAGAAGATGGGTTAATACATGAGCACTGATAGCTTCAGTGTAGTGTACGGGGAGTCGGATGAGATGACCTTTGAGGTAATTTTCCGTTCAGAGACTCAGTCCTGTAGTTAGCACTTACGTCATCAAATATCACACAGGTGTCACCAGACATCTCATGGTCTGCTTCTGATCTTTGGCTGCATATTTTGTGTTTAATATACCAATGGAAGACAAAAAAAAAACCCTACTAACATGTTTCCGGCAAAAACACACACACACACACACACACACAAAGACTGGAAGATAAGAAGGGAGATCAGATAGTATATGAGGGTTAGGCTTCTGGATGTTGTTGAATGGAACATTTCGGTCTAATTGATAGCTTCAGGCAACAGAGAGACATGGAAGCTTAAGTGATCTTTGTTTTTGACCTCTTGAAGAAGAAGCTGTGTCTCAAGAGTGTAAAGCTTAAGTTAAATGAATTTGGTGATGTAAGCCTGAAAGGGGGGGGGATGAGCAATTTGGCTATTTAAAACATTTGTTCGCTGTTATAAGGCCCCTGTCCACTTCTCTCCGAAAGAGGCAAGATTTTTCCCTCTGTTTTTCTTTCGCTTTCTGACTGAGCCACCCTGGTTTTCTGTTTTCTTCTTTCCTGAAGAACTCTGGCTGTCCCACCCTGTCACAGTATGATATTTTGGCTGTTGGCTCAGCCCAGGAACCTGAGGGAAGGTTTGAGAGCCCCTTTAACAAGCCAAATGGCACTTGAGGCATTTCGAAATTCCAAAGTAACAAAATATTTTATTTGACATAGAGGGGAAAGGTCAAGTGAGATCAGGGGTAAAATGTCTGAGGTAACTCAGTACAGAACTCGGATGTAAATCAGTATGCGTACAGACGCAAGTTCATGTGTTTCAGGCTATTGAGAGTTTCATGAGCTTTTCACAGTGACTTAGGATCTATAGAGATGAGAGGGTTTTGTTCAGGTGTTTCCCAAACACTCCAGTACACTTTCTTTGAGCATTCACTGACTATTTTGGTTTCCAGAAGGCTGGGGCACAATGAAAGCCGACCGCCATCTTGAACTTAAATGCAAATTTAACTTTGAAATGTCAGTTTGCTAGCACCTTTTTAATGTTTAATTGTTTTATGCGGAAATGATTTATTGTGGTTTTATTCTTGTTGTAAGCCGCCCTTAGCCAGCCATGGCTAGGTAGGGCGGGGTATACATTTAATAATAAATAAATCTAACCAATGAGAGGGTGAGGCCAACTGCCAAGTCGACCTGGGTGAGAGAAATTCTCTTAACTCTTTACCTCCCAGATCCTCTTGCAGGCAGAGTTACAGTAGCCAACAATTCTATGGTGTTATACCCAACTGAGGTCCCTCATCTCCCTGAAACCCACCTACCCCAGGCTGTGCTTGAAAGGAAGAGAAGACAGAAGATTCTGCAAGGAGAAGGGCCTCTGAACCTGGCTGTGATAGTTAGGAATCTTTTCCATGATAGAATGACCTCACCAACATGCTGCTTAGCTGGGTGACCTTGCTCACCATTCATGCACACTACTAGCGGAAAAATAACCGCAAATAACTAGCAGCAAAACAACCGCAGCTCTGTACGGGCTCCCAACCGAGCAGGCTGTGCTCCATGACCTACCAAATGAATTGACCTTAAGCAAAAGCTGTTATCGGGATTGATTCATACACTTATCTAGGCAGCCTAAGTTCCCATTATTAATGCCAGGATAACAATGGCTTCTTTTCATTTCAGCTATGCACCAAAGCAAAATATATGTAAATACATTTAACACTGAGGCTTCTAGGGGGAAAAAATGCTTTTCCTTGCCATAAATTTAAAAGCTATGCAGATAAGGGGGGGGGAATGGGGGAAAAATCCCAAAACGGTAAAATTTTCAGATGGAGAAGCTCCTGGATCCTGGTTAGGTTCTTTTTTTTTCTGGAGGCTCCATGCTGTTAAGAACATAAGGACACTGGTCTGCCGGATCAGACCAGTGGTTCATCTAGTCCAGCACCCTGTCTCACACAGTGGCCAACCTGTTCCTCTGGAGAGCCAATGACTGGGCATAGAAGCCAAGGCCTTCTCCTAATATTGCCTCCTGGCACTGGGATTCAGAAGGTGACGTCCCCTGTACAAGGAGGTTCCCTTTAGTCAACATGGCGAGTAGCCATCGATAGACCTAACTTTCATGAATCTGTCTAATCTTCTTTTAACGCTCTCTGTGCTCATGACTTTCACTACCTCCTCTGGCAGTGAATTTCATATTTTGGCCAGGGGTGTCAAACATGTCACTTGCAGACCAGATCTGGCCCCCACAGGGCTTGTATGTGGTCCATGAGCAACTGGCTATTGTCTGAACTGGCTTCTCTTTCTCTCTTGCTTCCTTCTGCATCACAGCTTGCTTTCCCAGGCTCTCTCAATCACACAGGAGCTACAGAGCAAAGCCACTCTTCCCTCCATTGGCTGATGCTCACCTTGGGGAGGAAGAGAGGGAGAAAGAGTGAGGGTTTGCTTTGCCAGGTTCTCTCAATCACACAGCAGAGCTACTGAACTAAGCCTCTCTTCCCACCATTGGCTGAGGCTCCTCCCCCTCCTTGTCCCCTGAGGAGGAAGAGAGGGGGAGGGAGGGAAACATCGAGAGCTTATTTTGCCCAGTCCCCTCAATCACACGTGAGAGATACAAAGCATATTTAAAACCGACAAAGTTTTATTCAAGGTATGAGCTTTTTGCCTTTTTACACAGTGTGTGTGTGTGTTTTGTTCGGCTTGTTATGCCAGGGCTCTCCTGGGTACAACTGGGTTTGCCTCTGCTTTATCCCTGTATTCATGTCCTCATGATCCAGCCTTTCTCTGTAGGAAAACAATGTGAACTATTTAGATGAGGAATAACAACAAGCCAGTGAGGTGGATTAGGCTGAGAGTGTGTGTTCAGATCAAGTTCACCCAGCAGATTCCTTTTGTAGGCCGAGGATTTTGAATTTAGATTTCCCCGACAGTAGGGTGATATTGACCACTATACAGTGCTGTCTCTCTATTCTTGCACTGCCTCATAGGAGCTGTAGTTGTTTCTCTGGGTAAGACTATAGTTTTGTAGAAAAAAAAAACCATATCCCTCAGTCTGTGTCAGGATGCTTTCACATGTTCTTGACCAGCACATGGAGCAATTCATGTACAAAAGCTCTCAATACTCATTAATTTCATGTTTTCCTCTGGGTCTTAGGCTCAAGCATTGACCATGAGATTTCTGTAGTGAATGTCAATAAATCAAAAGTAGGTTTGCAACTTACAGATACACACCTGAACAATACCTGAACAGCATACTCAAGATTGCTACAGCACAGACATTGTCTCCAGATTTTGATGCACTAATTCAGAGCAAGAGGTGTCAGTTATCAGAGACTGTCAAATAAACAAAATATCGCAAGAGTGCTAATGTTTTAAGTATGTTTTATTATGAGTTTTTGACAAATCTTTAATTGTGTTTGTCTGTGTCCTTTATAAAGTTTATAATTCTGCTACCTGGCATTACATTTTATAACACACATAGCCCGGCCTGAGGAGGTCTCACTTATGTCAGATCTGACCCTCATAACAAAAGAATTTGACACCCCCGGATTAGATGATGTGTCTGCCCAGGAGACACATGGAACTGGCAGTGAGACACATGTACCCCCACCCACCCCATGGCCCTTTCCTGTTAGCCAAAGCACACTGGGTGGAAGGGAGGGAATGATACAGCACCTCCTGCTGTCCCACCATGCTAAGAACCAATTTACCCCCTTGCTATTTTGAAAGGGACTCCCAGATCATACACTAAATGTGAGTTGGATTAGGGTTTCTCCCAGCCCACCTCACTTTTATTATATTTCTAATCTGACCCTTAAAGGTTAACCCTTTGCCAGAGGTCTGTTTACCTCTCTTAGAGTGGTGTTTTCAGCCTTCAGGATTTAGCATAAAAGCAGACTTCCGCTTGCACTTTATGCAGATGGAGAAGCTCTTTTTTTCCAGTCTGAATGTGGAAGGACTTCTCAAGCTGACAGTTCAACCGCATAAAATTACATAATAGAAACACACCAAACCATGTGAAAACTTCAAACAAAGTACCATATTCTAAAGCATAAAAGAAGCAGATATGTTGACAAAGGAACCAATGAATACAGTAAAGGAACAATATGCCTTTGTGCATTCTCCCCCCCCCTGCCCCCGGCCTGCAGTTGTCCTTGTGTGAAGGACTAGCACACATTCTCTGACTTCTAAGTGCACCTGAAGAGAGTGGGGCTTAGGGAGGGGAGGGGCTTCAGTTGGGTATAAGACTATACAGTCCACCTTCCAAAGCAGCCATTTTTCTCCAGGGGAACTGACCTTTGTAACCTGGAGATCAGTTGTAATCCCAGGGGATCTCCTGGAAGTTGGCAACCCTCAGTATGGATGTAGCTCTTCCCCCTACAGGTGTCACTTGGATCTCAAGGAGGACATCACGTTGGAGGAAACCATGCCAGTCATCTCCTGGTATGGGAAGGAACCATGATAACAGTAGCAGGTAGCTCCCCCACTATAGATCCAGGTGGGCGGCCATGTTGGTCTGAAGCAGCAGAACGAAGTTTGAGCCCGGTGGCACCTTAAGATCCCCCATCTTCTTATATGTAATGGTTATAGGGATTCTGTTTCACTGTATCTGAAGAAGTGTGCTTGCACACAAAAGCTACTATAGAACCTGAATCAAACTTTGTTGGACGTAAAGGTGCCACTGGTACTGAGCCACAGAACAGTGACTCCCACACACCACAAGGGAGCGGTGGCGCAGGCAGTACAACACCTGCTAGTAACATCTGTAGCGAACAGCCTCAATGGCTGTTCGAATCCCCACCGCGGCCGGAGTGAGCTCTTGTCCCAGCTCCCGCCAACCCAGCGGTTCGAAAGGTAACAAAAACAAGTAGATAAATGGGGACCTGCCCTAGGTGGCAGGAGGCACCCACCTCCTGGTTCCGTACCAGGAGTGTTGGAGGTGGCGGTGGCAACGGAGATGGCAGCGGCAGCAACAACAATGGTGGCGTTCCTGGCGACCAGACCTGACGGAGGCGGAGTCACGGCAATGCGGGCGCAAGACGGCGCAGCACGGCAGGAGCCTGAAGGACGTACGCCGGAAGCTGCAGCCGGAAAGCAGTCGCACGCAGAAGAGGAAACATCGAGCCTCCGGAGGTGGTCGCTGGCTACCCGAAGACACCAGCATAATACTCGTAGCCCGCCGAAGAAGAAAGAACATGCCGCCAAAAGGGTGTCGGTAGGTTCCCCCCCCCCTCTGAAATGTGTGGCCCTAGGTAGGTTAACGACTACTATACTAGTAGTGCTCTGTAAACCACTCTGAGACCCATTAGGGGTCATGGGCGGTATATAAATCCCATGTAAATAAATAAAATAAAAATAAAATGAGCCAGAATACTTTCTGAAAGGGATCTCGACTGCAAATTTCTTCAGAGACTTGGCAATCGAACCTGGTGTAAATCTGACTGCAAATTTCTTCAGAGACTTGGCAATTGCCTCCTTGTGAGGCAAACAGAATTATTCTGAATAAATGAGACACAAGAGCAAATATGCAAATGATGATTTAAACTTTGTCATGTTAATCAGATGTGGCAGAAGCATATTATTCTGCTAGATGAAGTTGCAGCCTTTTATTAGATAGCTTGATTTTCCTTGAGATCTGGATGGATAAAACAGAAATAATGACAGCCCTTGGGTTTTTTCTCCCCCTCCCTCCTTCTGAGAGACAGATCAAAGACAGCAGACCCCAGTTTATTGTACTTGGCACCGTAATAAAAATGCCGAATACCTGCATGATTGAATCACTCTCTCCATTCCATTAGTTATTTATCTATTAAAATTAGCAATTCATCTCCCCAGCCAGACAAAACATCTAGAAAATTAAATGGAAGAATATAAACATGACACTGAGAAATTAACAGAAAGAATATCTTAGGGAACAGGATCTGTTGTATCACTAAAGGCAGATGTTTTGTTGAAAAGTCTCTGGCTGTCACAAGCTGAGTGTTGTCTATTGGCAGCCATGTACCAAGAAAGTTGTATGACAAGTCACCTGGTTCTCACCTTATGACCCTTCATGCCTGGGGACCACATACCTGAAGGACCATCTCTCCATGCATGTTCCTATGTGTGACAGACAGGTTAGGTTCTGCCTCTCCCTATGAGTGACCAATGGGAACTGATTAAATGTTAGTGGGAGACAATTGGAAAACAACAATTAAGAGAGGACCGTTAAGGAGGTAGAGAGGAGAGAGTATGTCTGGCTGAGTAAAGCTGTGGTGAAGATCAGCTTCAAGATGTCTGACTAAAAAGTTTCAATTTGTACAACAAAATCCCAAATGCTGGAACAGGGAAGCAGTTCAAAAGTTCAACAGAAAAGAAACTTTGTGACCTGAGCGAATGGTGGCAGCATGTGAATGGTGGCAGTGTTTGAGTCCCCAAACCCAGTAACTTTGTGCAGTGTTTGAGTGAGGGGAGGGGCCAACCCTATCTGCTGACATCTCTGTGAGTGAAAGAGAGGACCTGAGAAGTGAACTAGTCACGACTCTCTCTATAGTTTCAAAGAGGTAAGAAGGGTAGCGATATATGATGGCTTAAGGTACCAGTAACCCTGAATCTAAGAGAGAGAGGTTGTAGAGGTTGACAGACCCTTTGTGTGAGGAAGGGACATCACACCATGTGAAAGCTGAACTGTCGGTGCTCCTCCAGCTAAGGCACATTCTGCAAAGGCCTGGGACCAAGCTTTTTCAGTGGCTATTCCATATTTGCAGATCAGCCTCCCCAAAGAAGTCAAGGGATGCTTCTGATGAAACTCATCACAGAATTATTCCAGGGAGTTTTGAGGAGAAGCCAGAGCCTGGGCAAAGGAGAAATATCCTGCTACTGGAGCCATAAGGAATTTTTAGACTGGTATTTTAATGTGGTTTTAACGTATTTTACATTTGGTGTTCTAACATTTAACCATTTTCATATTTTTATATTGTTATGCCCCTCCCCCCAGATCTTGAGTTGCATGGGAGAAATGCAGGTACCGAAATATTTTAAGTAAATAAATAAAAAGTCGCCTTGGATCTCAAGGGGTCCAGCATTAGCATGAGACAAACACAAGAACATAAGAACAGCCCTGCTGGATCAGATCAATGGTCCATCTGGTCCATCATCCTGTCTCACACAGTGGCCAACCAGTTCCTCTGGAGGGCCAATAACAGGGCAGAGAGGCCAAGGCCTTCTTCTGATGTTACCTCCTGGCTCTGGAATTCATAGGCTTAGTGCCTGTTATGTATTAAGATGGCTGCAACCACGTGTGCCTGGCCATGCAGTCTACCGGACTCACAGACCTTCGGGTCTAGAACAATATCCACCGCGGATCCTAGCGAGTACCAATGGGAGTGCTAAGATCCTGAAGAAAACCTATCGCTACCTGAGCCATGTATATAGATTCTGCCAGGGACTCTTTTATTGCACTGGTACTGCTAGGCACTCTGTACATTGCTGCTGGGCTTGCAAAAATGCACCCCACCTTCAGCTTCTACCGCAGAGATTCTCTGGGACCTTGTAAATTCAATCCTCACCCAAATTGGAAGGCAAGTGGAGGGGAGTCATCTGGAGATCCACAGAGACTTTGGTGTTTCTAGCATGCTGGGGGGTCACTGTACCATATCACAAACCTTACAAACCAAACCAGCTCATTTAGCCCATAAAAGTTTGTGATGGTTCATGGTTTGCAAACCAGGCATACCATGAACCATATAATGAACTGTATTTTCTAGGTTGTTGTCTGTCCATAGCCAGATATTCTATTTTAAATGAACCACACTGTATACATAGCCTGTTTTTTATGTCTCCACAGTCAGAAACATCTGTTTAAAGTGGCTGGGAGAACTGATTACAAGGTTAGCTAGGTAAATGGGTAGACACTGGAGGCACACAGAGACAACGCATGAATTCCAACACATGGAATTCACTGCCACAGGAAGTGGAGGCGGCTACAAGCATGGACGGCTTCAAAAGGGAATTAGATAAGCATATGGAGCAGAGGTCCATCAGTGGCTACTAGCCACAAGGTATAGATAGGGACTCTGGGGCAAGTGATGCTCTGTCTTCTTGGTGCTTGGGGGGGGGTCAACAGTGGGAGGGCTTCCAATGTCCTGGTCCCACTGGTGGACCTCCTGATGGCACCTGGTATTTTTGGCCACTGTGTGACAGAGTGTTGGACTGGATGGGCCTTTGGCCTGATCCAACATTGGCGTCTCTTATGTTCTTATGTCCTTAACGCAGTAGTAACTGGCAATATGAAAAATTGCCATTGGTGGCAGCAGCAGATGGCTGCTGGGAAAGGGGCAGTAGCTGTGAGAAACCGGTGTAATTATTTAAACAGACACTATTGAATTTGTTCTGATGCATCTGAATATCCGAAGGAACAAACAGCTCCCTGATCACAGCTAGGACATAAGCCAAAGCAGTGGCTGACGAAGTGTACCAGCTTGCATGAGTGCATGGAACATTTTTCAGGAGCAGCTGTCTTCTGAATGCTGCCAGGATGTGGAGGGATTTCATCATATCACCACTGATTTCACCTCAGGGCACAGTTAGGCGAATGTTGGTAAATGTCCAAGTAATTCTGAAGAAACCAACAGGTTGAATGTGAGTAAATAAACCTTTGTCATTGTGCAGTCCCACCTTTGGATCCAGCTAGACAACTGCTTTCACCCTCATTTCTTCCACACGTTCCTCAAAGAATTGTGGGAAATGTTACTATACCATGGAAAGCCCTCCATTAGAAATCACTAGAAAGGAAAGGAAAACAAACAAACAAAAATGTTAAAGATGAAATGACAATATTTCTGAATCTATTTAAGTATTATTCCAGGACACTAAATAGCCCCGAGGCATTTGACTTTCTTGGAGGTACTTTATACATACAATAACTTAGAATAATACCAACCCTCCTATAAAATAGCATATACACATAACTATGCTGGTTAAATGGAACCTCCATATGTGGTGGCAGATGACCGAGTGCTATGGAAAAACAGCATGGCAAAAGAATGGTGACCACAGATTTCACACCCTATTTCGGAGCTTCTTGAGACATTGACTAGATGCTTTCACTGGCTCCTGTCAGATAAGAATGTAGAGATTACACATTCAGCCGCTGAGTTTTGTGCATTAATTCTTAGATTGCGGGAATCACATTTTAAAAGTTCTTAAATTCAGATTTCTGTTTTTTGTATATTGTGACAGGGTTTCTTCTTCTTCTCTCTCTCTCATATATTATGCTTACTCTGTATGTTGGTCTTAAGACTGTAATAATAAAACTAAACAGTTTTATTGTAATAAAAAAACTAAACAGACTAGATGCTTTTGAAAACTGAATGCTGTATTCTAATCTGATCCAATGCTCCTTCTAAGCTGCGGAGTCTTGTGAGCAGGGGTCATTTCGTAGAAAAAGAGGTGCAGGAGCTCATTAGCATAACTCATTAGCATAACTCATTTGCATATGCCATACCCCCTGACATCACCGGAAGTGTGTCAGAAGGCACCACTGGACTGTTTTGGATTGCTAGCTATTGGGTGGGAGGAGAACGTGCAGATCTGTCCTGGCAGAGGAGGGAGAGCTTGTACCTGAATAAAACTTGGTCTTAAAGGTGCCACTGGACTGTTTTGGACTAGGGGGCCTGGGGGGGGGGCTCTGCAACTTACCTGTCTGCTTCTTCCTCTGACTGAGGGCTGCTGGGAGCAGGGGGTGGGGCTTGTTGCATGTGCCCGCCCCCTGGGCTCTTTACTGCCGGAGCTCCACTCTTGTGCGCTCCTGCAGGAAATGACCCCTGCTTGTGAGCAAAAATTCTACTTTGTGAGCTACTGGCATTAAAGTTGTGAGCAAGCGATTTGGCTGCTACATACATTAGTTAGCTCTCGAGCCATTCCTTCCTGAGCTAAGACATAAATGTATGAGCCGGAGGATTAAAAATGGTGAGCTAACTCACACTAACTCAGCTTAGAGGGAACAGTGGTCTGATCTAACAAGGATGTCCTCAAAACTAGGCACACCTTCTTTGTATTTAAAACACTCGTGTGCCATCTGTTCAAAATATCACCCAAGGTGATTTCCAATAAATTCTATGATTTATAAACTGCAGCAAGAGAACTGCCACCCAGGGTTTTGTGCTTGATCATTCCTCTGGTCACTGAAAGACCTTCAGTTGAAATCTTGAAGGCACATTGATAGTGGAAAGTGCTGACAAAGTCATGGCTGAGTTACGGTGATCCTGTGGGGTTTTCAAGATGTTTAAGGGTGGTTTGAAGGGAGCAGTGGCGCAGGTGGTTAAACGCCTGCTGGTAACATCTATGAACAGCTGCTACAGCAGTTCAAAACCCACCGCGGCCAGGGTGAGCTCCTGGCCCTAGTTCCAGCTCCCACCCACCCAGCGTTTCGAAAGCAAGTAAATATTGTGAGTAGATTAATGGGTACCTGCCCTTAGGTGGCAGGGGGCACCCTCCCTCCCCCATATGGGGGTGTGCGGCAGGAGCATCAAAGCGGCGGTGGCAGCAGTGGTGAAAATGGTGGCGACGGTGGAATGGCAAGGCATCGGATTGGCGGAGCGAGGCAGTGGAGTGACGGACGCAGAGACGGAGGCGGAGCCATAGGAGGATGTGGTGATGTGCGCAGGCACAGCGGAGCCGGATCGGACGTTAGCTGGGCTGTAAGTCAACACGTACCACGCACTAGAGGAGCCCGCCTAGAAAGAAAGCCACCAGACCGAAAAGACCTCGCCAGACACCGGAGATGCCGGGAACATCGGAACATCGACGCCCGAAAAAGACCGCCCGGGAACAAGCCGAGAACAGCGAGCCCTGCCACCTGGGTGCCAGTAGCTATCCCCGACCCCTGTAAACATGTGGCTTTAGTTAGGGATAATTCGGAACCGTGTAAACCGCTCAGAGACCCTTCGGGGTTTGGAGTGGTATAGAAATCTAAAGTATAAATAAATATATATTTGCTGTTGCATAGCAAACCAGGACTTCGTTGGTTGTCTCCAATCCAGAATACTAACCAGGGTCGGCTCTGCTTCTGAAATCTGAGGCAACTGGGCTAAACTGGGCCATCCTGGCCATGTCATATACTCATCACATGTGTGGAAACTCACAGAATGGTTTACACTGCAACACACAACACTCTGAAGCTACCTGAATGCAACCAGTAAACAGGCCCTACATTCATCACCCCCATTGGATCAATATGTGCATAGATTCTGTGTATGGGTTGTGCTGGGTGTGAATTGGGAAAGCCAGAGGGGTACAATCCTGCTCTCACTCCTCCAATTTATTTATTTATTTATTACATTGGATTTAATAGGCTACCCTTCCCTACCAGCAGGGCTCAGGGCGGCTTACAACAATAACTAAACATTCAACTAAACATTCACATCCAAGCACATCCAAGTACATTAAAACAAGGAGCTGCGGTGGCTCAAGTGGTTAAGATGCTGAACTGCAGGCTGTGGAAGGTCAGTAGTTCAGCAGTTCAAGACCTGAGTTGCATCATGACGGAGTGAGCTCCCGTCTCTAGTTCCAGCTCCTGCCAACCTAGCAGTTCGAAAGCAAGAAATTGCAAGTAGATAAATAGGTACCACTTCGGTGGGAAGGTAACAGCGTTCTGTGCACCTTGGTGTTTAGTCATGCCATCCACATGACCACGGAAACGTCTTCAGACAGCGCTGGCTCTTCGGCTTGGAAATGGAGATGAGCACCGCACCCCTAAAGTCGGACTCAACTGGCTTTTGAGCAAGGGAACCTTTACCTTTACATTAAAACAGTTCAATAAATAACCATACATAAATATATGTCCTTCACACATATAACACACATACAGAGCTTGGTATTAGCCACAGGAGTAGCCAGATCCATGAGGTGGATCCAACAGAGTGTTTCTACAGGCAGCATGGTGTAGTGGTTAAGAGGGGTGGAATCAAACCTTGAGAACCGGGTTTGATTCCCCACTCTTCCACATGATGCCAGCTGGGTGACCTTGGGCCAACCACAATTCTCTCAGCACTCACTCAGTCCCACCTACATCACAAGGTCCCTGTTGTGAGGAAAGGAAGGGGTGGTGATAGTAAACCAGTTTGAGACTCTTTGCCTACTCTTCTTCTTCTTCTACAGGTCCTGTGGCTGAAACAGCATGGGGGGCATGATTTTCAAAAGCAGCAGAAGAGGGGAGCTGAGAAAGTCACATTTTGAAGGCAGAAATCAGTTTCTCCATGGTAAAGCTGCCAGCTCCAGGTTATGAAAGTCCTGGAGACCTGGGTTTAGGTGGAGTATAGGGAGAGGAAGGGTGGGGTATAATGCCACAGGATTTCACAGGAATTCACTGCCACAGGAGGTGGTGGCGGCTACAAGCATGGACGGCTTCAAAAGGGAATTAGATAAGCATATGGAGCAGAGGTCCATCAATGGCTATTAGCCACAAGGTATAGATGGGGCTCTGGGGCAAGTGATGCTCTGTGTTCTTGGTGCTTGGGGGGGCAACAGTGGGAGGGCTTCTAATGTCCTGGCCCCACTGGTGGACCTCCTGATGGCACTGGTATTTCTGGCCACTGTGTAATACAGAGTGTTGGACTGGATGGGCCTTTGGCCTGATCCAACATTGGCGTCTCTTATGTTATGTTCATAATGCTCCAGGTTATGAACGTCCATGGTAAAGTTGCCATGGTAAAGTTTCCAGCTCCAGGTTATGAAAGTCCTGGAGACCTGGGGAAGGTGGGGTTTAGGGAGAGGAAGAGGTGGGGTATAATGTCATATAGTCCACCCTCCAGAGCAGCCATTTTCTCCAAGGGAACTGATCTCTGTAAGGAGATCAATTGTACCTCTGGGAGATCTGTAGGGCGCACCAGGTGGTTGGCACCCCTG
This sequence comes from Gekko japonicus, assembly GCF_001447785.1. Classification (NCBI taxonomy): domain Eukaryota; kingdom Metazoa; phylum Chordata; class Lepidosauria; order Squamata; family Gekkonidae; genus Gekko; species Gekko japonicus. Next base: position 13,112 of record NW_015173873.1, on the reverse strand, counting down.
GCCCATGGATCCAGGCACAAGTCTCCAAGTTTTCCTCAGGAATAATCTTCTACATGATGATGCTTATGTTGGCTACAATTTGTGCACTGTGGATACGTTTCTTTTGCCATGGTGATTCTGTTAGCCATCTTGAGCAGACCCACGGAAAGCCAGGATCAAAATCTAACCAATGAAATGATGAGTGGATGAATAAATAATCCACCGGCTCCTCTTGAACTGTTCTCAGTTCTTCAAGAGTGCAGAGCGTTCATTTATTATGTATCCTCTTTTTTGATAACAAATGCTTGAAAAATAGCACATATTAAAAAAGGGGGACTGCAATATTCATGGCTAGGAAGTGGAATGGAATTTACAGTCAAAATAAATCTTTGCGTTACCTGTCCCTAAAGAATGTAATTATGTACTTAATTATTTAAGTAGCATTAACACATTGTAAGTATATTTGAAGTAAGGAATTATGACTGAGGGATGAAAGAGGCCCTTGCTCATTTTTATTCTACTTTGTTGTCATAACTTTTAAAATTTACTTGTGGTGTGGCTGGCACAGAGGGAATGGAAACCGATATGGTAAAGTTGTTTCAAAAATGCACATTGCAAATCTAAACAACAAAGATATGGGGCACCCATCTTTACACAGAACACCTCTTTTGCTTGTATGCAGGGATTTTTTCTTCTTCTTCCTGAAAAGGAACCTTCTTTTTAAAAGGGGGAAAAAAATCTCGTCCCAGTGGACTACAGCACTCTTGGAACACTAGTGTTTGATTTCCAGCTCTTTTATCTTTGATTGTAGATATAATTCCAACCTTAGCCAAGTCTGTTTTTAATTGAAGCTTCATAAGAAATTGCATTTCCCTTTGATACAAAATTTCAAAGTTACCAAGAAAAGGTTTGGGGGTATAATTGAAGGGTCATGAAAGGAGAGGACCCCGAAGTATTCCAGTCCTCCTGGCCATGATTATCAAAGGGATTCTAAGTTGCTCTCAGTCGCAGAGGGGGGAAAACACACACACACACACTAGTTTGAAGTTCCCTTAATACCAGAGTCCAATAGCAAGGAAGTCAACAACTAAAACTTCCACTGCTTTTTGTGGCCACAGTTTGAGGCCGTAGATAGCATGCATTTTCCTTATCGTGAGTGAAATCTTTGATCTACTGACCAAGGAGATTGATTCCACATAGGTTTTTGGTATATAAGCATACCCTATTGCCTCTGCTTCTTCACATGAAAGTAATAGCTTCTTAAATCATCATCTATTTTAGCCTTATTTCCCAGAATACCACAAACTGTGAAGTAGAGCTTACAGGCTTCCTGCCCAAGAATCCAATAGATATCTAGAAAACTAACTCCATCTCTAAGTCTCATTCTGATTTCAGATCTTATCAATATGCATCAACACATGAAAGTGAACAAATCTTTCCAAACCATGATAATTACACAAGAACATAAGAGAAGCCAATGTTGGATCAGGCCAATGACTCCTCCAGTCCAACACTCTGTCAAACAGTGGTCAAAAATACCAGGTGCCATCAGCAGGTCCAGCAGTGGGGCCAGGACACTATTTATTATTTACTTTATTTATTTACATGCAGTATATACCGCTCTAACCCTTAACAGGTCTCTGAGCGGTTTACATAGAGTCTCCAATTTCACCTAACTAGGGCCACATTGTCTATAGGGCTTTGTTGTTACCCGGCTTCCTCCAGCGGCTTCGGGTATCGGCATCCTTCTGGTGCCCTTCTGGAGCAGGTCTTTTCCGGGCAGCTTCCTCCGGCAGGCTTCATTCTGGCACGCAGCCCC
>NW_015173873.1:0-10188 GCF_001447785.1 Gekko japonicus | reverse complement strand
AGTTACTTAGGAGGAAGGTAGGTAAATTGATTTATACTCACCTGTTCCAGAAGTCTTGTCTGTTGCAATGGGAATGGGGTAGAAAGTGATACCTAGGGGTTTAAGCTAAATCACACTCACTAGAGCCAGCTAAGCAAGCATGGACCTCTTTGGCTGTAGTTCCAAGAGATCTTAAAGTAGACAAAGGGATTGTTGGATAGAAAGCTGGACCTTAGGGGTAGAAAAGAATACAGAGGGAAGAGGGAAGATGGCTAGCAAAGACCTAGGGTTTGGGTCTCTACTTTTATAGTTGAATCTCCAGGTGGGTGGCACCTTGCCAAACTGTAATCCCACCTACTTGCAAGTCCATCCCATAGCTTTCCCCATTGGTGCATGTGGAAAGGGGCAGGTATTCTATGGGTTGGGTCAATATTTGAAATGCTACACTCTATCTCATGGAATACCATCTGGCTAGGTGTGAAGTCTTGGCTTCCTGCATCCTCTTTGAAGTACAGATGAATCTTGGCTTTCCCAGGCCTACAAGGTACCATCAACAGGAAGCTGCAATTCAGATGCAAATCAAGTCCGTGTCCTGCATGACATCTCATCTCTTTAGCAATGGGGGAATTTCTCCTTCTTGGTTGTTTTCTCTGCTCACAATGGCTAACATGTGCTCCTTCTTCCCATGGTGCTTTGAGGTGAATGTGTGCAAGCTACATTAACATGAAATGCAGGCAAGTGTTCCCTATGTGAAGTCTCTCACAGTAGGCGATGCAAACAGCTTCCTGTGGCCCATGGTATACAAGTGTGTACACAGACCATGTGTTGCGTGTGTAGCAGATATAAAACCATAAATTAGTCCATTTCTCAACACTGGCAAGCCTGGGATGCAGTCGGGCCAGTTTGTCCAGACAAGCATCCCAAAGGAGCACTTTGGATGGTACAATTTGGACACACCATTAGGGCTCAGTTTGCTTCCAGCCACCAGCGACACAGGAGGGGGTGACAGGCATGGTTGATGCCTATTGTCACCTCCCAGAGCAGTGCCACTGATGTTTGGGTCTCAGCAAGCCCCCGAGGTGCTTGTAATGCTGTTGGAACTTGGCTTTTTGCTTGGACATTGACAGTTGCTTCCTGGACCAAGGCTTATGCCCATTGTCTCCCAGACCCATCCCACTGCTGGCTGAGGACAAGGGAAGGCCCCTGCAGTGCTACATGAAGCTCCAGTTGGTGCCGGATGCCTCAGCTCGGAAGCAAGACGGAGCATGCGTATCACTCCCATTCTACAGTCGCTTCACCGGCCGCTCATCCGTTGCAGGGCTCAGTTGACACAACTGGCTACAAAGCCCTTCGTCAACTTGGACCTGCCCTGAGCCTGCCTCGGTGGGGAGTTTTGTTGTTCAGTCGCACAGTCGAGTCCGACTCTCCGCGACCCCATGGATCAGATCCCGCCACGCCTTCCTGTCTTCTGTAGTTGGCTCAATTTCATGTTCTTGGCATCTATGACGCTGTCGAACCATCTCATTCTTTGCCATCCCCATCTTCTTTGACCTTCAGTCCTTCCCAGCATCAGGGTCTTCTCCAGTGAGTGCTCCCTTCTCATTGGGTGGCCAAAGTATTTGAGCTTCAGTTTCATTATCTGGCCTTCCAGGGAACAGTCAGGGTTGATTACTTCTAGGATCGACTGATTTGATCTCCTTGCAGTCCAAGGGACTCTCAAGAGTCTTCTCCAGCACCATAGTTCAAAAGAATCTATTCTTCGGCGCTCGGCCTTCCTTATAGTCCAACTCTCGCAGCCATACATGACTACTGAGAATACCATTGCTTTGACCATGCGGACTTTTGTTGGCAGGGTGATGTCTCTACTTTTTATCATGCTGTTTAGGTTCGCCATCGCTTTCCTCCCAAGGAGCAGGCGTCTTTTAATTTCATGGCTGCTTTCACAGTCTGCGGTGATCTGGGATCCCAGGAACGTGAAGTCTGTCACTACTTCCACGACTTCCCCTTCTATTTGCCAAGGAGTGATGGGAACCGGATGCCATGATCTTAGTTTTTTTGATGTTGAGCTTCGAGGAAGAGACTCTTTAGGTCCTCTTCACTTTCTGCCATTAGAGTACTATCGTCTACATATCTGAGGTTGTTGATCTTTTCGGTGGGGAGGGCAGGGGATAAATCCAATCAATCAATCAATAAAGGTCTGCAAGATAGTTTTTCCCCATATGCTCCACCACAACAGCTTTGCTCTTCCAAACAAGGTCTTGGACAGGTACCAACCGGTCAATGGGCCAAATCAACACCTGCCTGTAGAGATGCCTTCTCCACTGTGGCCCCCGCCATGTGAAATGGCCTGCCTGAGGAGATCAGGAAGGCTCCCCTCTTCTGCCTTTCCACAAACTGTGCAAAGCTTAATGATCCAAGAGGGCTTTTCTATGTGGGCAATAAGGCAGCACTGTTACAAAAGGCTTCACAATATTACTTGGATAAATGTAGGGTTGCCACCCCCACCCTAGGCCCTGCCCTCCCCTGGCTGCTGATCAGTTGACTGGTGAGGGAATTGCCAGGAGCAGGAGGGAGGCCCAGGCTAGGTTTCCAGTGATGTGAAAATGTCACTTCTGGTGTGTACCAGAAATGATGTCATCATGCTGGCAGTGTCTGGGTGATGCTCTGGTATTTGGGCCAACATTTCATGGTAGAAGCCATTTTTACAATAGAGTTTTCGCCCAAATATCAGAGCATCACCTGGATGTCACAGCATGATGACATCGCTTCCGGTACATGCCAGAAATGGCATTGCCTCATGGCCTACAGTGTTCCCTCTAAGCTGTGCATGTGAGCTGCCACTCATTAAAATATAAGCCCCGCTCAGCAGCAATCTGGAGCCATGCAGGTTCTTGCATCGCCCATTGCCAATTTTAAGATTACAGCAGTTATATTCTGCTCAGGAAGTGAACTGTTCCACTCAGTAGGGGAAAAAAATTAGAGGGAGCATTGGTTGCCTGGCAACATAGCATGGGCCTCCCTCCTGCTCCTGGTAAGTCCCCCCCACCCCCAGCCGGGTGTAAGGAAGAACTTGGGTTGGCTCCCATTGTTAAATTTTGTGTCGTTGAATGTGTCATGTTAAGTCTTTTGCTTTGTTTCAGTTCAGGTTTTTATTTCAGACTTCTGGTTGATCTACAACCTATATCCTAATGCATTGGTTATTGAATGTCCCATTTTGTCCCGTTCGTTATTGAATGTCCCATTTTGGTGACTGCATTGACTCATCCCAGTGAGAAAGGAGGGCTATAAATAATGTAAATAAGTTAAGTAAAATAAAGTGCCTTGAACTGTCCCTGCAACTTGTGCCCCAACATGTTTCACTTATCCTTAACAGAACACGTCTTCCTAAAAGATACCCTAAAGGTAAAGGTAAAGGTTCCCTTGCTCGAAAGCCAGTCAAATCCGACTCTAGGGTTGCGGTGCTCATCTCCATTACAAAGCCAAAGAGCCAGCGCTGTCCGAAGACGTTTCCGTGGTCATGTGGCCGGCATGACTAAACACCAAGGCGCACGGAACGCTGTTACCTTCCCACCGAAGAGGTACCTATTTATCTACTTGCAATTCCTTGCTTTCGAACTGCTAGGTTGGCAGGAGCTGGAACTAGAGACGGGAGCTCACTCCGTCATGTGGCACCTGGGTCTCGAACTGCTGAACTACCGACCTTCCACAGCCTGCAGTTCAGCGTCTTAACCACTTGAGCCACCGCAGCTCCTAAAAGATACCCTACAGTCCCAGAAAACCTGTCCTCTTCTCTGTGATGCATTAATGATCCACGTGCCTCTCAAAACAACCCTCTGTGACTGCATGCACTTTTTATGCAAACACATTTTTTTTTATCAACAGAAACTGAAGAATGTGCCGGAAACCAATCGCTTGACAAAAGCTGGAAGGTAGCATGAAAGGCAATGGACGAAATTGCCATGAATGGGTTGCCCAAAAAAGTAACTTTAGACCAGCTTTGTACACATATCTATTTCAGAAAAGGATATTTCACCACACCAAGTAATCCACAAAGTCTGTACCAAACAATCACTGTTTTATGCCTTCCTGTACCCAAAGATCTCCCCCAAACAGAACACCCATGTGTTCGTTTTGAAAATCCTATCCTCACAATCAGGCTTTTCATAATCAGATTTTATTTTTACAGTTCACTTCCCACACCCACCATACTCATTAGTTCCCAAATACTATACTATATAAAGTATTCATCCCACCCAATTATCAGGCAATCCTTCAGGACGACGCACTGGCTCAGTTCCAAATAGCCAATACATTTCAACAGGAAGTAAAAATAAAGGATGCGCGCCTAAAATTATAGCAGACCACTAGGGGAAAGAATGCGATAATGAGAGATATTTTGGGACCCCTCACTACCCACCAAATCAGCTAACTCTGAGGCAACTTAACATGTGAAGGTTATCATGCCTACAGCAAATCAATACAACAAGGCATTCTCGGTGCTTACCTTTCCGGTTGTGGAATTTAAGACCTGCCTTTTGGCTTGACTTTGTGTGGCTACGATCAAGTCTGTGGACAATAAGAGTTTCATGTATTTAAAGATTTGACCTCAACAATCCAATGGCCCATTTCAGTACAAGGCAGCTTGATGTGTGGGACTTGTGATGAGTACATGACCAATGAGGGAGGAGGAAATGGATTTGAGAAAAGTTAATGACCGCTGAGGACCATTCTCTTTACTCTTGTGGTAAGGCACCCTAGTTAGATGATTAAATATATGTGTAAACCGCTCCGAGCCTCCGGGAAGGAGCGGTATAGAAATGGAATGAAATAAATAAATAAATAAATAAATAAATTCAGCAAATCATTGGAGTGAATCACTAGGAGCAGAGTGGGATCAAAACCTAAATGGGATAGATCTGGGGGAATCCAATCACACCCATTTTACACATGACCTTGTCACTCTGGTAGGGACCAAACTATTTTCTGCAGTTGTCTCCACACTGCAAAAAAAATAACATGCTAGATTTGGTGGGACAATGAAGAAAGCTGACAGAAAGTTGATTCCTTTGCAATGGGGTGTTGGAAGAGAGTTTTATGGATACCACGGACCACCAAAAAGATAAATCAGTAGGTTCTTGACCAAATCAAGCCCAAACTCTCCCTAGAAGCTACAATGACTAAACTGAGGCTATCGCGCTTTGGTCGGTCACATTATGAAAATACAAGAGTCACTGAAAAAGACGATAATGCTAGGAAAAGTTGAAGGCCGCAGGAAAAGAGGAAGACCCAACAGGAGATGGGTCAAGGAAGGTGTGGCCCTCAATTTGCAAGACCTGAGCAAGGCGGTTAATAGGACGTTTGGGAGCACATTAATTCATAGGGTCACCATAAGTCAGAAGAGACTTGACGGCACTTATTACAGATAGAGATCTGACGGGATTCTGATGAGAATGTACAGTCACATCACAACAGAAGCCATCCATGTTCTGTTTGCCTGGCCTATACAGTGAACGTGGCAGCTTTGCTCAAGAACTCGAGGCGCTCTCCTGCACACACCAGAGTAGGCAAGTTGGGGCTGATCTCATTAAGAACTTTTCATGCAGGTTCTACAGCTGTGATTTACTCCGTCATCTACTTTAAATAGCAGATCATTGATCTACTTGCTTAATGGTGCTCCAAAGTCTGCTTAGTCAAGAGAAGACTCGTCTGTTGAATTACTCAACCTCGGCTCTCCTAAAAGAGCTATCTCGTTAGATTCATTGACATGAGATGTCGCCATGCCTGGAAGCCTTGTTTTCCACAGAGCTCGGATACTTTTAGACCATCCATTTTGGGGTGGTTGCTCGTTTCTTCAATAATTGATTATATCTATATTATACAATGACAAATGCAGCGCCTTGAACCAAAGTGCAGCGTATGCTGACAGGACGCAAAGAAACAAATTCTAGACACTGCTGAATAATACCTCTTCCACCGGCTCCATTTATCATGCCAGCATTTAGGTTAAAGAATGGATTAAAACATTATTTTAAAAGCAAAGGCACAGTGCTGAGGATATGACTGCTGTATCCTGCTCTAATCATCAGTCAGATCAGGAAGTGTGTTCATTTTGCAGTGACGGATCCATCTCGGAAAGCAGAACTAGCTCCGGCAATCCTTCCATATGACACAGAAAAAGTAAATTCCTTCCAGATGTTCTCTCCATGTTCCGGGCTGTTGTTGCAAGATTCATCCTCATAAATCCCCAAACGTAATCCATATCCTGTATCTCTCTGTAGCCTTATAGAAGGCACAGAACTGGCAAATTCCTAGCAACTGAAACTTGTGCACAATTTGTTTGCTGCAAAGCAACAGATGTCTGACTCCTGCATAAGCTTCTACATAGTCGAAAGCTATAAAGATCTGGTTTTAAGACAGATTTACACAATGTAATTAACATGGTGATTACACTTATCACATGGTTTTCTGTGTTACTCGTTATAATCATGTGACAACTATCCAATTAATTTCTTCTCCTTTTTTCTTCCATTATGGGCAAGCAACAGCTATCAGGAGGATGAACCTGTATATTTGATGGCACTATCACCCAGTTTCTTGTTTTCTAGCTAATTGGTCATGGAAATTAGCCCGTCACTATTTTCTAATGCCTGTGATCTTAATGTGTAAGACTCAACTGCTCCTTGGTTCTGTGTACTACAACACTTATCTGTGGCCACCTATCATTGCTGTTCAGTTAGTAATGATAGATACTATTCCTCACCCTGAAAGATCTTAAAGGTTAGCATCTTTCAAGGTACCATTCTATCACAACAGTTACTTAGCATATATAAACATTTATTTATGGATGTTATGGGCATAGATGGGATTCAGTATTATATACAGCAGGTGATACTCATCTGTATATTTCTTCCTGTGAGACCTAAAAGAACTGCTGACTGATACAGTCAGACAGTTGTATCACCCTTTTGTTTCAACAAGGAAAAGAGGGAGGAGATGCTAAAGGGGAGAGACAACTGAAGAAAAGAAGAGGGGAAGAGACTGAATTTATACCCCATCCTCCACTACCCAAAAGGGTATCAGAGCAGTTTACAATCCCTTTCCCTTTCCCCTTTCCGCAACAGACACCCCGTGAGGTAGGTGGGGTTGAGAGAGCTCTCTCAAGAACTGTCCTTGAGAGAACAGCTCTGAAAGAACTTATGACTGACCCAAAGTCACACCAGCAGTTGGAAATGGAGGAGTGGGGAATCAAACCCGGTTCACCTAGATTAGAGTCCATGCTCTTAACCACTACACCAAACTGACATGAAGCAGCCCTTGAAATGCTGAAGTAATCATACAGCATAGGAGTGCCATGCTCAATGCCATCCTTTTAAAGGGAATTTGTATTTGAGTTTGCTTGATTAATCTGTACAACATACTCTACAAGGTCATAAGCATTTGCCCAATCACAGCTGCACAGTAGCGAGAAGAAGAAGACAAAGAAGAAGAAGACAAAGAAGAAGAAGAAGAAGAAGAAGAGGAGGAGGAGGAGGAAGAGGAGGAGGACATTGGATTTATACCCCACCCTTTACTCAGAGTCTGAGAGTGGCTTACAAACTCCTTTCCCTTCCCCTCCTCACAACAGACACCCTGTGAGGTAGATGGGGTTGAGAGAGCTCTGACAGAAACTGCCCTTTCAAGGAAAGCTCTTGTCAGAACTATGGCTTGCCCAAGGGCATCCAGCAGGTGCAAGTGGAGAAATGGGGAATCAAACTCGGTTCTCCCAGATTAGAGTCCACGCACTTAACCACTACACCAAACTGGCTGACCATTTAAATCCTCACAGTTCAGTTCCTGAAAGGAACCCAGGCAAAGCAGGGGGAAAACACACATCTTCAAATCGATCATTTGTTTTGAAACTGACTAGAGAGCAGTTGCTCTCAGATTTCCCTCCCGCATTTTGCTGCCCCTCCAAGATCAGTTCCCCGCCCACATAGAGGTCATTCTACCACTCTGCCTCTTTCACCATTCATCAGCATGAGAGCTCCACTTTTTTCCCCCTTGTTGTTTGACACTTAAAATGCATGGTGGTGCCACCCATCTGCCTTCATGAAGGGGGGGGCAGAAAGCACCCCCCCCGGGCACTAGCTAGCTAGGTGTAAAACAACAAGGGGAAACAATGGAGCTTACACACTAATGAATGGTCAAAGAGGCAGGATTGGTGGGATGACCTCCATATTGGTGGCGGAGTGATCTTGGAGGGGCAGCAAGGGGGGGACTGTACACTTTTAAATAACCTTCAGCTTGTAAGCGAAGCAAGGGGGGATACCACGGCAAAACCAGTTTCAGGAAACCCAGGGAATGGAAAGCAAACTGAAGGCAAAACAATGCAGAACTGGGGGGGGGGACAACCCAAAGGACATGCACAATGAAAGCAATGGGAATGCAGAACGACAAAGAAAAACACCCATGCATAATAGAAGAAGAAGAAGAAGATGATGATGATGATGATGATGAAGAAGACAAGCAATTGAATTTATACCCCACCCTTCACTCGGAGTCTCAGAGCGGTTTACAAACTCCTTTCCCTTCCCCTCCCCACAACAGACACCCTGTGAGGTAGGTGGGGTTGAGAGAGCTCTCTCAAGAACTGTCCTTGAGAGAACAGCTCCGACAGAACTATGGCTTGCCCAGGGTTATCCAGCAGCTACAAGTGGAGGAGTGGGGAATCAAACCCGGTTCTCCCAGATTATAGTCCACACACTTAACCACTACACCAAACTACACCAAGGACTATAGATGTTCTTCTTCAAGCAGTCATGTACTCTACCATGGAGCCCAGTATAGATCTAGGTATCGGAAGAATACCACTTATATGTTAAGGTGTGTTATGTATTATTTAGGCTTGATAATGCATTAACATTTAAGTAGTATCAGCTATTCAGTTCTAAGGTCTTTTCTGCATGGGCTGTGAGTTTGGCTTCTAAGAGTCTCTGGTTTGTTTTTGGGTTTTGTTTTTTTTTCAATTGTGTTCTGGATTTACATCTGTGTATGGCTCTCTCTTTTTCCCCTGAAGTGAGTGCATGAATGCCCAGACAATACACAGAATACAGGACAATAAGTCCAGGCAGTTGGACTTCCCTTTCAATCCATATGAAAAGCTCGGAGTAAATGCTTGTGGTGAACTTAGATGAGCTGATAATGGGCCGTGTCAATCAATGCTAAACAGCACTCATTACCCTAACAGAATCTGACAGTTTCCGGCCTCTCCTTTATCATCCTGATAATTAGAAGTTGTGCTATCTTTTGAGGAAGCCCTTAAAAAAATACCGTATTCTACAGGAATCAAATCATTCAGCTCTTGCAGTTCACAAGTTGGCACCATCCATGGAAAACATATTGCTAGCCACAGGGATGCGGTTGACTTTACTTATCTCCCACATAATGCTAGCTGTTCATACTTTTAAAAAAAACAAAAAACACCACCCTCATTTCATTATTCTACTTCTGATTTCTGCAAATATGTTCTTTCCAAGGCTGCCTCTGACTATATTTGATTCATGAGACGAATTTGTCAACAGTTATCAAAGACAGCATTCGGAAGGCCCGCCGAGCCCCCCTCCAGTTCTCCTGTCCTTGCTGGTTCCTGAATATGATCGGCATTTCCATAACTGTGTTTTATATTCCTTTTACCTTTTGGGCTGCTTTGCACATTCCAAGGCGGGAGGAGTGGGTGACTTTGTTCTTCCTCTTCCTGCACTTCTGAGTCTCAGCCAAAACAGCAAAGCCAATCATTTGCCTTGAGGGAGAGCACACTTGACTGCCACATAAGGAGATCATACCATGGGGAGAAGAAACCGCCAAGGACTCAAGGGCTTCTTCTTGCCACTTAATTAATCTGTTTTACCCAGAGCCAGCTCAGTCCAGTAAGGCCACTACCAAGGTCTGGAGCTCATTGTATGAACATGGGAAAAATAATTGCCCCTCTCACTTCACACGAGAGGCTGGAGCAAGAAGTACAGTCATCTCTGCCTCTCCCATCGATCTCCTTGTGGGTGGGGGAGTGCTACCCATCTGGCGCAGTTTGGAGTAGTGGTTAGGAGTGTGGCCTCTAATCTGGGAGAACTGGGTTTGATTCCCCACTCCTCCACATGCAGCTGCTGGGTGACCTTGGGCAAGCCACAGTTCTCTCAGTGCTGACCTCTCAAGAGCAATTCTCAAAGAGCTCTC
>NW_015173872.1:39532-44061 GCF_001447785.1 Gekko japonicus | reverse complement strand
ATAAATCCAATCTCTTCTTTTTCTTCTCCACCTACAGCTGGTACAGCGTTATGTTGTCATGTTTTATTGGCACCATGGCCTCTGTGTCGCGTCCAAAACACTTATTTGCTGACACAGGATCATGCTGATAACAGACTTTGGTTTGGGCCGCTCTTCTCAAACGTATCGCCAGGCAGAAGCCCAAACCCACCGACTGCGAAATGAATTGTTCCCGTCGTATCAATCTTCTTTTAAATTCAGGATCTTAATGCGATCCATGACTCCGGTCACCTTTTGTACTGCTTTCTGTTTGATTATAATTCCGTCTATTAATCATGTTAATCCAATAGAATCTGCCTTAATCAAATGTGAGTCAATTACCCAGTTCTTCAAATTATATTCTTTAATGAAAGACATTCTTTAAGATTGACTGCCAATTAGGGACCAAGCCCAATGTGTTCACGAGCGTGTGGACATTTCGCCGCTAATGGAAATGGAAATTTTGACAGATCGGGTATCATCCTTCCAAGTCCGCCGTTAGGTAGACGGATGGCGGCTTTATCTCAGTCGTTTCCCAAACTGTTCTGCAAAGAAACTGCTCACACGGTACAAGGAATAAATGGCTTAAATAATGAAAGAGTGCCGCAAGCTCAAAAGCACTGTCCGCTGGGGAAGCTGCCCGCTGCAACTCTGCATGAATCACTTCCAATTGGCCTCTGCTAGAAATGATTAGAAGCGATTGAACAATTCAGGCATTTATCATTCAGAGATAAAACACGGTTGATAGCCAGTCTCGTATAGTGGACAGAGTGGCAAAGTAGGACCCTCGGTGACCTGGGTTCGAATGCCTACGTCTGCCATGGAAGCTCACCGGGAACTTTGAAACTTTTGGAGGGCTCCAGACAAGATAAGCAGGGTCTGTTTCACTTCTGTTTCAAGTGGAAGATAACAAACATTTATTATATTTCTCCCTTCCTGTGAGCGGGCTCAGGGTGGGTTACAACAATAATTTACAATCAATAAGCGATTAAAAATAAATATTAAACAATAAAAACAGTTAGAAAAGATGGGCACAGCAGCAATTGGTAAGGGTAAAGGTTTCCCTTGCTCAAAAGCCAGTCAAATCCGACTCTAGGGGGCGGTGCTCATCTCCGTTTCCAAGCCTAAGAGCCAGCGCTGTCCGAAGACGTTTCCATGGCCATGTGGCTGCATGACTAAATGCTGAGGTGCATGCAACGCTGTTACCTTCCCACTGAAGCGGTACCTATTTATCTACTTGCAGTTGCTTTCGAACTCCTAGGTTGGCAGGAGCTGGGGCCAGAGACAGGCAATTACATATCCAGTAATCGTAAACTGGGAATAATTGGGCCGCATCCGAGTTATAAAGTCTATCAGTAGCAGAAACTGCAGCAACTATGGCAGGGAAGCCAATTAATGGACGCCCACCACCACAGCTCTGTTTTGCAGGCCCTGCGAAACTGTACTAGGTCCTGCCGGGCCCTGATCTCGATTGGGAGCATGTTCCCCCAGGCCGGGGCCAAGGCAGAAAAAGCCCTGCCCCTGGTTGAGGTTAGGCAGGCGTTCCTCGGGCTGGGGATAACCAGGAGAGGGTGATTCGCGTAGCGCAAGGCTCTCCAGGGCTCTCCGGGCAGATTCAACTCGCCTGCTCATTGCTAAGAGTGAACGGAGGCCCTCGTTAATCACCGTAACTAGACTGCCAATACAGTATTGACGATCCGTCTCCAGCTGGGTGTTAGCCAGACTTCCCTGTCACCGTTTTTTCCCCTTTCAAAACCGACCTCAGATCTTTGGGAAAACCCTTCCCTGTTCCGGCTGGGGGGCTGCGAGGAGGAGAGGGAAGGGAAACGGTTCTTTGTGGGGGGGTTTTGGGGGGTAAATTATTTTTCTTATTTTCTCTTAAAAGGGTGGGATAAAGGAGGAGGAGGAGGATGGATTTATACACTGCCCTTCACTCGGAGTCTCAGAGCGGCTTACAATCTCCTTTCCCCTCCCCTCCCCACAACAGACACCCTGTGAGGTAGGCGGGGCTGAGAGAGCTCTGAGAGAACTGCCCTTTCAAGGACAGCTCTGACAGAACTATGGTTTGCCCAAGGTCATCCAGCAGCTGCGAGTGGAGGAGTGGGGAATCAAGCCCAGTTCTCCCAGATTAGAGTCTGCACACTTAACCATGACACCAAACAGAAGGAAAAAAGGGGTAGGGGAGAAATATAGATTTACCAGATTTGTAAAGTATAATACTTTACAATGCATAATACTTTACAATGCATAATACTTTACAATGCATAATACTTTACAATGCATAATACTTTACAATGCATAATACTTTACAATGCATAATACTTTACAATGCATAATACTTTACAATGCATAATACTTTACAATGCATAATACTTTACAATGCATAATACTTTACAATGCATAATACTTTACAAATCTGGTGAGTTTATATTTCTCCCCTACCACTTTTTTACTTCTGTTTGGTGTAGGGGTTAAGTGCGTGGACTCTAATCTGGGAGAACCGGGTTTGATTCCCCACTCCTCCACTCGCAGCTGCTGGATGACCTTGGGCAAGCCGTAGTTCTGATAAGAGCTGTTCTTGAAAAAAGAGCAGTTTCTGTCAAGAGCTCTCTCAGCCCCACCCGCCTCACAGGGTGTCTGTTGTGGGGAGGGGAAGGGAAAAGGTGTTTGTGAGCCGCTCTGAGACACCTTTGGGTAGTGAAGGGCGAGGTATAAATCCAATATCTTCTTCTTCTCCTTGGATTTATACTCCGCCCTTTGCTACCCAAAGGAATCTCAGAGCGGTTAACAATCTCCTTTCCCTTCCCCTCCCCACAACAGACACCCTGTGAGGTAGGTGGGGCTGAGAGAGCTCTTTTGAGAACAGCTCTGAGAGAACTATGGCTTGCCCAAGGTCATCCAGCCACTGCAAGTGGAGGAGTGGGGAATCGAACCTGGTTCTCCCAGATTAGAGTCTGCGCTCCTAACCACTACACCAAACTGGGATGACCCTGCTTAGCTTCTGAGAGAACAGCTCTGTGAGAACTGTGACCGTCCCAAGGTCACCTGGCGGGCTGCATATGGAGGAGGAGGGGGGAATCAAACCCGGCTCTCCAAATTAGAGTCCGCCGCTCTTAACCATGACACCAAACTGGGGATCAGCAGCCACATCACAGGAAGTCCGGAAAGCCTAGGACTGAAGAGTACAATAAGCGGCGGGAGCATTCCCCAGGGCGAGCCGTCAAAGACATTAACAAAGAAACCCACTTACATTCCAATTAGCTGTGTTCCTGCTAATTGAGTCAGGCAAAAGGATGCTGAGAGATAATCAGAGATGTGTGGGATTCTGCCTGTGCCCCGATTTGACTCTTCTGACAAATAGCGGGTCTGAGTGGGAAGGGAAAGGTATTAACTGTGCTGGCTAGGAATAAGCCCAGGCAAATCTGATCTCCTCAGACTGTGGCAGATAAGCAGGGTCGGCCCTGGTTTGTACTCGGATGGGAGACCAGCAAGGACGTCCGGGGTCACCTAGCTCTGTAGATAGGAAATAATGGAGATTTAGGTAAAGGTTCCCTTGCTCGAAAGCCAGTCGAATCCGACTCTAGGGTTGCAGTGCTCATCTCCGTTGCAAAGCCGAAGAGCCAGCGCTGTCCGAAGACGTTTCCGTGGTCAGGTGGCTGGCATGACTAAACACCAAGGCGCACGGAATGCTGTGACCTTCCCACCGAAGTGGTACCTATTTATCTACTTGCAATTTCTTGCTTTCGAACTGCTAGGTTGGCAGGAGCTGGAACTAGAGACGGGAGCTCACTCCGTCATGCGGCACACTCGGGTCTCGAACTGCTGAACTCCCGACCTTCCACAGCCTGCAGTTCAGCGTCTTACAGGCCCTGCGGAACTGCAAAAGGTCCCGCAGGGCCCTGATCTCCTCCGGGAGCTCATTCCACCAGGTAGGGGCCGCCACTGAAAACGCTCCGGCCCTGGTGATAGCTAGCTTGGCCTCCCTCGGGCCAGGGAGGGTCAGCCGATTTTGAGACCCAGACCGTAGTGCTCTCTGGGGTATATACGGGGAAAGGCAGTCCCTCAGGTATGTCGGACCCCGGCCATATAGGGCTTTAAAGGTAAGAACCAGCACCTTGAAGCGGATTTGGTACGCTATTGGCAGCCAGTGCAGTGTCCTCAGCACAGGCTGGATGTGCTCCCGTCTAGGGAGGCCCATCAACAGCCTGGCTGCGGCATTCTGCACCAGCTGCAGCTTCCGGATCCGCAACAAGGGCAGCCCCATGTAGAGAGCGTTACAGTAGTCTAGTCTCGAGGTAACCATCGCATGGATCACTGTTGCCAGGTCAGTGCGGTCAAGGAAGGGAACCAGCTGCCTAATCAGCCTAAGATGGTAAAAGGCCGACTTGGCAGTGGCCGCTACCTGGGCCTCCATGGTAAGGGAGGGATCCAGGAGCACACCCAAACTTCGAACCTTTGGTGCTGGCACCAATGGAGCCCCCCCGAAGGTCGGAAGCGGGATCCCCACCCCC
>NW_015173872.1:39095-39243 GCF_001447785.1 Gekko japonicus | reverse complement strand
ACCCCCCTTTGTCCCCGACCTTGGAGAAAGGAAGCAAGCCATTGTAAGCCAAGTCCCTGAATCCCCATGTTGGCGAGGCGGTGGGCTAGTAACCGGTGGTCGACCGTGTCAAACGCGGCCGACAGATCTAACAGCAACAGCACCGCCG
>NW_015173872.1:38123-38290 GCF_001447785.1 Gekko japonicus | reverse complement strand
ACCCGCCCCGATCCAGATGTCTCCGGAGGTTGTCAGTCAGAGCGACCAGGGCCGTCTCCGTCCCGTGTCCCCGACGGAAGCCAGACTGGAAGGGGTCAAGCGCAGAAGTGTCATCCAGAAAGCTCTGCAGCTGTTTCGCCACCGCCCTCTCAATTAATTTGCCCAAA
>NW_015173872.1:37801-38100 GCF_001447785.1 Gekko japonicus | reverse complement strand
CAGTCCGAGTGACCAAAGCCATCTCCGTCCCGTGTCCCGGGCAAAAGCCAGACTGGAAGGGGTCAAGCACGGAAGCGTCATCCAGAAAGCCCTGCAGCTGTGTCGCCACTGCCCTCTCGATTAATTTGCCCAAATAGGGCAAATTAGAGATATTTGGCCAATTCAGCCGGGTCTAGAGAAGGCTTTTTCAGGAGAGGGCGGACCATTGCTTCCTTGAGTGCCCCAAGGAACTGCCCCTCTAAGAGGGACTTGTTGATAATCTCCCTCAGGGCTCCTCGAAGCCCCTCATGGCCAGATTT
>NW_015173872.1:5675-37753 GCF_001447785.1 Gekko japonicus | reverse complement strand
CTAATGTCAATCAATCAATCAATAGACCTTTAATGGCATATACAACATTAAAATCAGAGACAGTAAATGACACAATCAGCTAAAAGTCTGAGATAATTATAAAATCATAAAACGGAGTTTCCCACGTTTTTCACTCTTATCACATCAACTAAAAAAATTGGCCACTGCCGCAGCACAGCTAATGTCCAATTCCCTAACATTTGGTCTGCCCTGTGGCAGAGCTGTTATTGACCGAATAGTCCTAAATAATTGGGCTGGGCAAGAGCTAGGGGACGCAATTGCTGCCGCGTAGAAATCCTTCTTTGCGGCTTTGACTGCCATCTCATAGGCTTTCATAAACGTCCTATAAGATGCTCTTGTTCCTTCGTCTCGAGCTCGGCGCCACCGTCTCTCTAGCCGTCTGAGCTCCCGCTTCATAAGCCGCAACTCCTGGGTGTACCAGGGAGCCAGCCTAGTGCGGGGGCGTAGAGGGCGCCGTGGAGCGATCTCGTCAATAGCCGCAGAGAGCCGGCTATGCCAGTCCTCCACAAGCTCATCTAACCAGGGGTCATCGGTTCCCGCAGAGCCATCTGAAGCCACACTGGGTCCATCTGGCTCCGCGGGCGAGCCAAAATACGATCGCTGCCTAAACAGGGTTGGGGTGAGACATTCAGGCGGGCCCTCAGGGCATGGTGGTCCGACCATGGAACTGCCGAAGCAGTAACCTGGTCCACTGTTACCCCCGCCACAAAGAGCAAATCGAGCGTGTGCCCAGCCTGGTGAGTGGGAGTCGTTACAGTGGACCGGGTTACACAACTATGGCCAGGGCTTTTTTGGCCCTGGCTCCTACCTGGTGGAATGAGCTCCCGTAGGAGATCAGGGCCCTGCAGGACTTTTTACAGTGGTGGCTCAGAGGTTAAGACGCTGAACTGCAGACCGGAAGGTTGGTAGTTTGGCAGTTCGAGACCCGAGTGCCGCGTGAGGGAGTGAGCTCCCGTCTCTGGCCCCGGCTCCTGCCAACCTAGCAGTTCAAAAGCAAGAAATTGCAAGTAGATAAACAGGTACCGCTTCGGTAGGAAGGAAACTGCACCTCGGCGTGCACCTCGGCGTCTAGTCATGCCGGCCACATGACCACGTATATGCCTTTGGACAGCGCTGGCTCTTCGGCTTGGAAACGGAGACGAGCGCCACCCCCTAGAGTCAGATTCGACTGGCTTTTGAACAAGGGAAACCTTTACCTTTAGGGCCTGCAAGACAGAGCTCTTCCGCCAGGTTTTTAGTCGAGGCAGTAGGTTTCCTCCTTTTTATCTATCTATCGGGTCTCCCATTCAGTGGATAAGATCTGTGTAACCCCTGGAACCACAATCTCTCACAGACCTCATCTGTCAAGGCTTTGGTTAGAAATTTAGGAATTATTATTGTATTTTATTTGATGTATTTGAATTGTTTTTAACTGTTTCTATATTATATCTGATGGAACCTGCCCTGAGCCTGCTTTGCAGGGAGGGCGGGAGACAAATTTAATAAAATAAAAATAAATAAAGGATGTGCACAAACACAACATAATGCAGGACGAAATGTTTACAGGAGGAGACTGGATTTATACCCTGCCCTTCACTCAGAGTCTCAAAGCAGCTTACAAACTCCTTTACCTCCCCCTCCCCACAACAGACACCCTGCAAGGCCTCAGAGTCAGTTTGGTGTAGTGGTTAAGAGTGTGGACTCTAATCTGGGAGAACCGGGTTTGATTCCGCACTCCTCCACGTGCTGCTGGTGGTGTGACCTTGGGTCAGTCACAAGTTCTCTCGGAACTGTTTTCTCGAGGGCAGTTCCTGTCAGAGCTCTCTCAGCCCCACCTACCTCACAGAGTGTCTGTTGTGGGGAGGGGAAGGGAAAAGAGATTGTAAGACGATCTGAGACTCCTTTGGGTACTGAAGGGCAGGGTATAAATCCAATGTCCTCCTGCTCCCCCATCCAAGAATAAATGAGTGGCTTTCGTGCATTTCTTTTTAATCCCTTTTGCAGCTCTTGGGATCCCTAGCTGCCAATCCTGCTGCTAATTTGAACAGACCGTGAGAGTTTGGTTCTTTGAAAAGACAGGCCCTGAAAGGTACCTTCTTCTTAACTACAGCGCAAAGCGTTCACTATACCCGATCTGGACAGATAGCCACCACGAACCATGGACAAGTCTATGTCTTTTCCATGGCACATACTCAGTCCAAGCGGGCCCAAGATAAATAATGTTGCCTTTTAAAGAAATAAAAGCCCTATCATCCTTTTGATCTATGGGCTACCACTGGAAGAGATAATCTTTTATTTATACTATGCGAGGTAAAATGTTCGAAACTGGATATTTTTTTTTTTTACAAAAACCCGCCCGTCTCCCCGCTTGCTCCGTAATTAAGCCTGCAGGGCGCGGAGGTTTACTTTTTAACAACCGCGCCTGTCAATGTCTGTTATGGCTAATTTAAAGTTCACAGCTCCATATCGGGCAAAAAAATATTAGGGCGAAAACAATTTCTATTAAAAATATTTTGAGTCGCCGGCACGCAGCGGCGGTCCCCGCGCCTTCTCCTGGCGCTGGTGGTTCAAAATGACACCGCGGCAAAGCGGGAGAGAGGGAGGGCGGGAGAAGCCCTACGGTGGCACGTCTTTCCCTTAAACTGGATCTTTTATATCTTCTCGCTATTAGATATTTTCGCCTTCATTAGTGTCGTCGTCGTCTTCTTTGTAATTCAGCCCCCAAACCATCTCATGGAAGTTCTTTCACTGATCCCTGCTATGATTTGAGTCCAGTAGTACCTTGGAGACAAACAAGAGTTATCTGGAGACCAACGCGCTTTGGAGAGGCTGACAAAGCGCCCGTCGACTCGCAAGACCTTATGTATGTGTCTCAAGGGCCGTGAAGTCACAGCCAACTTAGGGCGACCCCAGCAAGGGGCTTTCAAGGCGAATGAGAAGCAGAGGTGGTTGACCATGGCCTTCCTCTGCAGAGCCTTCCTGGGTGGTCTCCCACCCAAGCTCTGACCCTGCTTAGCTTCCAACATATGGTGACCCCAGCAAAGGGCTTTCGAGGCAAGAGAGAAGCAGAGGTGGTTGGCCATTGCCTTCCTCTGCAGAGCCTTCCTTGGTGGTCTCCCATTGAAGCTCCGACCCGGCTTTGCATCCAACTTATGGCAACCCCAGCAAGGGGCTTTCGAGGCAAGTGAGAAGCAGAGGTGGTTGGCCATTGTTTTCCTCTTCGGAGTCTTCCTTGGTGGTCTCCCTTCCAAGTACCGACCCAGCTTAGCTTCCAATTTATGGCAATCCCAGCAAGTGAGAACCAAGCAGAGGTGGTTGGCCATTGTTTTCCTCTTCGGAGTCTTCCTTGGTGGTCTCCCTTCCAAGTACCGACCCAGCTTAGCTTCCAATTTATGGCAATCCCAGCAAGTGAGAACCAAGCAGAGGTGGTTGGCCATTGTTTTCCTCTTCGGAGTCTTCCTTGGTGGTCTCCCTTCCAAATACACACCCTTCTTAGCTTCCTACTTATGGCGACCTCAACAAGGGGCTTTCAAGGCGAGTGAGAAGCAGAGGTGGTTGGCCATTGCCTTCCTCCACAGAGCCTTCCTTGGTGGTCTCCCTTCCAAGTACCGACCCTGCTTAGCTTCCAATTTATGGCAATCCCAGCAAGTGAGAACCAAGCAGAGGTGGTTGGCCATTGCCTTCCCCTGCAGAGTCTTCTTTGGAGGTCTCCCTTCCAAGTACCAACCTGGCTTAACGTCTGAGAGCTGGCAAGATGGGGCTATGCCATGGGGCCTTCCCTCCCCAAAATCTTTTCCCCTCCCAAAATTTGGTCGGTCTCTCAGGTGCTCCTGGACTCCAAGCTGGCTCCTCGACTGTAGACCAAAATCTCTGACGAAGGCTGCTTTGTCTCTCAAAAGCTCATACTTTGAGATCCAGTTTGGTGTCGTGGTGAAGTGCGCGGACTCTAATCTGGGAGAACCGGGTTTGATTCCCCACTCCTCCACTTGCAGTGGCTGGATGACCTTGGGCAAGCCATAGTTCTCTCAGAGCTGTTCTCAAAAGAGCTCTCTCACCCCACCTACCTCACAGGGTGTCTGTTGTGGGGAGGGGAAAGGAAGGCAAGGAGGTTGTAAGCCGCTCTGAGACTTTGAGTGAAGGGTGGGGTATAAATTCAATCTCCTCCTTCTCCTCTTCTCCTCCTCAAAATTTTTATTGATCTCTAAGTTGCTGCTCGATGGAAGAGAAGGACGCTCGTCAGAAACCAATGGAGCAAATTTTGAACAAATGGATTCTTCAGCTATGAAAGAGGATACCTGAAACAGAGTTTTCACAAGCTTGCCCTCCGTCAGCCGGATTCGCATGGAATTTCTGCGACCTCTCGGAAAATGGGACTGTCAGGCTGAATGTTAAAATAGCACCTTTCCCCACTTTACTATGACTGGTTGCCAGATAGCTGTTTAAATGCCTTTACAAATCTGCATTGGGACTTTCAGCCCTAGCGTTGCATAAGTATTAACAAGTTCAACCCACACAGATATTCTTGTGTAACTTGCATTTATTAATAACAATAAGACGTGCATTTATGATTAGTAAGTCTCCATGCCATGATTCTTTTTGGTCATCTTTCAGCAGGTAGCAATGGGTGAGGTAATACCTGTTGTTTGCTTCGCTGAGCTAAGCGACCTGTCCACTCGGCTTGTTCCAAGCCCACTTTCTCTTCTCACCTGATGACAATTGCATATATTTGATTCTTAAAAGCTCCCAATTCTTGCAAAGCTCAGTTAGGCGAGCCAGTTCATCACAGCTCCGTCAACCACAAATAACTCTCTTTCTCTCTCCCTCCTCCCTTTCTCTCTCTCTCTCTCTCTCTCTCTCTCCCTTTCATCTTTCTCCCCCTTTCTCTCCCTTTCTCTCTCTCTCCCTTTCTCTCTCTCTCTCTTTCTCTCTCTCCCTTTCTCTCTTTCTCTCCCTTTCTCTCTTTCTCTCTCCCTTTCTCTCTCCCTTTCATCTCTCTCCATTTCTCTCTCTCTCCCTTTCTCTCTCTTTCTTTCTCTCTCCCTCCCTTTCTCTCTCTCTCTCTCTCTCTCCCTTTCTATCTTTCTCTCTCTCCCTTTCTCTCTCTCTCTCCTTTTCTCTGTGTATATAAGATTAATTTTCTCACACAGGAGGAACAGTATTACTTCTCCTCTGGCCAGTCAAGCCAGAGAGAGTGCATCTGAACCAGCCACAGTCCAACACGTTTCAACATCCTAATGGAAACCCCCAACACGTTTCAACATCCTAATGGAAACCCAAAGGTGTGGAAACGATATCGGAGTGTTGCCTTGGCTCACTTTATTGTGCCGGCACCATTAATAGGTCCCCGTTACAATCCCATTTACGTCAGGGAAAACAGTATCGGATTCTGGCTATCGCACTAAAATCGACATGGATTATCCGTCATTAAAAAGGAACAAGAAAACCAGAGCGGCAGGCCGACATATTTTACACTTATCAAATCTTCGGCCGGTCAAGGTTCATTACGGAGCCAGGCCGTAAAGCCGGGGAGAGCATCAGCACATTTCTCCAGAACATTTAAATCTCTATTGTATTTGTGTAGAATATAATTTCCGATCGCAATAAAGCCTCATAAAAGTTACACCCCGATGAATAAAGTGTTAATAAATTGACCCAAGACATTTAAATGGCTAATTATGTTTGAAATAAAGAAAGGCTCTTTTCCCTCTTCTGTACGGCTCTTCCAACAGCGCTCCAACCAACCGGTGACAAAAAGAGCTTTTTATGACTATATCGCCATGGCATACGCTGTTACCCATTTGGGGGAGGGAGGGAAATCCCGTTTTGTATGTCAAGAATGAATCGGAAACAAGAGGATTCCTTCAGGTGGGTCGCTGTGCCGGTCTGAAGCGACAGAACCAAGTCTGAGTCCAGTGGCGCCTTTAAGACCAACCAAGTTTAATTCTGGGTATTAGCTTTTGTGAACATGCACACGTCTTCAGACAGAACCAAGTTTGAGTCCAGTGGCACCCCTTAAGACCAACCATGTTTAATTCTGGGTATAAGGTTTTGTGTGCAGGCACACTTCTTCAGATAGAACCAAGTATGAGTCCAGGGGCACCTTTAAGTCCAACCAAGTTTAATTCTGGGTATAATAAGCTTTTGTGAGCCTGCACACGTCTTCAGATAGAACCAAGTTTGAGTCCAGTGGCGTCCTTAAGACCAACCAAGTTTAATTCTGGGTATAACAAGCTTTTGTGAGCATGCACACGTCTTCAGATAGAACCAAGTTCGAGTCCAGGGGCACCTTTTAAGACCAACCATGTTTAATTCTGGGTATAAGCTTTCGTGTGCAAGCACACTTCTTCAGATAGAACCAAGTTTGAGTCCAGTGCAGTGTCCCCTCTAAGCTGTGTTAGTGTGAGCTAGCTCACAGGCTTTTTTCCAGTCAGAGTTGTGCAACAGTGGAAGCTGTCCAGGGAGTTGGTGAGCTCTCTCTCACTGGCAGTCTTTAAGCAGCGGTTGGACAAACACTTGTCAGGGATGCTCTAGGCCACGGGTGTCAAACATGCGGCCCAGGGGCCAGATCAGGCCCCCGGAGGGCTTCCATCAGGCCAGCAGTGGAGCCGGCCATCTCCTCCTTCCAGTTCTGCTGTCGCTGCTGCATCATAGCTTGCTTTGCCAGATTCTCTTAATCGCTCAGCCATTTCATGTTTTGACCTGGGTCCTAGACTCAGAACTCTGAGCATGAGATTTCTGTGGTGAAGGTCAATAAACCAAAAGTAGGTTTGCAGCTTACAGAGCTAATCTTTTAAGCATGTTTTTATTTTAAGTTAAAAAAAGTCTTTGTGCTTGTGTCCTTTATAAAGTTTATATCTCCGCTACCTGACATTACATTTTGTGACACACATGGCCCAGCCCAAAAAAGTCTCATTTATGTCAGATCCAGCCCTCGTAACAAATGAGTTTGACACCCCTGCTCTTGGCTGATCCTGCCTTGAGCACGGGGTTGGACTAGACGGTGTCAGGTAGCCCTGTCATAGTTCTGGAATGTGGAAGGGTGCCCTCCTTTTTCTGTCTCAGTTCTCTCTGGCTCGCTGACTGCTGTCTTATGCTTGACCTTGTAGATGCTTCAGCTGTAGGTTTCTCAGCTGGGAAAGTTAACGGCTTTTTTGCTTTGCCCGCTTGCTTTGCCCACCTGCGCGAGATGTATCCATCGGTTCATGCTTACATGGGGGGGGAATGTTTGATTTTAGTATAAGTCAGAGGCCCTAGTGCTGACAGCCATTCCTGACACAAGCTGTACACGTGTTCTTTAGTACAGGACTCATCAATAAACAGTTATCTTTTTATGAAGCCCTGTGTGGTGTGACCTGACTAAGGACCCTGACAGACGCCTGTATGGCCCCTTCCAACTCTGTGACTCTATGATTCTCTCTACTCTATGATGGTCTTGTTGTCATAGTTTCCTTTTTTGGGTAGATCTGAGCAGTGTCAAAACTGGGAAGAATGTTTCCCCCCTTCGGGTTTGATGGCCAGGCCTATAAGTCAGAGGCCCTAGTACTGACGGCCATTCCTGACACAAGCTGTACACGTGTTCTTTAGTACTGGATTCATCAATAAACAGTTATCTTTTTATGAAGCCCTGTGTGGTGTGACCTGACTAAGGACCCTGACAGACGGCCTGTATGGCCCCTTCCAACTCTGTGACTCTATGATTCTCTCTACTCTATGATAGTCTTGTTGTCACAGTTTCCTTGTTTGGGTAGATCTGAGCAGTGCCAAAACTGGGAATAATGTTTCTCCCCATCGGGTTTGATGGCCAGGCCACCACTTCGCCCCTTCTCCTCAAGAGGCAGTCCCTCAGACTTCAGTGGGGCTTTGAAGTAAGCACGCAAATGGAGTACCGTTCACTGTTGACTCTCTTCAGCAACACAAATACGGAAAGAATTAAGGTAGCATGTTAGCGAGATGCAAGAGATTCCCAAGAAGAACAAACACCCCGAGGCTCTCAGGATTCTCAATGCAGACATTCGGCGGGGAGGGATGGGGGGGGGTAACCATCAAAGGGGGGAAGAGAGTAAATATTAGTTTTGCATCTATTGACACTTGAAATTTCGTTTGAAAACAACCGTTTCAGCCGAGCCCTATAAATATCTCACTGGAGTTGCTCGTTACCTAACGAGGAAAATTAGAAATTAGAGCTGGTCAAAACCGTATGCTTAAAAAAAGAGATACAAAACAGAAATCCCATCTGCACTGAAGAGAGACAATTCTTGGTTCAAGTGAATCCAGAAGACTTTTAGATGTCATGACTTGAACTCGGGACCTCAGATCGGTGCACACGTTAAAGGTTTGTTTTGCTCCATCAGGGATATCTAAAGTAAAAATAATGCGAAAATATTCATCAAATCTTTGGCTTCTGGGAAGTCAGAAGAAGGGCCTCAGTGTGGATGAAGAGTCTGAGCTTACTGAGGGCCCCGTTTCTGGGACACCAGGGCTGAGACAAACTGAGCTGATGGCAGAAGAGAAACCTTGAGAGACAGATTTTGCATCTGGGGACCAAAAGCTACATGCTACTGCACCCTAGGGCCTGTCTTCTCCAGTCTTTTGAAGCCACAAACACCTCCTCCCCGGGACTGGGCCTCATCCTCCGAAAGACGAAAGAGACGGGGCCTTATACATGATGGCCCCTTGCTGGTGGAATTCACCCACCGCACAGGAATTCTCCTGATTCTTCCCTGTTGTGCTGCTCTTTAATGTGCCAGGTGATTATGATATTATTATTATTATCAGCAGCAGCAGCAGCAGCATCATTATTATTATCATTATTTACTTTTTATCATTATTTTATTTTATTATTATTTTACTTTATTATTTTATTATTATTTATTATATTATTATTATTTACTAATCTTTATTTACATCCCACCTTTCTCCCAAATGGGGGCCCAAAGCGGCTCACTTCATTCTCCTCTCCTCCGTTTTCATTTCTCACAACAACCCTGTAAGGTAGGTTAGGCTGAGAGTGTGTAACTGGTTTGTTCTGTTCTCCTGAGTATTTGGCAATACTTAAGTTTGTGCTGTCTTTCCTCCCTCTAGCGATGGCTGCTGACTTGACAGCTGATCCAACAAGAAAAAGACTTTTAAACTCGATCTTAACCAACCTCATTTTAAAAAATTTCTACTCCTGATAATTTAGTGCTGCTGGAGTGATTGCTACCTATTCTTACTGCGAGGCGCCGTACGTTACATGTTTTAGAATGAGATTCGATTCCAACAACACCTTAGAGACCAACGTGAATTGGGGGAGGTGAGCTTTCGAGAGTCAGCGCTCCCTTCATCAGATACAAGTAGGAAACATATGTGGTCCTCATATCTGATGAAGGGCGCTTTTGACTCTTAAAGCTCATCCCCCCCCGGGCTTTATTATTTTTTTAAGAGGTGTTGGAACTCTCAAGAGGGAAATGAAGCCTTCAGTCTGTATACTGAAAACTCATGAACTTTTAGTAAAGGTAAAGGTTCCCTTGCTCGAAAGCCAGTCGAATCCGACTCTAGGGGGCGGTGCTCATCTCTGTTTCCAAGCCGAAGAGCCAGCGCTGTCCGAAGACGTCTCCGTGGTCATGTGGCCGGCATGACTAGACGCCGAGGCGCATGTAATGCTGTTACCTTCCCTCCAAAGCAGTACCTATTTATCCACTTGCAATTTCTTACTTTCGAACTGCTAGGTTGGCAGGAGCTGGGGCCAGAGATGGGAGCTCACTCCATCACGCAGCACTCGGGTCTCGAACTGCCGAACTACTGACCTTCCGGTCTGCAGCTCAGCCTCTTAACCTCTGAGCCGCGTTGAAGAGGTTCCGAAACTCTAGAAAACAATTCCTGCCTCTCCAAAAATCTCAGTTTCTAAGGTGCGACTGGACTCAAAATCGACTGTTCTACTGCCGACTAACACATCCACCCTCCGAAACGATGTATTTTACTGAAACCGGAGAAGCAGCAGAATGTTTTCGTCAGCTCCTTCCTCCTGAAAATTTGTACTGGGCCATGACAGAGCTCTGCCTAGCAGGAAAAAAAAATGCACTGTGCAAAGCATTAATAATTCTTTACATAGGCAACTGTTCACAAGCGGCCCCTAATAAGTCAAAACTCTGGCATTTTCTCCTTTATGTATAATTGATGGACGAATGCACCGCGCCCTTGCATAATCCGACGCGCTTGTCATTCACTCGCAGAGGAGCCGTGCCTCTGAGCGGAATTCCGGGTCCCGTCTCCCTCACTCTCTGGGATGAGATGAACTAACTATCCTTTTCATCCACAGCAAATAGCAAGCTAAGCATGTTGCTGGGTGCCCAGAATCCACCCGTGCATTGCTAACGACCGGAGGAAGTTCATTCCAGCATCTCTGGGTGAAACGGCACTAAATAATCTTTTGCTTTTCTGTATTGCAAGACTAGAGCTTTAAAGGCCTTTATGCGCTATCTTTATCTAAACGTTTATAACCTCTTCTGCTTTTCCTTGCGCTCAGATGTATCAAAAGGGCAACACAGATCTAATAAAAACCAAGCAACAATGCCCTGACCTGGATAGCCCAGGCAACCCAGTTTGGTGTAGTGGTGAAGTGCGCGGACTCTAATCTGGGAGAACCGGGTTTGATTCCCCACTCCTCCACTTACAGCTGCTGGATGACCTTGGGCAAGCCACAGTTCTGTCAGAGCTGTTCTCTCAAGGACACTTTTGGAAAGAGCTCTCTCAGGCCCTCCTACCTCACAGGGTGTCTGTTGTGGGGAGGGGAAGGGAAAGGAGTTTGTAAGCTGCTCTGAGACTCTTTGGGGTAGTGAAGGTCAGGGTATAAATCCAATCTCCTCCTCCTCCTCCTCCTCCTCTTCTTCTTCCAGAGCAAACTGTTTTATGCCGTAGCCAAATCGCTCACTCACAACTTTAATGCCAGCAGCTCACAAAGTAGAATTTTTGCTCACAAGACTCCACGGCTTAGAGGAAGCATTGACGTGTTGCAAGATTTGCTGTGAAGGTGCCTTTGTTTCTGAGCATCTCGACTTGCAGCTCTAGTTAATACAATTAATTGATCAGAAGTCAGGCAGTCAATTGCTTGGCAGCCATGCTAACGTGCTCGTGCCTGGCTGACTTCAGCCTCCTGCAGGATAATCAGCTGACATCTGCGGAGTCCATTTGTTCAGTCTTCCCCTTCTTCCAAGGAGCTGAAGGCCGGCTTCTTCCCCCGTCTTTTATTCCCACAACAGCCCTGTGAGGTGGGTTCAAACTGAGAGGGTGCGCCACGGTTACTCAGACAGCTTCGTGGCAGAGTGGGGGACCCGCTGGAAACTCTAGCTCAGGCATCCCCAATGTGGTGCGCATTTGGGGACTAGGGTTGCCAATCCTTTTTGCCCGCTGGTGGGGGGATGTTCCGGGAGTGGGAAGTGGCGTCGCCCTCCCCCCTCCCCCCAGAAAACAGTCATGTCTCATACAACATACCTGTGTCATGCAACAGAAATATGTTGGGAAACTGGTAAAAATAGTTAACTATTCAGAGTTTGCAATGGATCTTCATTCACTGGAGAGGAGGCATTTTCTTTCTATATAAAAACCTTTATTTCTAAAGGGAGGGGTACACAGGAAAATCTACAAAACAACAAACACTTAAGACTACATGCTGGCAACAACAGACAGACACAGATAATAATGGAGATTCTTCCTTTCTTCTTGACCCCTAGAAGGAAATCACCTGAACCAGGGCTCTTTTTGTAGAAAAAGCCCAGCAGGAACATATTAGCATAATAGGCCACACCCAACAGCAAGAACTCATTAGCATATTAGGCCACACCCTGACAGCACCGCTCATTAGCCCATTAGGCCACACCACCATGTTACCAGAAGTGTGGTCATCCAGACACACCCACCTTTTGCTTGTTATTCTGTTTACCTTGTTTGTTGTCAAAACCCAGGGCCTTTTAAACTCCTTTGCATGTTAGGCCACACACCCCTAATGTAGCCAGTCCTAATGAGTTTCTGCTATTGGGTGTGGCCTATTATGCTAATGAGTTCCTGCTGGGCATGGCCAACTCGGGAGCCAGCCGGAACTCCGTTCCTGTGCGTTCCTGCCCAAAAATAGCCCTGACCTGAACACATTAACCAATGATTGTTAGGAAATAGTCTTCAGTTTCCCGGGCTTTCTTTCCATTAGCTTTCTGCCAAGCTCCCGTCCAGGTGAATCTAAACAATAGCACACAAGGTAAGGACATTAACCCTATGATGACTGAATGTAGACCCTGCAAAACACATATTTCCAACAAAAATAACTCCACATCATCCTCTATTTGACAGCCCTTCAAGCGCTTGAAGATGGGTATTGTGGCACCCACGAGCAGCACTGCTCTAGAGGCATCTTTGGTTTCTGAGTCTGTAAAAACCTGGGGGGCAAAGGTGCCGGTGATTGGGGCAGGAGGCTTTTCAGCACAAGGCAGGCCAGAAGAGCTGGTTGGTGGACTGCATTTGACCGGGAGGGGAGTCATAGGCCATGCAGTCATGAACGAGCCGAACTTCGGCTAATCGAGAGAAAGCGTCCCGCTATTTCCTCCGCGTGCCGTTTTCTGTGGCTCCCTGAGCTTTTTAGGAACTCGCGCCACCCTTTTAGTTCCAGTCCCCCAACTCTATTTTCCACCAAAATGTGTTGCAATATCCATACTTAATGACGAACCGAGGCTGAATATTTATGATCCGTATTAATTATGTAGCTTTCCCTTCACTCTCTCTCTCTCTCTCTCTTTTTTTGAACTAATCATGGGCGGGAGGAGGGACCCATCTTCAAAAGCAGACCAGAAGTAGTATTACACGAAACCACGCTGGGGAACGCGATTTAGGGACGAACAGGCTGGTTTGGAGGAAGCGGGGGCCATTTGGAGCCCCTGCTGAAATCCCTAATTAAACTGCGAGAGTTTCCGAACAAAGCCACACGTGCCCGCTGCATATCCCTGCTTTTTATTTCATAGAATCATAGAGAGTTGGAAGGGGCCATACAGATCACCTAGTCCAACCTCCTGCCCAATGCAGGACCCGCCTAAAGCATCCCTGACAAATATTCGTTCAGCCTCTTCTCGAAAGCTGCCAGTGAAGGGGAGCTCACCACCTCCCTGGGCAGCTGATCCCGCCATTGAACCACTCTGACCATGGAAAAGTGTTTTCTAATATCCAGCCGATACCTTTCTGCATGTAATTTAAACCCGTTACTTCGGGTCCTCTCCTCTGTTGGTCTTTTTTTGTTGTTGTGTCTCTCACCCCAAGAATATTCTTTTTTGCAAGGTTAGAACTTGGGTGTTAGTCCAAAGTAGTATTTATCCATTCACCAAGGAACCTGGAACACCTACAGCAAGAGGTCTAAGACAGGCAGTCGGGACTATTTCTCTGAGCATTTGGGGAGAAGTTGGCAGTTTCCTGTAGGGTTCCCAACTTCCAGGTGGGACCTGGAGATCCCCCGCTATTGGACTTCCTCTCCAGACGACAGAGATCAGTTCCCGTGGAGAAAATGGCTGCTTTGGAGGGTGGACTCTATTGGCATTGTACCCTGCTGAGGCCCCTCCCCTCCCTAAACCCCACCATCCCAAGGCTCCGCCCCCCAAATCTCCAGGTATTTCCCAACCCCATAGCTGGTAACCTTCGTTTCCCCCTACCTGTGTTGGTGATAGTAAAGAACCAAGGCAGACTGGAGCTCATTTTGTTGCTCTTGATGGCTGTTAAGTTCCTACTAGCAGCATTTTGGAGACAGACAAAAGCATACCTACAATTGGGGGGGGAATGGCATCTCAAGATGCGAGAGCTGTTGACTGTGGTCAAAATCGCCTCCCACCTCAAAATTATTGACAGTCCGTTTTACATATGTAATTTCACAAACAAATAGTTCCCCGTTTTCTGAATTCACCCAAAAATCTAAGCAGTCCATCCACAAAAGGCCTTCGAAGCACAGATCCACCCTGGCTTATTAAGTAATCAAACCTTTTGTTGTTGTTGTTGTTCGGTTACACAGTCGAGTCCGACTCTTCACGACCCCATGGGCTACATCACGCCGGCACTCCTGTCTTTCGCCATCCTCCGGAGTTTGCTCAATTTCATGTTCGTTGCCTCGATAACACTGTCCGACCATCTCATCCTTTGCCGTCCCCTTCTTCTTTGACCTTCAGTCTTCCCCAGCACCAGGGTCTTCTTCTCCAGAGAGGGCTCCTTTCTCATTGGGTGGCCAGAGTATTGGAGCTTCAGTCT
This sequence comes from Gekko japonicus, assembly GCF_001447785.1. Taxonomy (NCBI): domain Eukaryota; kingdom Metazoa; phylum Chordata; class Lepidosauria; order Squamata; family Gekkonidae; genus Gekko; species Gekko japonicus. Next base: position 23,506 of record NW_015173872.1, on the reverse strand, counting down.
CTGGCCTTCCAGTGAACAGTCAGGGTTGATTTCCTTTAGGGTTTGCTGATTTGATCTCCTTGTAGTCCAGGGGACTCTCAAGAGTCTTCTCCAGCACCATAATTCAAAAGAATCTATTCTTCAGTGCTCGGCCTTCCTTACAGTCCAACTCTCGTAGTCCAACTCTTTGCATAGTCCAACTCTTCAACATATCTGGCCTACCAAATCTACAGTATTTTAAATATTTCAACTTTGACAGGATGTGACTACATAAATGCTCATGGATCCAAGTGTGCCGAGTTCGGAACACTGCCAGGTAGTGTGATCATTGGCCCTTCCATCATCATTAATTCACTATTTTATTCATGGTCTTTATAATGGGTTACTACTGTAATTATTATTATTATCCTTAAATGTTGTTAATAAATAAACAGTGTTTGGGAGGGAATTTGGCATGGTATAGCCTGATCTCATCAGATCTTGGAAGCTAAGCAAAGTTGGTACCTGGATGGGAGACCACCGAGGAAGGCTCTGCAGAGGAAGGCGATGGCAAATTCCATCCTTCAACATCGCAGAACACCAGCTCAGATTTTAAACAGTAGGCCAGGCCTGCAGTGGTGCTGGAGGAAAGTGCTGTCATCAGAGCTGACTTATGATGACCCCGTAGGGTTTTCAAAGCAAGAGACCTTCAGAGGAGGTTTGCCCTTGCCTGCCTCTGCGTAGCAACCCTGGACTTCCTTGGCAGTCTCCCATCCAAGGACTAACCAGGGCCGACCCTGCTTCGCTTCCAAAATGTGACGAGATCTAGCTAGCCTGGGCCATCCAGGTCAGGGCAGATGAACAGAAGTTGTTTGCCATTTCCTGCCTCTGCGTAGCAACCCTGGACTCCTTCAGTTGGTCTCCAATCCCAAGTCCCAACCAGGGCCAACCCTGCTTAGCTTCTGAGTTCTGACGAGACTGCGCTAGCCTGCGACACTTTCCTATTAAAACGCCTTCGATTATTTCTTAGTAAATGTTGGCACGTTGAAGAACGCCCTGCCTCCCATCCGTGGGTCTCGCAGTGGAGTTGCCTGTTCAAATAATTCCTTCCCATTTGATCTGACGCCTCCAGCAGTTACCAGTTGTCCCCACCTCGCCCCAGTCCCCGGTTCCTCATTTTGCTTTTCCATGCTTTCGTTCGAGGGTCCCCGGACTTGCAGGGAGGTGCGGGAAAGATAGAGACCCTTGGATTATCAAGGACACATCCTGTCCCACAGATTAACCCACCTTCCCTGTCCGTCAAAGGCTCAGCTTTGCGAACTGCCAAGCCGGAGAGGAGAGAGGCCTTCTGCTTAGACCTTTCCGTGCATGACAGGATAAAACCCGAGACTCTCCCGCCTGGAGGAATCGAGATAATGAAATCATCTTTAATCTTTTGTCCCTCCCGGGCACTCGGAACACCTGTTATCCTCGAGATCATCACGGGCACAACAGGGTGTGAATTCATCTTAAGGCTGGCAATTATTCCAGCTAATTATTCATCTGGATGGGGAGGGGGGGGGAGAGAGAGCGCAAGAGGGCCCGTGATTAGTGATGCTCCTTCAGGTGCAAAGTCGGCCACTTTCTGATTCTCGCTGACGCGTCACAAAACCGAGCAGTGCCTGCCTTTCCCCCCTCTCCTGATCAATGTTCCCTCTAAGCTGTGGAATCTCGTGAGCAAAAATCCTACTTTGTGAGCTACTGGCATTAAAGTTGTGAGCGAGCGATTTGGCTGCTGCATAAATTAGCCTGCTCTGGAGCCCTCCTTCCTGAGCTCAGACAAAAATCTGTGAGCTGGAGGCTAAAAAACTGTGAGCTCGCTCACACTAACTCAGCTTAGAGGGAACACTGCTCCTGATACAGCCTGAATGTGGCAGGCCAAATGAGGGGACTGCTTCAGGAAGGTGATTTTGGGGGTGCCGTTCCAGGTGGCACAGTGGGAGACAGACAGATCTGGGGCCCAATCCACGGCAGCGCTTGTATTGTTTGGTGTCGTGGTTAGGAGAGCCGGTTTGATGTTGTGGTTAGGAGTGCGGGCTCTAATCTGGGAGAACCGGGTTTCATTCCCCACTCCTCCACATGCAGCTGCTGGTGTGACCTTGGGTTGGTCACGGCTCTCTCAGAGCTGATCTTTCACGAGCAGTTCTTTCAAAGCTCTCTCAGCCCCACCTACCTCACAGGCAGCAGCGTTCCCTCTAAGCTGAGTTGGTGTGAGCTAGCTCACAGTTTTTTAGCCTCCGGCTCACACATTTTTTTGTTATAGCTCAGGAAGGAGGGCTCCAGAGCAAATTCTGCAGTTTCTGCAGTTGCCAAATTGCTCGCTCACAACTTTAAGGCCAGTAGCTCACAGAGTTGAATTTTTGCTCGCAAGACTCCACAGCTTAGAAGGAGTGTTGCTCACAGGGTGTCTGTTGTGGGGAGGGGAAGGGAAAGGAGATGGTGAGCCGCTCACTTCGGGTAGTGAAAGGCAGGGTATAAATCCAATCTCTTCTTCTCTTTGTGAGCCGCTCTGAGACTCCTTTGTGTAGTGACGGGTGGGATATAAATCCAATCTCCTCTTCTTCTTTTACCTCACAGGGTGTCTGTGGTGGGGAGGGGAAGGGAAAGGAGATGGTGAGCCGCTCTGAGACTCCTTTGGGTAGTGAAAAAAAAGATAAAGGTTCCCTTGCTCGAAAGCCAGTCGAATCCGACTCTAGGGTTGCGGTGCTCATCTCCGTTTCAAAGCCGAAGAGCCAGTGCTGTCCGAAGACGTTTTTGTGGTCATGTGGCCGGCATGACTAAACACCAAGGCGCACGGAACGGCAGCGTATAAATCCAATCTCTTCTTCTTCTCTTTTGTTGCAATGGGGGATGCCCTGGTGGATTGGACCCTGTTTTAATTGGTGGGAAAGGATTTGGATATTCTGTCTGAGACAAGCGTACCAGGTGAATTCGCCTGTGGACACCCTATCCCTGTAGTCACACTCTGTTATCACAACACCTCAAACAAGAGCAGGATCTTGGCTCAGCGGCAGAGCGTCTTCTTTGCAAGCAGAAGGTCCCAGGTTCAATCCCCGGCATCACAAGGAAAAGGGAGGGGAATGAAAACTTAACCCCAAAAGCTGAATGATGAAGAGGAGGAGGAGGAGGAGGAGGAGGAGGAGGAGATTGGATTTATACCCTGTCCTTCACTCGGAGTCTCAGAACAGCCTACAATCTCCTCCTCTTCCTCCTCCTCCCAAGGTTGGGTTCACTCTCCTTCACTCCGGCCCTCTCCTTTGGTTCTTACAGAGGCTTACAACGTTTAAAAACAGAACAAACACAAATGCAATAAACAGAACAACAAAACCAATTAAAACATCAGCGAAGAAGAAGAGTTGCTTTTTATGCCCCGATTTTCTCCTTTCCCTTCCTCTCCCCACAACAGGCACCTTGTGAGGCAGGTGGGGCTGAGGGAGTTCTGAGAGGACTGGGACCGGCCCAAGGTCACCCAGCAGGCCTCATGTGTCTCAAAGCAGCTTACAGTCGCCTTCCCTTCCTCTCCCCACAACAGGCCCCTTGTGAGGTAGGTGGGGCCGAGAGAGCTCTGAGAGAACTTGTTTTTGGCAGAACAGCTCTGAGAGAACTTGTGACTGGCCCAAGGTCACCCAGCAGGCTTCATGCGGAGGAGGAGTGGGGAATCAACCCTGGTTCTCCAGATTAGAGTCCGCCGCTCTTAATCCCTACACCATGCTGGCTCTCCTGTGGAGAAATTAAAACAACTGGCCCGCTGCCCGGTTCATAATGTTAATCAGAGGCTCTAGGAAACAAAGCAGCAAGGGCAGAAACTTCCCTGGGGAGCTGATTCCAGAGAGAAGGGGCAGCCACTGAAAAGGCCCTTGCCCTGGTGGTTGAGAAGCGAGCAATTCGAGGGCCAGGCACCTGTAGGAGGTCCTGTTTTAGGAGGTGTAAGGAGGCCAGGTGGGGTCATACTGGGGGAGGCAGTTCTGCAGTTAGAAGGAGAAATGAAAGATAAAACTGGGGAGAAAAATAAAGTCTCCCGGGGTTCGACTTTCAAAAGGGAGGAGCCGAATCAGACTCAGTGGGAGATATTGAAATGCAACCAGGTGGCGTCTGAAATTCGATCTCAGGCCTCAAGGCCCTGGTAGGCACCTTCCTGCCTTCTCTCCTCCACCCTCACCTGTTCTCCAGAAAAAAATAATTAGAGCTCAGAGCAGAAGAAGATGAAATTAGGCTGCCTGCCTTCCCGGATCGGAGACAACTACGTTAACTTTTTATGCGTTCTATCAGCTTTACGGGGACTCATAAAAATGGGACAGGCCTGCCGGATAGCTGCTCTTCCAGCAGGAAAACACTGGGAAACAGAAAAGAAGACTCCTTCCCCCCCCTCTAATTTGTCTTTAGTTTCCTAAATGTAAAATTACATAAAAACACAAGAACATAAAACAATCATTGTCACGCACAAGACTTGAGTGGGTTTTCTCTCACTCTCTCTCTTTCCTGCTTCCTTTTAAAGTAAGCAGCACACGGAGATGGGAAAAGACACTGCTTCGGGTACTTAAATAATTGGGCTGACGGCTCCCTCCCTCCTGCCCTCCCTTTGGAATCTGCTGGTCATTAGTGGATAATGATTCGAGAGAGACTGCGGAGCTTCTAGCCACCGAGTGAGTTTTTATGTCCTTAAAGAGGCAATTATGTATGTCTTCTGCACTGGCTTCACTCTCTCATCGGTGGCAGAGCCTTCCGGACTTGGTTAGAGGGCGCAGTTTGTTACTTACAAAGTTCCCGCCAAGTTGTTGGGAATGCAGTTGGAAGCGCGGACATAAAGAGAGGCGGTCACTGAGTGGATTCTGACCTGGGTCCTTTCCGCACTAGCCATTAAATCCTGGTTGAACCCTGTTCTTGAACTTAAATTCTACGCTACACTTGAGTTCACCCCTGTAATTATCTTGGGGTATTTTTACATTCTACGCTACACTTGAGTTCACCCCTGTAATTATCTCGGGGTATTTTCACATTCTACGCTACACTTGAGTTCACCCCTGTAATTATCTCGGGGTATTTTTACATTCTACACTACATGCGAGTTCACCCCTGTAATTATCTCGGGGTATTTTTACATTCTACGCTACACTTGAGTTCACCCCTGTAATTATCTCGGGGTATTTTTACATTCTACGCTACACTCAAGTTCACCCCTGTAATTATCTCGGGGTATTTTTTTGTTTCCGCATTACATTGAGATCACCCCGGTTTTGCCCCAGACTTGTCCCAGGATAAACGGATGCTGTTATAACCAGGTAGATGTGTCCCAAGTTGAACTCTGATAAAACCAGGGATGAGATCCAACTGCGGAAAGGACCCTGGTGGGCCCAGGCTTGCCTGATCTCATCAGATCTCAGAAACTAAACTAAGCAGGGTTGGCAAGTCGAGAGCCAATTTGCTGTAGTGTGTTAGGAGCATGGACTCTAATCTGGGAGAACCGGGTTTGATTCCCCACTCCTCCACATGCAGCTGCTGGTGTGACCTTGGGTCAGTCACAAGTTCTATCAGAGCAGTTCTCTCAAGGGCAGTCCTCGAAAGAGCTGTCTCAGTTCCACCTACCTCACAGAGTGTCTGTTGTGGGGAGGGGAAGGGAAAGGAGCTTGTAAGCTGCTCTGGGACTCCAAGTGAAAGGTGGGGTATAAATCCAGACACCCTGTGAGGCAGGTGGGGCTGAGAGAGCTCTTTCGAGGACTGCTCCTGAGAGAACAGCTCCGGGAGAACTTGTGACTGACCCAAGGTCACACCAGCTGGCTTCATGTGGAGGAGTGGGGAACCAAACCCGGTTCTCCCAGATTAGAGTCTGTGCTCTTAACCACTACACCAAACAGGAGGCAGCAACAAAATGATTGTCATGGCTTTACTTCAGTCAGATGGTGAAAATTCTTATGCTGTGGTGGCAGCTGCTGCCAAAGCAACATTTTTAAAATCTGCACTGCCAATCAAATCTCCAGTAGCCATTCGGAAGCCTTGCTGGGCAAAAGCCCCAACTGGCCCCACCCACTTTCCAAAAACACTTGGCAGGTGCCAGAAAAGGTGTTGGTGGACAACCTGACACCCACGGGCACCATGTGGGGGACCCCTGGAATACAGGATGTGCCCCAGACTAAACTGGGATGGATCTGGAGGAATTTGGATGCGACGTGCAAAAACAGTTTTCAGGTTAGACCCACAACCGTTGGAGAAGGAAAAGAAGGACATTCTTGATTTCTGAACACACAAGGCAGCTGTTAGCCGCTCTGAGACTCTTTCGGGTAGTGAAGGGTAGGGTGTAGTGGTTAAGTGCGTGGACTCTAATCTGGGAGAACTGGGTTTGATTCCCCGACTCCTCCATATGCACCCAGCTGGGTGACCTTGGGTCAGTCACAAGTTCTCTTGGAGAGAGCTGTTCTCTTGAGCAGTCCTCAAAAGAGCTCTCTCAGCCTCGCCCACCTCACAGGGTGTCTGTTGTGGGGAGGGGGAGGGGAAGGAGTTTGTAAGCCGCTCTGAGACTCCAAGTGAAGGGTGGGGTATCAATCCAGTCTTCGCCTCCTCCTCCTTCTCTTTCTTCTTCTCTGGGATTTCCTTGAATGGGATTCACTGAACTGTGGATGTTACACATGCAGAACGTGTGCTCTCATCTGAACTGTAGCTAGCTTCAGCCTGAATTGATAATTCTGCAGTCATCCAGTGGAGTAAATCAAGGAGAACTTTCAGGATTGCCTGAAAAGATCCAAAAACCAATTGCGCAACCCATGTCACCACCCAGGGGACAAGTGGACTCCACCCTAGGTAAAGGTAAAGGTTTCCCTTGCTCGAAAGCCAGTCAAATCCGACTCTAGGGGGCAGTGCTCATCTCTGTTTCCAAGCCGAAGAGCCTGCACTGTCCGAAGACGTTTTCTGTGGTCATGTGGCCGGCATGACTACACGCCGAGGCATACAGAACGCTGTTACCTTCCCTCCAAAGCGGTACCTATTTATCTACTTGCCATTTCTTGCTTTCAAACTGCTAGGTTGGCAGGAGCTGGGGTCAGAGATGGGAGCTCACCCTGTCACACGGCACTCGGGTCTCAAATTGCTGAACTACCAAACTACCGGTCTGCAATTCAGCGTCTTAACCACTTGAGCCACCGCAGCCCTCACCTCAAGAACTTAAGGAGAATGCAAAGTTTCCATCTGCAGAGCCTGCTCTGTCCAGAGGTGCCCCCGGGTTTCTTGGGAAGATTAAGTAATTAAAAAAAACCCCTCGAGTTTAACTGGAAATCTCTCATTTTTCACCTTAATGTTCCTCGCGCACCAGTTACATATGCTGACTGGTCGGATTCCGTCAGCTCGGCAAATTGCACAGTCGTTGCTCCCAATACATCAAGAGGGGAGTTGTCAGCTGAAGTACCCAACAGCTGCCTGGGCAGATGTGAACCACTGCATTTCGTTATCATCTGGAGAAGTGTGTGGGGGGGTGTCGATTAATACAGCGAGTGTGCCTGCATTGACATCTCAGAGCTTCTGCTTTGGAGCAGTCAAGGTTTCTGTCTTGCCTCGTTTCTGAAAATCTCTGATTGCATTGATGCTAAGAAGAAGAAGAAGAAGAAGAAGAAGAAGAGATTGGATTTATACCCTGCCCTTCACTACCCAAGGGAGTCTCAGAGCGGCTTACAAACTCCTTTCCTTTCCCTTCCCCTCCCCACAACAGACACCCTGTGAGGTAGGTGGGGCTGAGAGAGCTCTTGACAGAAACTGCTCTTGAGAGAACAGCTCTTGTCAGAACTATGGCTTGCCCACGCTCATCCAGCCAGGTGCAGGTGGAGGAGTGGGGAATCAAACCCAGTTCTCCCAGATTACAGTCCGTGCACTGAACCACTACACAAAACTGGTGATCTGGATAGCCGAGGCTAGCCGGATCTCACCAGAGCTCAGAAGCTAAGCAGGGTCGGCCCTGGCTGGTATTTGGGTGGGGGACCTCCAAGGAATACCGGCATCATGACGTGGAAGCGGGCAAGACCTTCCACTGATGTTGCCTTCTGGCGCTGGGATTCAGAGGTTTACAGTCTATGAATGTGGAAGTTCCCTGGAAGAACATAAGACGAACCCTGCTGGATCAGTCCGATGGAGAACATCCTGGCGCTTTGGTGCTGACTGCTACTAAAACAAGTTTATAAGAAAAGTCTGAACAGCCAATCGGAAGCGTTTGCCGGAACATAAGACGAGCCCTGCTGGATCAGTCCGACGGAGAACATCCTGGTGCTTTGGAGGTGACTGCCACTAAAACAACTTTATAAGAAAAATCTGAACAGCCAATCGGAAGGTCATTTAGTAGAAAAAGAGGTGCAGGAGCTCATTAGCATAACTTATTTGCATACGCCACACCCCCTGACATCACCGGAAGTGTATCAGAAGGCAACACCCACCACTCAGGCTCCACTGGACTGTTTTGAATTGCTAGCTATTGGGGGGGGGGTGGAACGTGCAGATCTGTCCTTGCAGAGGAGGGAGAGCTGGTACCTGAATAAACCTTGGCCTTAAAGGTGCCATTGGACAGCTTTGGACCGGGGGGCTCTGCAGCTTACCTGGCTGCTTCTTGCTCTGACTGAGGGCTACTGGGAGCAGGGGGTGGGGCTTGTTGCATGTGCCCGCCCCCTGGGCTCTTTACTGCTGAAGCTCTGTTCGTGTGCGCTCCTGCAGGAAATGACCCCTGGCCGGAGCAAAGCCCCACCTGGCCCCGCCCACTTTGTAAGAACAGTTGGAGGGCGCTTCATTGGGGACCCCTGCTTTAGACCGAGTCAGGCCATAACCCAGTAATGTCTCCTTTGATTGACTGGTGGTAATTCTTCCCAGAGAAAATTCTTTTCCCGACACCTGCCGTTTGAGATCCATTGAACTGCAGATGATGGGGATTGAACCTGGGACCTCTGGCACATAAACTAGTGAGCCACCATCCCTCCCATCCTTTAAAAAAAATTTTTTCTTTTAAAATATTTTTAAAAGCCAAAGGCACCATCGAGCCAAACTCGAACGTTTTCAAGCCCTTCTGATCAGTACAATGGAGTCATACACCAGTAAGAGAGGCAGTTTGGTGTAGTGGCTAGGAGTGGCGGACTCTAATTTGGGAGAATTGGGTTTGATTCCCTAGTCCTCCATGTGCAGCCAGCTGGGTGACCTCGAGTCAGTCACAAGTTATTTCAGAGCTGTTCTGTCAAGGTCAGTTCTTGAGAGAGCTCTCTCAGCCCCCACCTACCTCACAGGGTGCCTGTCGTGGGGAGGGGAAGGGAAAGTAGACTGTAGTGAAGGGTGGGGTATAAATCCAATCTCCTCCTCCTCCTCCTCCTCTTCTTCTTCTGCTTCTGTTTCTTCTTCTGCTTCTTCTATAATTGTTACGGTCACGGACCATCAGAATAAAACATATATTAACAGAGTAGTTGTAAGAATCTATCTACCATCTTCCATTAGGAGTTACACACCTGTTTTAAGCTGAAATCAACCGGATTTAACAGCACACATCTTTAAGGTAATTCTCTGTGGTCTAATTCAGAGGTCTTTAAGATGTTTCTGGGCTCGAATTGAGCTAGTTCTGTTTTGCTATGAATTCCTGCAGAGGGCTATTGCAGCATCCCACAGTGACCAACCAAATGCCTTTGGGCTGTGCTTTTCTTCTTCTTTAAAATGTGCCATTACTCCTATATAAAGTCGTCCCAGTGTCCACCAAGAAGAAGAAGAGATTGGATTTATACCCCACCCTTCACTCGGAGTCTCAGAGCAGTTTACAATCTCCTTTCCCTTCCCCTCCCCACAACAGACACCCTGTGAGGTAGGTGGGGTTGAGAGAGCTCTTCTGAGAACTGCCCTTGAGAGAACAGCTCCGAGAGAACCTGTGACTAACCCAAGGTCACACCAGCAGCTACATGTGGAGGAGTGGGGAATCAAACACGGTTCTTCAGATTAGAGTCCACTCAGTGGCAGGGAAGAAGAAGAGATTGGATTTATACCCCGCCCTTCACTCGGAGTCTCAGAGCAGTTTACAATCTCCTTTCCCTTCCCCTCCCCACAACAGACACCCTGTGAGGGAGGTGGGGCTGAGAGAGCTCTCCTAAGAACTGCCCTTGAGAGAACAGCTCCGAGAGAACTTGTGACTGACTCAAGGTCAGACCAGCAGCTGCATATGGAGGAGTGGGGAATCAAACCCCGTTCTCCCAGATTAGAGTCCACACTCCTAACCACTACACCAAACTGACACCAATCCCCCTGGCCCTCTGCAGATCCCAACAAGACTGTTCCTGGGAGTCCACTCTGTCTTTCTCTGTCTAAGTGGGGTAGGCTGGCGCTTGAGGATCAAGACTTGGTGAAGCCCTGAAGAAAGGTGCTGGTACTCAGTACCGATGAGTACCCCCTCATTTAAAAAGCCCTGCCATTTGGATTCCCGCAAGCAGGCCATAATCCTTCCCCACTGCCTCCCAACCTTCCCTCTATCCCAGCCATTTGCATCAAAAAGCATACTGCTCCTGAATCTGGAGGTTCCATTTAGCGGCTCAGACGATCCAGTATCAGCAGCCCTATTCTCCTCCATGGATTTGTCTACCCCTCTTTTAAAGCCAGGAGCTGCGGTGGCTCAAGTGCTTAAGACGCTGAACTGCAGGCTGTGGAAGGTTGGTAGTTCAGCAGTTTGAGACCCAAGTTGCCGCATGACGGAGTGAGCTCCCGTCTCTAGTTCCAGCTCTTGCCAACCTAGCAGTTCAAAAGCAAGAAATTGCAAGTAGATAATTAGGTACCACTTCGGTGGGAAGGTAACAGCATTCCGTGCGCCTTGGTGTTTAGTCATGCCGGCCACATGACCATGGAAATGTCTTCGGACAGCACTGGCTCTTCGGCTTTGAAACGGAGATGAGCACCGCAACCCTAGAGTCGGACTCGACTGGCTTTCGAGCAAGGGAACCTTTACCTTTACTTTTTAAAGCCACAAGGTACAGATGGAACACCATGTCTTAGGACGATGGAACCCCCAGGTCTCAACTGAGACATCGGCTTCTTATCTCACTACACACACTAAGTCGTTCTGTTCTTACTTATACCCAGAAATTAAACTTGGTCTTATAGAGGCCACTGGACTCAAACTTGGTTCCGACATCTGTTGTCAACTCCTTTATCATCTTTATGCCGACTTGCTGCTATTTACATGTCCCACTATATGTGTCATTCCAATCTTAGCTATATTTATTGCTCGTTTACTTATGCATCTTGATTCTAATGAGCTCTTCCTGGCTCCCACCACCCTCCACCTGCATGTAATATTTGAGGAAATCTGTTTCAATGTATGTGAAGAAGTGTGCACACGCGGAGTCTCTGTTCTCGGGTGTACACAGGGTTGAGCTTGGTTCTTCTTGGGCGTGCTGCTGGACTCCAGTTTCATTCTCAGATCTCTTTGTTAACTCTTGCATTTATGTGCTAAGTTGCTGCGATCTGTTGACCCTACCACCCACCCATTCCAGTTCCAGCGCCGCAGATGCATCTGGGCTCTGAGTGGGCCCTCGTAATGGCTCACCTCCACCTCTTTTCCCCCCGTAACTAGCTTTGGAGATTTCATTCCAGTTTTGTCTGAAGAAGTGTGTTCTGCACACGAAAGCTTACACTTCAAATATCAATCATGTCACCCCTCCTGAGGGCACCTGGGTTTTGGCCACTGTGTGAAACAGGGTGTTGGACAAGATGGATCGTTGGCCTGATCCAACATGGCTTCTCTTATGTTCTTATGTCTGGGGCAGTGACGCTCTGTATTCCTGATGCTTGGTGGGATCACAGTCGAAGGGCTTCTGGATTTCTGGCCCCACTGGTGGACCTCCTGATGGCTTCTGGAGTTCTGGCTCCTCTGGTGGACCTCCTGATGACACCTGGGTTTTGGCCACTGTGTGACACAGAGTGTTGGACTGGATGGGCCATTGACCTGGTACAACATGGCTTCACTTATATTCTTATGTCTGGGGCAGTGATGCTCTGTATTCTTGGTGCTTGGGGGGCAAGAGTTCTTGACCCGCTGGTGGACCTCCTGATGGCTTCTGGAGTTCTGGCCCCGCTGGTGGACCTCCTGATGGCACCTGGTATTTTTGGCCACTGTGTGACACAGAGAGTTGGACTGGATGGGCCACTGGCCTGATCCAACATGGCTTCTCTTATGTTGTTATGTTCTCTTCAGCCAGCTCGATGACATTTTGTGGCTGTTAATTCCGTACATCAATTATGCACTTCATGAAGAAGGGTTTTTTTTTTATGTTGTTATGTTCTCTTCAGCCAGCTCAATGACATTTTGTGGCTGTTACTTCCGTACATCAATTATGCACTTCATGAATAAGGGTTTTTTTCCCTGGTCAATTCTGAATCTACAGAAAGTATAAAGCTCTCTCAGACTGTTGGTTGGATTCTAGGTTTTAATCCAAAGACAGTCTGATGAGGGGAGATCAAGATCTAATGACAAAACAAACCCCAATAGGGTTTGGCCATCATCCCTATACAACATCCCAGGGGTCTCCACCCTTTTTGAGCCTGGGGGCCTTTTTGGGATACTGGCACCGCAAGGTGGTCACAGTCACAAAATGGCTGCCCAAAAGGGCTGCTGCAGGAGGTGGATCCAGCCACAAAATGGCCACCATAGCTGTAGTCCCATAGTGAAGATCCTTGTGCGGCGAGGACAGCTGTGGCTGAAGCAATGTCTTTAAAAATCTGCACAGCCCATCAAATCTCCAGTGGCCAATCTTTAGGAAATTCCTAGAGGTTTGGGGGTTGGAGTTGGGGGAGGGGGTGGGGTTGGAAGAGGGAAAGCCTTGCTGGTGAAAGATCCACCTGCCCCTGCCCACTTTCTCGAAGCACTTGGTGGTCAACAGCAAAAGGTGGGGGACAGTGTGCCCACGGGCACTGTGTTGTGGACCCCTGCAATATCTTTTTAGAGGCAGACTCACCAGATCTTCATATCGTCTGTTTGGTGTGTAGTGGTTATGTGTTCGGTTCAGGTTAAGCCAGTTTGGTGTAGTGGTTAAGTGCGTGGACTCTAAACTGGGGGAAATGGGTGTGATTTCCCCGCTCCTCCACTCACGGCTGCTGGATGACCTTGGGCAAGCCATTGTTCTGCCAGAGCTCTCTGAGCCCCACCCACCTCACAGGGTGTCTGTTGTGGGGAAGGGAAGGAAAAGGAGTTTGTAAGCCACTCTGAGACTCCAAATGAAGGGCAGAGTATAAATCCAATCTCCTCCTCCTCCTCCTCCTCATCCTCCTGCTGTGAGGTACACTTTGCCTCATTGTAAAAACCACCAACAGATGATCATTTTTTGCTTGTCAAAGATCGCTTCTCTCCAAGACATAACAGACCAACTTTGTTCATTTATTTATTTGTTAGTTAAATTTATATCCTGACCTTCCCACAAACGGACTCAGGGTGGGTGACATCGAAATACATAAGCACAGAGGTCATTTCGGGGGGGAACGCGGGGGAATGCAGTTCCCTCGGCCTGGGGCCAGGGAGGGCCTTGGCGGGGCTTCCTCGCACTCCCGCTGGCCTTGCAGGTCCACCGCCGGGCCCCTGATGTCAGGAGGTGTGGCATATGCTAATGAGTTATGCTAATGAGTTCCCCTAGCTCTTTTTCTACGAAACGACCCCTGCATAAGCATTAAAAAAACCCAGGTGATATGACGAATTCCTAAAAACAGTTAAAACCATTGAAAGATGGCGAAATATGCCTATCGTTTGAGAACCCCTCCCTAAGTCAGGAAGCCGTTTTTTTTCAAGCCAGTTTTCTTCATCTTCTGGGCATGGAGGGTGTGGGTGTGGAGGGGGAGGTATTTGTGAATTTCCTGCCTTGTGCAGGGGGTTGGACTAGATGACCCTGGAGGTCCCTTCCAACTCTACGATTCTATGATTCTAAGCTGGTAGGAGGTAAAAGGAGTCACAGCAGCTATATAATACCAGCACTCCACATGGGCAGCCATTTTGCAGGGAGGCCAACTAGTTGGGTGTCCACCGCCTCATCTAAAAGCCTGGTGGAACCAAATGGCAAGTTTCTGTTGCCTATCAACAGGAACGGCAAGCTTTTCACTCCTTAATGTGCACGGTCAGATTCAACGAGAGTTTTCACATGGTTAACCCAAAAAAAAAAATCTTGGAGCTAGATGGATTTCCAAATAAGACCTAAATGAGTTTCTTGACCCATTTTGGAGGGGGGGGAAATCTCATAAAAGTCTCAGCAAATCTTGCCGACAATCGGCATATATTTCCTTATTGCTTTATTACAGTTAAATTGGCAGAGAGCCTGGGTGGTAATTCATAACATCTTATTAGCTGTGCTAACAGCAGAGAGGCTCTGGGTCTACTAAATTTACCTGGCAATTAAACTCCAGGATGATTTCTTTCTCCCCCCCCCCTTTTTTGTGAGCACACCAGAGTCTCACAGATATATTCCCTCTGACTCAGATTTATATTTTTCATCGCATCACTTTCCAGTTTTACAATGCATCATGACAAAAAGAGCAATTTCTTTCAGGGTTATTTTGCCAGAAAATGAAGAATATCTATCTCACCTGTCTTCCAATGAGCTCAGGCCCTGCATACCTGGGCTTTCCTTTCCTTCCTCTTATCCTCACAATACATCTGCAAGGTAGGCCAGGAAGAAGAAGAGAAGGAGGAGGAAGAGACTGGATTTATAGAAGAAGAAGAGGAGGAGGAGGAGACTGGATTTATACCCCGCCCTTCACTACCCAAAGGAGTCTCAGAGCGGCTTACAAACTCCTTTCCCTTCCCCTCCCCACAACAGACAACCTGTGACGAAGTTGGGGCTGAGAGAGCTCTTTCGAGGACTGCCCTTGAGAGAACAGCTCCAAGAGAACTTGTGACTGACCCAAGGTCACCCAGATGGCTGCATGTGGAGGAGTGGGGAAATCAAACCTGGTTCTCCCAGATTAGAGTTCACGCACTTAACCACTACACCCTACCCTTCACTACCCGAAAGAGTCTCAGAGCGGCTTACAATCTCCTTTTCCTTCCCCTACCCACAACAGATACCCTGTGAGGTAGGTGGGGTTGAGAGAGCTCTCCCGAGAACTGGCCTTGAGAGAACAGCTCTGAAAGAACTTGTAACTGACCCAAGGTCACACCAGCAGCTGCATGTGGAAGAGGAAGACTGACTGGCTCAGTGCGATTTATCTGTGACTGAGGATTGAAACACAGGCTGTCCCAGCCAATGCTCTGGAGCCCTCCTTCCTGAGCGAAGACAAAAATGTGCGAACTGGAGGCTAAAAAACTGAACTAGTTCACACTAACTCAGCTTAGAGGGAACACTGGCCCCAGCTGGCTCTCGTATGATGTAATCATAATTTGAAGACCACAAAATAATGCTTTATTCAGGAAGTTACTGCCTTTCTACTGCACAATGTACCCCCACAAAAAAAACCCCAAAGCACAGACTGCCATGTACAACAGAGGAACAAGCATCTAGAAGCATTTAATCTCAAAAACAATTAAAGCGTTAAAAAATTACTGTTGAAAACCTCAGGGAAAGGATTAGCTCTGTGTGCGTCTTTGAAGGCTCATCAAGCTGTTTTCGTCTCATGGCGACCCTATGAGTCAACAGGTCCGTAGCTACGGTGGGGCTTTGGCGGGCTCCACCCCCTTTCTTAAAGGCAGAGCCCCACAAGAATTTCTCCTGTAAATGCTTTTTTTCAATCATTTTAAAACTTTTTTTTAAAGGTGTGCCCTCCTTTAAGCAGAGTGGGGTGCTGCAGTGGCCTGATTCCCGCACTGAGCAAGGGGGTTGGAGTAGGTGACCTCTAGGATCCCTTCTAACTCTGTGTCAAGAAACTGGTCTCCTTGGAGAGAGTTTACACCTTTAGCTTTACACCACACTGTCTCTCCATTTAAAAAAAATGTGTAGCTGAATCTACAGCAGACCAGGGCTGCAAAAAAATGCCTAGACAGCCTGAAAACGGTAACTGGAGAAGGACCGTGTTATATATTGGGACTGAAACATTCCAGAACTGTTCTACCAGAGACTGGCTGAGCTTGACACCTAAGAACAATAGCCCACCAGGACTCTAGAAGTAACCAGTCAAGGTGTGTTTGGGTGTGGCAATTGCCGCGGCCCTGGAGTCTTAGCCTTGTTCTTGTCTGTAATCACACTAGACTTGGGGTCTGTTCATCCATGGAGCCCACTCTTTAACAGACCATTTTGGGCTGTGTTTTCTCTCCCTGAACTGTTCAATGGAGAAGAATCGTCTCAGCAGAATTGCTTTGGATTACCTGCCAACCTAGCAGTTCGAAAGCAAGAAATGGCAAGTCGATAAATAGGTACCACTTCGGTGGGAAGGCAACAGCATTCCGTGCGCCTCGGCGTTTAATCATGCCGGCCACATGACCATGGAAACGTCTTCGGACAGTGTGGGCTCTTCGGCTTGGAAATGGAGATGAGCACCGCAACCCTAGAGTCGGATTCAACTGGCTTCTGAGCAAGGGAAGCCTTTACCTTTACTTCTTGTTGGCAACGATCCAGGTGGTAATCTCCTTGCTATGCAGGGGGTAGACTCTGACCTTCCTTCATTGGCTCTTCTGATGGAGGAAACGACACTAGTGAAGAAAAACAAGCAATATTACAGGTTACCGCCAGTGTTCCCTCTAAGCTGAGTTAGTGTGAGCTGGCTCACAGGTTTTTTTAGCCTCCGGTTCGCACATTTCTGTCTTCGCTCAGGGAGCGTGGCTCCAGAGCAAACATATTTTTTCTCCCTCAGTGATCCATGTACTTGCAGAGCTTCTATGTTAGCACGTCTTAATGTGTTGCCCTCTGCAGTACTTCAAGGGAGATTTTCAAAGATTCCTTACGCACAGAGGCTATGTGAGCGTGGAAGAAAGGAAGCAGAAAGTATTGAGCACGTCCTTCTGTATTGTGATTATTATGCTGACATTCGTGTTAAGTATTTAGATGGGTTGTTAATGGATAGGCCAATCTGATAAATAGAAGTCCTTTTTTCTTCCTTCCTCAAAAAATGCTGTAACTGTTGAAATAGTGGCCCCGGTCACACGAAAGGTTTTGGGCCGGGAGAGGGACGGATCGGGGGGCGCATCAAATGGGCGCGATCCCACCGCAACATCTGGGAAACATTGCACACCCATCCCCGATCCGGCCCTTCCGGCCGAAAACCCGCATCAAAAATACACCACCTCCAGAGGAGGTCTTACCCCGCCCCTTCCCCCCGTGTGGCAGGGACCAGTGGCAACTTTTTTGTACCTGGCTTCTAAAAAGCGAGATATGTGTTAACTGTACTGAGTCCTCCTTATGTTTTGTATACTTTTTAGTGCATAATGCAAATAAAGGTTCTTGTTGTTGAACTAACTGATGCGGTAGCCTCATCGCTCGCTCACAACTTTCATGCCTGGAGCTCACGAAGAAGAATTTTTGCTCACAAGGCTCCGCAGCTTAGAGGGAGCATTGGCGGACACCAGCAACAGAACTGGGCTGTGCGTCACTGAGCCTTTCTCTAGCCTCTTCTTATCATCCTGTAGACCAACGGAAAGTGCTGCCTAAACGCTTTCGGATACTCCTTGCTTCCTGTTGGGACCGTTCTGATGACAGAGTGAACCTGCTTTTTAAAAATCCACTGCGGGGTGGGGGGGACCAGAAAGTACGCGGAGGCAATGCTCCCTCTAAGCCAGGGGTGGCCAAACTGCCACTCGGGAGCCACATGCGGCTCTTTCACACATATTGTGCAGCTCCCATCAGAGCGGCTGGGGAAGCAAAGGGGATGCATGCCCTCCCTCCCTCCCTCCCTCCCTCCCTTCCTTCCTTCCTTCCTTCCTTCCTTCCTTCCTTCCT
>NW_015173872.1:0-4692 GCF_001447785.1 Gekko japonicus | reverse complement strand
TTCCTTCCTTCCTTCCTTCCTTCCTTCCTTCCTTCCTTCCTTCCTTCCTTCCTTCCTCTCTCTCTCTCCTGTCTTTCTTTCCACCTCTTTCCTTCTTTCTTTCCACCTCTCTCCTTCTCTCCCTCTTAGACAAATCAATATCATTAGCTAACAAACAAATATCTTTGGACAAATCAATTTCATTATCAGTATCTGTTCCTACCCCCTTTGTTTTTATTTTGGACAGTCTCTAATGTTAATAAAAGGCCGATTTGCATATTTTCCAGTAAAAAGTTTGTGAAATATTTGTTCCTGTCTTGCGGCTCTCAAACAGCTGACGTTTATTCTATGTGCCTCTTATGCTGAACAAGTCTGTCCACCCCTGCTCTAAGGTGTGGAGTCTTGTGAGCAAAAATCCTACTTTGTGAGCTGCTGGCATTAAAGTTGTGAGAGAGCGATTTGGCTGCTGCATCAGTTAGTTGACTCTGGAGCCCTCCTTCCTGAGCGAAGACAAAACTGTGTTAGCCGGAGGCTAAAAAACTGTGAGCTCGCTCACACTCACTCAGCTTAGAGGGAACACTGCCTGGAGGATTGCCACCTTTGAGTTTTGTTTCTTTTTTTAATCTCTGTGAGACTGAGTGCATGGAAAACGGACGTTCCCCCTCCAACTCAGCTCTCCTGAGCTCCTCGCTGAAGATCCTGCCTTTTTTTGATGGGGGGGACACACACACACACGAAGGCGCATCATCCCCCCTCCCAGTTATAACACAAAAACAGTATTACTGGCGTGAGTCGGGCTGTGTCGCCGCAAGAGAGCCACAGCTAAAGAGGCAATCCCGAGTAGGCCTGGAGAGGCAAAGCCAGCGAGGGAAGAAGCAGAGGTGTGATTAAAGATGTGCTCGCCAACCCTGGAAAACAACGTGCTCCACAAAAGAACACTAAGCTCACGGGGGCGAAGAGGGAAATACAAAGAGATTAGTGGGAGTGATGGGGGGGAGTGGAGAATCGCAGGCGCTTTTGGCACACTTGAATTGCAAATCGGCTGTTGGAGACGCAAGTCGGTTTTGAAACTCCGCGTTAAAAATGGAGTTTTCCAGAAAACAGTCAGCAGAAGGAGAGAGAGAGAGAGAGAGAGAGAACACCTCTCCCCTCCCCAAACCACAACCTGTCCTCTAATTAGGCAGACGAAATCTTCAGCTGACAATTCCAATCACAATATTAACCAAAAGGGTTTAATTAAAACCACGCGTTTACACATACAATGCAAATGAAGGAGCGGCGCATCGAACCAGCTCACACATGCCAAGGTGGGTTTCGATGGCTTACAATGTACGGGTCTCATCTTGACACTTGAGGTGTTCTCAGATTCGATGTCTTGACGCCACGCATCAAATACCATGGAGAGCAGCTCAGAGGAGACGGTTAAGTGCGCTCTTGTGTCCTGTTGGATGGGACAATGACGCCCGGCCTGTGGGGACAGAATGGGCGTATTAGCGTGCTCCCCAGAATGTTTTGCCATGTGCCAATCTTATAAAACTTTGATGTGCATCTTTCAAGGATGTGAAGAAGAAGAGGAGGAGGAGGAGATCGGATTTCTACCCCGACCATCACTACCCAAAGGAGTCTCAGAGCAGCTTAGAAACTCCTTTCCCTTCCCCTCCCCACAACAGACACCCTGTGAGGTAGAAGAAGAAGAGAAGAGACTGGATTGATATCCCGCCCTTCACTACCCAAAGGAGTCTCAGAGTGTCTGACAAACTCCTTCCCCTCCCCACAACAGGCACCCTGTGAGGTAGGGGGGGCTGAGAGAGCTCTGACAGAAACTACTCTTTTTCAAGAACAGCTCTAAGAAGAACTATGGCTTGCCCAAGGTCATCCAGCCGGTGCAAGTGGAGGAGTGGGCAATCAAGTGGACTGAAGATGTTCTGATTAGCAACACTGAGGATCTGAACCTTTTGGTTTTAAGGTATCTCTCTAGGTGGGGTTGTAGAATGCCATAGAACCTGGAAAGGAAATTGCAGGCTTCAGGCTACTGATCTCAAGATGGCGGCCCCTTACTGGTGGAACGAGCTCCCAGAAGAGATCAGGGCCCTGTGGGACCTTTTACAGTTCTGCAGGGCCTGCAAGACGGAGCTCTTCCGCCAGGCCTTCGACTAGGGTGCCGCCTCCTACTGTTACGGCCCTGGCCCCAACATCAGCACTGATTCAATTCAATTCAATTTAAGATCCAACAGCCTGACGGGAGCCCAGACTCTGTTGGTGGCTGACTGCCTGGATGCTGAGAGCACACTGCCCTCACTTATTAGCATTTATTGACATCTGTGTTACTGGCACCTATGATTTTATATGTTTTACTTATTTAAATACTCTGTTTTAACTTATTTGTTGTTATACACACACACATATATATAACCTGTAACCCGCCTTGAGCCTGCCCAGGCGGGGAGGGCGGGATACGAATTAAATAAATAATAAACAAACAAACAAATAAATAAATAAAAAGTGGGGAAGCAAGTCCAGTCCACTTCCTCATTCAATCCAAAAGGCGCCCATGTTTGTAGTTGGTAAATCCAAAACAACTCTCTTCTCAGGAGCACTCTGCACATGTTCGGGTTGGTAGTCTGTACAGTCTCGATGATCCAACATTTTAGCTGTTTATCCGTATGTCCCAAGTCTAGAAAATGGTTTACTAATGGCGCAGAACGTTTATGCAATCTAATGCAGCTTCGGCGTTCACATTTTCTGACTTTTACCGGTCTAGATGTTTGACCCAAATACAATTTACCACAATTTACCACAATTTACCACAATTTACCACAATTTACCACAATTTACCACAATTTACCACAATTTACAGTAAATCGCTCCTTTGCTTTGACAGTTGCAAAACATATTAATAAAGAAAGTTTTCGTTTTGGCAGTGTTTTGGAACGACGTCTTAGCCTCAGCACAGTTACAGTTAGAACATTTACCACAAGCTTCCCAAACAACTACCAATGACCGCCTATTGTCAGAACCATTAACTCCTCTTTGGCCACCTCCGGAGTCCTGGTGGGCTATTGTTCTAGAGCTCCAAGCTCAGCCAGTCTTTAGTAGAAACAGTCCTGGAATGTTCCAGTCCCCATACAGAACACCTTCCGAAGCGGCCATTTTCTCCCGGTGGACTGACTTCTGTCTCCTGGGAATCAATTGTAATCCCAGGATATCTCCAGCCACCGTCTGGAAATTGGCTACCCAGCTTCGATCGAATAGGCACAGCCGCTGAAAATATACCACTGTATTTAAAACCACCCACCTCTCTCTCTCTCTCTCTCTCTCTCTCTCTCTCTCTCTCTCTCTCTCAACCCTCGCCAGCCGCTAACAACAAAATGTAAAAGTAATCCCAGATTTCTCTCCCAAACTCCCTCCGCTTTGAAAGCACCTTCCAAAAAATGATTGATGCGCGGAATTAAACCCACAGGCAACCCTGGAAAGCGGCCCTGAATAGCAACAAATTCCCAGAAAGGCCTCCGACGCTCGCCGCAAAGGAATCTAATCTCTGAACTTCTAAAGGTCAAGATTGACTGTCTGGTAACACGGCTCAAGTGTAAATGCTCCGTAATGCTGCGGGAGGTGATTGCCTGGCTCTCTAGACAATGTCAATTTTGTCCCAAGTAGCTGCAGATGTGTCTAGCATTAACTCAGAATGGTGTCAAGGGCCCTCCTCGCGCCGCGCCGGCTTCTCAGAGAAACTGGTCCTAAAGCCCCAGTCGATTACATACCATGCCCCAACGGCAGCCATTTAAGACTCGAGGAAGGATGGGGTATGCGCCTGCATTTGATTTTTTGTAATGCCTCGCAGCCCTCCCCGGCAGCCCAAGAGGAGAAAATCTCCAGCAATTCCCAAGCCTTCTCCCCCCCCCACATGATTATTAACCTTGGCTTCACCAGACTTCTCTCCGACCAAGCCCCGTAACCAGGGGACTTAGGAGACACCCAAAGGTCCCCCACGCCAAGGAGTTCAGATCAGGGCTCCCTCTAAGCTGTGGAGAGTCTTGTGAGCAAAAATTCTACTTGTTGAGCCGTGGGCACTAAAGTTGTGAGCGAGCCACTTGGCTAGTGCGTCAATTAGTTTGCTCCGGAGCCCTCCTTCCTGAGCAGAGACAAAAAGGAAGTGAGACAGAGGCGAAAAACCTGTGAGCTAGCTCACACTAACTCAGCTTAGGGGGAACACTGCTTCAGATGTGCTTTGGGACAGGATTTTATTATACCAGCAGAAATGCAGTGTGTTAAGAACATAAGAACGTAAGAGAAGCCAATGTTGGATCAAGCCAATGGCCCATCTAGTCCAACACTCTGTCACACAGTGGCCAAAAATACCAGGTGCCCTCAGGAGGTCCAGCAGTGGGGCCAGGACACTAGAAGCCATCCCACCATTGCCCCCACCCCAAGCACCACGAATACAGAGCATCCCTTGCCCCAGACTGAGAGCCCCTATCTATACCTTGTGGCTAATAACCACTGATGGACCTCTGCTCCATATGCTTATCCAATTCCCTCTTGAAGCCACCCATGCTTGTAGCCACCGCCACGTCCTGTGGCAGTGAATTCCATGTGTTAATCACACTTTGGGTGAAGAAGGACTTCCTTTTATCCCCGACCCACCAACCAACCAGCTGGGCCGAGCCAGGCCGCGGAGCGGGTGGCGTCGAGACCTTGACCCGCTGTGCGGGG
>NW_015173871.1:3849-42756 GCF_001447785.1 Gekko japonicus | reverse complement strand
TGCGCATACCGCCGACGCTTAAAAAAAATAAATGGCGGGCGCAAAACGGAAGCCTCAGGCGGCTTCCGAACGGAAGTGGCTGTGCACCGGAGGAGAGCGATCAGACGGAGGAGTACATCGAAAGCCTCCGTTGCACTCAGGATACCACCACTTCGGAACTAGTGGCAGAATACAACGGTGTAAAGCTCTTTACAACGGATAGAGAGGGAAGACAGATGTTCGCTCGTCTGAACGCCGGTAAGTGCAACGATTGCAACCGGCACAGAATCCATTGTAAAGCCCCCGTCTGAACGCACCCAATGTGTCTGTGACATTGGCCTCAATCTACGCTCCTAATGCAGGCCAATTAGAATTTTTGGAACACACGTTGCAAATGCTAGACAATTTCAAAGTTGGTGATTTAATCATTGGAGGTGACCTTAATCTTATTGTGGACCATTCAAAAGACAGATCCTCCTTTCAAACCAACAAACTCTTACACTCTTACAACCTAGTTGATATATGGAGACATCTCCATCCCGCAGAAAGAGACTATACGTTTTATTCTGCGACCCATAGTACATATACCCGTATTGACTACATCTTACTTAACTCTTCCCTAGTGAGTCATGCTTACACAGCAGACGTTGGCACACAACTGTGGTCAGATCACTGTTGGGTGGACTGTACCATAGACATCAATTGTGAACAAAACACTAAACCAATATGGTCTTTAACTCTTTATTGTTGAATGAAACAGTAACTACAGAAACGGAACAACAAATTAAAAACTTCTTTTTGGAAAACACAGTGGAAGGAACATCCCCGAACATTATTTGGGATGCAATGAAACCAGTCATCAGAGGGCATTTAATTTCTACTTCCTCATATCTGAAAAAGCAAAAACAGAAAGCCAGGTTAGAATTGCAGGAAAACATCAAAATATTAGAGAACAAACATAAACAATCTGGAAATACAAACACATATGCTACATTATTAAAGGAGCGTAAAAAACTGGAAATTTTGGAAATGAACCAAATTCAAAAAAACATTCTATACTCAAGTTAAAGAGGATGGGCATTCACCCCAAAATCTTTAAAATTTTTAAGTAAACGTTTGAAGCAACAACAGCAATCAAAGGTTATCACTGCAATAAAAGACACCCAAGGTAGGCGACATCATGACTCCAAATCTATATCAAATGTTTTCAAAAACTTCTACAAACAACTCTACAGCTCAACTATTAAGGATTCTGGTCTTATAGACAGATTCTTTCAAAGCCACCCCATATATAATACTCTAAATGAAATACATCATGAGAAAATGGAAACTCCAGTTACACCTCTGGAAGTTCGTCAAGCAATCAAGGGACTTAAAGCTGCAAAAGCTCCAGGTCCTGTCGGCTACACTCCAGAATTTTATAAACAATTTGTTTCAATTTTAGCTACCCCTCTAGCCAATACATGTAACTACATACTCAATACAGGTAATCTTCCACCCTCATGGAATGAGGCTTCTATAATTGTAATCCCTAAACCTGGTAAAGATCCAACTCAACCAGCATCTTACCGCCCCATCTCGCTATTGAATACGGATTTTAAAATTTTCACCACTATTTTAGCCTCCAGACTCAAGACATACATTACGTCCTATATTGATCAGGATCAAGTTGGGTTTATGCCAAACCGTGATATCACAGACAACACCCACAAAACACAATTCTTCGCCATTGTGCATCTAAAAAAAAGTCCCTATTTTCACCTGCCCACACTGCCTGGTGGGGCTATTTCCCTTCATAATGTCCTGCCACTGCTCACTGAATCCACACCGCCTTCCTAGAGGGACAGTGAGATCCCTCTGGCTGATTCCCCAACCCGGGAAAGTGGGTACCACAATCTTTGGGTGCCCCCTGGAGAGTTGGCAACCCCTCTGATGTGGGCCCGTTTTTGCTGGCCTCCCTTTTGCCTCTGGTAACGTGCTGAGTGGAGAGGAACACGTGGTCAGGGCACGTCAGGTCTTTTAACTCAAAAAAGGTTTATTTTACCTACATACAGGTTTGTCACAGTGATTATCAGACACGCTTTAACACAACCGGGCACAGAAAATAAACAGGATGAAGTCACAACTCCTCTGTCCCTACACACACCCCTCTCTACCTCTGGGGGGCTGTGGGCCTCAGAGTGGGATTTGCTTTCCCCCATCCTTGTTGTTGAGAAACTCCAGCCCTCCTCAGGACTGGGTCACCTGTACTGTTGATGGATGCTTACCAAGCGCTGCAGCTCCCTGGCTGTTCTCCCTCTTGCACATCTGCATGGAAGACCAGTTCAGAGCAGTGATTGGAGAAACCAGTATTATTTTCCACAGCCGTCGGACATCCTGTCCTGGAGGGGGGGGGGGCTCTGCGGCTGCTGCCTCCTGCTCCTCTTCCTCCACCAGCTGTGCCTGCTGCTGCGCCCTGTCCTCCCTTCTTCCTCGACGGGCCACTACAGAGGATCACAGAAATGGTATACGGTCTGAAACGTCCCACTGGACTCAAGATTTGCATTGCACTTTTAATGTTTGTTTACTAATTGTACAAAAAATGTAGTCATGACCCACCTTGGGTTCTGAGATAATCAAGGGAAATGCAAGCATTTACATATGTTCAATGTATGGACTCCCAGTGATGTCCCTGGTCTGCCCAGGATCCAGGTACCATTCTCCAGCAGATTATCTCCCCCCCACCTCCAAACTACATGGGATCAAGGGTTCCGGATCCCCCCCCTTAAGGCACTCTTGCATTTTAGGGAATGAAACACAGATTTTCCCAATGCAAGTTCAAGATGGGAGAAAGGACAGGAGAAACATTCAGGGGGGGCATACTTACAAGCGTGCCTTCGATGGGACCAGTGAGGGTGGTCCGCCTGTTCCCATAATTCTGCCATCTGGGCAAAGTATGGTGGCCTGGATCGCGTCGGGGGGGAAGCCCCTCCAGGCCTCTAGGACACTGTAAAAGTCCCCCTTTACCCTCTTAAATTTCGGCCGACATTGTTCCGCGGTTCTGTGGAACCCCCTGGCCTCCAATGAGACAGACACCCTGGAGAACAGTCTTATGTTCTCCAGGTGGGTGCTGTGCATAACCATGGCACCCAATCTACCCGCAATGAGGATGTGGAGCATGGCCTCCACTTCCTCATCGCTCCAGAAAGCGCCTCTTCTCCGGCGGGCTGCCATAGTTCTACACATTGGATTTTAAGTTTTAAAAGCAACGTGGATTTCGCTACCGTGTTTTTTTGCTATTGCTCTTATTGGCCGTGCGTGGAACCACGCAGTTTTACTGGAGGATTTAAAAATAGAAAGTGAAAGCTCGGGAACGCACGGTTGGAGAGCATTTCCCCCCCAAAAATATATTTTATTAATTTTAAACTTTTTAAATACAATAAACAATAAATCTTGAAACAACAATAGAATAATATAAACGTTAATTTTCAAATCTTTACAATTCTAAAGCAAAGGTTGATTTAAGATATCTTCTGGTATTTCGTTTTGCAATTGTAAAAATTTCAAAATAGGCGACCAAACAGAATACCACATTTTACATTTTTCATAAGATACATTATTTATGGACCAGGTAATTTTGTCCACTAAATATATTTGCCATATATTTTTCAACCAGTTACTCAGAAAAATTCTTTTCTGCTTTCCAGTGTCGTGCTATAACAAGTTTTGCAGCATGTAATAATAATACTATTTTAATATTATTTAGTGAAGATATCTGCATATTTCTTCTAACATTTAGTAAAATTACTTTGGCTTCAAAAGGTAAAGTTACTTCTGTAATATGTTCAATATTATCTAACACGTTTTCCCAAAACCCTTTTAATTTGGAACAATACATCCAAAAGTGTAAGTATGTACCTCTAACATCACAATTCCTCCAACTTGTAGGTTTTACATTTTTAATATGTGCTAATTGTACCGGGGTTAGATACCAAAATGTTAATATTTTAAAATTTTGTAAACGAATTGAAATCACTGAAGATTTATATTCAGATGTATTCCATATTTCTTTCCATATGTCATCTTCTATTTGAGAATCCAACAGTCTGTTCCATCTGTTTTGGTACAACAAATGTATTCTACTTTTGTTTTGAGCAAGTATCTAAATTAGTTAAGATACAATTCCTTTTTTGCTTTTCTCATTTTGCTTTTCTCATTTGCATTTCTCATAATAAAAATATTTTTTATTAATTAGCTGTTCAAAATCAGTTAAAGGTTGTTTAAATAGTTTTTCTAACTGAAGATGTTTGCATAAATGAGTTATTTGAAGATATTGAAACCAGTTTATTGATGTATTTAATTTATTTTCCAGTTCAGTCTTGTCTATAATTTTACTATTTATGATCAAATCTTTCAATTTTGTTGTTTTGTCTGTTTTCAAATTTTGATAAGTTTTATTATACAGGGTTTGTTTCCCTTTAACTGAGTGGTCCAATGTTCCTGTGTTTCGACCGTTTGAGTGGAACTGGCCATAAAGTTAATCTGGGGACTCTTTTCCTCTGCCATTCCTTTAATTTCAGCAGTTGCCATTTGAGTGGATACCTTACTTGCTGCTAAGGCTTGGCTGTGGGCTGCCATTTGAGTGGCAAGCCCCTTGACTTTGCTAATTAGGGTGTGTCCACCTTCAGTGTTTTTGACTGTTTCTGGGCTTAAAATGCTCCGTTTTTCCTCCGGATTTTTTCCTAAGTCAGAGGCGGGGTCTTCCCAAATGATCCTTTGTTGATGGGCTGCCACCATTGGGGTTGGATGTTGTTGGTTTGGGCAGGAGCACATGTGGTTGGCCGCCGCTTCCAGCAGGCTCTCCAAGTTCCCTGCATGGAGCCACGGGGCCAGTGGGTGGGCGCCTCCACCCCCTCGCGATGATACGGTAGATGAGTTGCAGGACCGCTGAGCGGTCTGCCTCGCACGTTTTTGCCGACTTGGTCCCTATTATGCACTTCAGAACGGGTTGGCGTAGGTGGGACAGATGGTGCCACAGGCAGCTGTCGGCGAGGCCAGCGAGGAAGTCCGTCTCCACAAGCGGAGCTGCGACCTGGGACACCAGAAAGTCCCACACATGCAAGGGGAGCCTCCACTCAGTGTCCGTGGGTGGTAGTCGGCGAGGCCAGCGAGGAAGTCCGTCTCCACAAGCGGAGCTGCGATCTGGGACACCAGAAAGTCCCACACATGCAAGGGGAGCCTCCACTCAGTGTCCGTGGGCGGTAGTCTCATCAGGCGCTCCACGCCCTCGAAGCCCGGGCGAAGGAGGGCATCTAGCCAGTATTTGCCTTCTCCTTCCTCCTCCTCCTCCTCTTTATCCTCATCTTCTTCATCTTTCTCCTTCTTTCCCTTCTCTGCGCCGTTCCCTCTCCCTCCTCCTCCGCTTCCGCTTCTTCCGTCCCCCTCCCCCCGGGGGTTCGCCTCCGGGGGTCGGAGGACTTGGGGCGCCTCGTCCTCTCCCTGCGTCGGCTCCTTGGTCATGCTGGCACTGCTGTGGCTGCGGGTGGCTGTTCTTGCCGCCGCCCTTGCCGCCGCCCTTGCCGCCGCCCTTGCCGCCTGTCTTCCCTCGTGCTGCCTCCTCGGGCGCCAGGCCCATCCCGGTGTCCGTGGCCTTCTCCTGCTGTGCGAGGTCTACGCGCGTGGGGCCATTGCCATTGGGGGACTCGTTTCCCGTGTCCTCTGTGCCGCTCGCCTCCATCTCCTCCTCCTTCCTCTCCGCGACTGCTTGCCTGGTTGTCGCTGGCCCACCGGCTCCGGCTGTGCCTCTGGTTCCCACCTTGCACTGCTTTCGGAGCGGGGAGCACTCCCTGCCGCTCTCTCCGCGGTCGCTCTCATCGTCCGCCGCTGTCCCGCCCTCCCTGGGCTCCCCCCAGGTCAGCTGGCCTCGCTGCTATCTGTCCTGCTGCTGCTTGCGTCTGCACTCCGTCATGTGGCGGCGCCGCTGCCGCCGCCCGGACCTCCACCCCTTTCTGCCTGTGGCTCCTTCCCCCTCTGAGTCGGAGCTCGGGGAGCGCCGGTGCCTCTGGAACCAGGTGTCACTGAGGGAAAGGGCCCGCCGGTGCCTGCTGTAGCCATTGTCTGCAGCCTTCGCGGCTTCGGGCTCCTCGGGAGGCCACTTCCCTCCTCCCTCTCCCTGGCTGCCCCTGGGTTGTGCTCATTGCTTTCGGCCCCGCCTCCTCCTTTTCCCCCAGGTGCGCCCGGCTGGACTTGGGCATGTTGGCTGGTCTCCTCGGGAGGCCTCTTCCCTCCTCCCTCTCCCTGGCTGCCTGGTGCTGGGTCGTGCTCTTTGCCGGCCCCGCCTCTTCCTTCCCTTTCAGGTGCGCCCGGCTGGGCTTGGGTGCCTGGTCTGGTCTCCTCAGGAGGCCACTTCCCTCCTACTTGCTGCTGCCTGAGTGGGATACTGAGTGACGGATTGATCCATGCGTATATATTGAGTCATGAAGGTCTTCATACGATTTGCCATCATGGCTGTAAAATATTTATAGTCATTGTTAAGAAGGGAGATCGGGCGTAGAAGTAGAATAATATTTGCTGTTTTCCAAGAATCTGGAAGCTTACCACTTGTTAAGATTGAGTTACATGCATTTAAGAGAGGTTTGTTGAGTATTGGTAAAAAGGCTTTATAATATTCATTGGTAAACCTGTCCGGACCGGGTTTTTTTACCAGTTTAAGATAGCTTAATAACCGATTCTAGTTCTTTTACATTAAAGGGTTCTTCAAGCAATTCTCAATGTTCCTATTCTAACTTTGACAGATTATTGGTGCTATTAAAGTAATCCTGAATGCTTTGAAGGTTAGGACTAGTTGAAGTATAGAGATTTTTGTAAAAGTTTTCCAAAATACTGGCAATTTCTTCTTCTCTAGATTTAAGGTTGTTGTGTTGATCCTTGAGAGCAGTGATATGACGATCCGATTGTCTTTGCTTCAGCTTCCAAGTCAACAGTTTAAGTCTCCTAGGGGATTTGGTGGTATTTGATTTAAAGTAATTAACATCGCTTTTATGAATCATTGATTCGTCTAGAATTTCAAGTTGTTTTCTGTTATCTTGAAGTTGTTTGTAGATTTTGGCACTACCGGTTTGCTTATGTTCTGTTTCTAATTTTTGAATGTTCTGCAAAAGAGTGGTTCTAATAGTTGATTTTTCTTTTTTGCAGAATGCAAGTAAGGATATACACTTTCCTCTAATAACAGCTTTAGAGGCTTCCCAAACACTATGAATGGAAACTTGGGATGTTGTGTTTATTTTGAAATATTCCTCGAGATCCTGTTGCAGTTGTAGTCTGGAATTGTTATCATGTAATTAAAAATTATGGTTTTTAACTTTTGGTTTGTCTAGAATTGTGCACTCAACTGGAGCATGGTTGGACCATTTTTGTATTCCTATACTAGACGAATTAACTTTACTAATTAGATCCGAGGAGAGTAGTAAGTAGTCCAAACGTGAATACGTTTTGAATTGATTTGAATAGTAAGTATAGTCCCTAGTGTTGTGGTGTTGGAGTCTCCAAATACCGTGAAGATCCAATCCCGAAATTAACTTTTTAAGAGAGTTTTGATCATCACTGGACCTTACACTTTTTTTGTTTTGGGGCTTAAGTGATGACCTGTCCAGTGTCTTATTCATTAGATAGTTCAAATCTCCTCCTACAATTACAGATCCTTTACTAAAACCCCGAAGTTTGGCAAATATCTCAGTGAGAAATTTAATTTGACCAACATTTGGTGTATAAATGGAGGCCAGCGTTAGAGGGTTGTTATTTAATTGCCCTCTAACAAAAACATAACGTCCTTCATTGTCAGTTTCAACACATTCAACCTTCAGATTTATATCTCTAGAGAGAAGAATGGCTACTCCACAGGATTTAGATGAGACATGTGACAAATATTGTTTTGGAAACCATTTAGTTGGGAGAACTGATGAACCCTTTTTTATATAGGTTTCTTGAAGAACCACCACGTTTACATGCTGTTTATACAAATCATTTTCTATACGCGTGCATTCACACCAATGGGTTTAGTGCGCACGCGCTGAACCGACCGGTGCTGTAGCAAGCTCTCTTCAGAGGATTGTCGTGCCCGTTTACCTCAGGCAAGCGCAGGAACCCAGTGCGCATGCCCAGAGGGGCGGGCGCGGACATCCTGCCAGTTCCTTCACAGCACCTCCGCGGAACAACCTCTATTAAAAATGCAGAAGCTGACAGCAGCGGGGAAGGAGGGCGAGTGGTGTGAATGCACAGATGACCACTCAAAGATCACCAGTTACTGGTAAGCAACCTGTTTATCTTCTTCGTGGTCTCTGTGCTTCACACCAATGGAAGATTAGTGAGCATTATCCTACCTGGAGGAGGGTGCTGGCAGGACAATCACCGCTGGGCTGCAGACAAAACTTGATGTCCTATGCTGGTATTGGTCTTTCAGACATCTAGGGCGTAATGCCGGATAAAGGTATTTGGCGTGGCCCACGTCGCAGCCTTGCAGATGTCTTGGAGTGGTACTCCGCTGAGGAAAGCGGTGGACGTCGCGAGAGCCCTGGTAGAATGGGCTCTAATAGGTCCAGGCAGAGGCTGTTTCGCCGGGAGATAACATAGCCGAATCAGACCAACGATCCATTTGGTCAGCCTTTGCACAGTAATGCGAGTACCGATTCGTGATGGAGCATACGATACAAACAGATGTAGATCACGTCTGGTTGGTAGTGTTCTTTTTAAATAAAACAAGAGAGCCCTCTTGACATCGACATTATGCTGCAGACGGTCCTCATCTGTCTTAGGGCTTGGGGAAAAGTCCGGTAGGACTACCTCGGCTTGTAGATGAAACTCCGACACCACCTTTGGCAAAAAGGTGATATCAGGCAGGAGATGGATCCCATCAGGGAGTACAGAAGGGTAAGGAGGGTCATGCCGAAAGGCTAACAGTTCTCCCACTTGTCTGGCTGATGTGATTGCGGTTAAAAATGCTGCTTTCCAAGCAAGGAGCCGTAACTCACAAGTAGTCAAAGGTTCAAACGGCTTCCGTGTTAACTGACGTAAGACTAAAGGTAAGTCCCAAGGAGCAACAGGGGATTTAACTGGAGGGTAGAGGCGTAACAAACCCTTCAGGAAACATTTGATGACCGGATGTGTGAACAATGAACAACCGTCAACTTGAACATGGAACGCTGATAAAGCAGCTAAATAAACACGTAACGAGGAATGGGAAAGCCCCGAGTCAGCAAGGGATAAAACAAACGAAAAAACTTTCTCCAGGACAGCTGATGCGGCGTGAGACGTGTCAGCGCCGACAAAGGTGCAAAACCGCTTCCATTTATATTCATACGATTTGCGGGTGGATGGTTTCCTCGCATTCATCAGTACATGAGCTATGCGGTCTGAGAAGTTTGGGGTATTATGTGCCATGCCGTCAGCTTCAGTGTTTTGATATCGTGATGCAGTATTGGCGAGTCCGTGAGACAAAGAAGGTCTGGGACTGAAGGAAAATGGTAGTACGTTCCCTGAGACAGTTCTAGGAGCGTTGAGAACCAGGGCTGTCTGGGCCACCATGGCGTTATCAATATAACCTTCGCACTCTCCTGCGGACCACCTTGGAGATGAGGGGCAGAAGGGGAAACATGTACAGATGCCCCGTTGACCATGGGTAAAGCAGGCCATCTCCTAAGGAGTGGGCACCTTGACCGCCCCAACTGCAGAAGAGGCGACACTTCTTGTTGTCCTCAGTTGCGAAGTCGAGTTGGGGAGTCCCCCACCTCTGGAAGATTGCGAGGAGGTAGGTAGAGTTTAGACCCCACTCGTGAAGGCTGAAACCAGAGCGGCTTAGGCGGTCTGCCTGTAGATTCAACCTTCCCGGTATGTGAGTGGCCACTAAAAATACGCCTTCCCTTCTGCAGAAGGTCCAAAGGGCTATCGCCAGAGTGCAGAGACGATTGGAAACAGTGCCTCCCTGCCTGTTGATGTACGACAGTGCCGTGGTGTTGTCTGTGAGAATGCTCACACATTTTCCCCTGAGCAGAGGGAGGAAGCTGGCTACCGCATTGTGAACGGCTATGAGTTCCAAATAGTTGATGTGATTTTGTCTCGTGATGGCATCCCAAACATTTCCCACGGAATAACCCATAGAGTGGGCTCCCCAACCCGTCATGGAAGCGTCAGTAGTAATGACGACTTCTGGTGATGGTGGGTAAAACGGAGCCCCTTGGAGGAGGTTGGATTGGAGGGTCCACCATTGCAGAGAGTCTCTTAGGTGAGGGGGCGGGGAGAGTGTCACTGTGTGGGCGTTCTGTGAAGGCTTGTAACTGCAGAGGAACCATAATTGAAGCTGTCGCATTTGCAGTCTTGAAAAAACTAGGACTGCCGTTGTAGCGGCCATGAGACCCAGAAGCCTTTGAATGGTGTGGGCCGTGGAGGTAGGGCTCGCACAAACTAAAGTGGCCAGAGATATTATATCCGCAGCCCTGTCTGGTGGCAGGTACGCTGTGCAGGTGGTGGAATCTAATATCGCCCCCATGTACTGGATTCTCTGTACAGGGCAGAGATGAGACTTCTGGTAGTTGACCTTCAACCCTAAGTTGGCCAGAAAAGACAGGGTGTCTGCGACGTTTGAATGGAGAATGGTTTCCGTAGGAGCGACCAGGAGCCAGTCGTCTATATAAGGATATATAGCGATCCCTTTGAGCCGCAGAAACGCTGCCACTACGACCATCGTTTTGGTGAATACCCTCGGGGCGCTGGAGAGACCGAAGGGGAGAGACTTGTATTGGAAATGCCTGTGGCCTATGGCAAACCTTAGGTATTGACGGTGGGAAGGGTGTATGGTGATGTGAAAGTAGGCATCCTGAAGATCCAGGGTAGCCATTCAGACTCCCTCGCGAAGTAATGGCAGAATTTGATGGAGGGAGACCATACGAAAACGGTGATATGTAACGTAGTAGTTGAGACCCCTGAGATCTAGAATGGGTCGCAAGCCGCCGTCCCGTTTCGGTACTGTAAAATACCGGAAGTAAAATCCTGTGCCTTGAAGGTTTGTTGGTACTATTTCGATGGCCCCTTTTTGCAGAAGGAGGGACACCTCCCGAAGGAGGGGGGGGAGGGAGGCATGAAGACGACAACTGGCACGTCGGGGTTCCATTGAAACTGGATGTTGTAACCACGGGTCACGATGGAGAGGACCCAATCGTCCAATGTTATGTAACACCATGAGGGGAGAAAAGGGTATAGGCGAGTTGGGGAAAAAAGAAGTGCTGACTCGGGGACAGGGAAGTCAAAAACCCTGTTTGGAGGGCTGTTTGGGTTGTTTGCCACACGAAGATTGTTGTGTGGCGCCAAACCTTGGTTTCTGATAGCCAGATTTTTGGGTGGCAGAATAGGACCGAGGCCTCCATCTGGAATCAGGAGACTGATGTGACGGCGTACGCTTCTGCCACGGCCTGGTCCAGGTGCGGGAGCGTTGAGGCTGCCTATAGGATGAGGTAACTCCTAATGCTCTGGATGCCTTGATACTCTTATCAAGTTCCTGAAGAGATGAGTCCGTGTTGGCGTTAAAGAGTCCTTGGCCGTCAAATGGCATATCTTCCACCTGAGCCCTGGTATCCAGTGGAAGGGAGGTGTTACGTAGCCACGAGTGACTTCACAGCACCACAGCCGATGCCATTGTCCTGGACGAGGCTTCTAACACGTGCTTAGTGGTAGTTAACTGTTGCTTGGCCACTGCCATGCCTTCTTTTTGAATAGAACGGGCAAGGCGCAATTTGTCCTCTGGAAGTTCAGAGAGTAAATCTGTGCATTTTTCCCAAAGTGAGTATTGATAACGACTCATGCAGGCTAAATAAGCAGACTGCTTGACAGCTAAAGCCCCTGACGAATAAAAACGACGTCCAAAGGCATCCAGTTTACGCCCTTCTTTGTCAGACGGAGCGGTATGTGTTCTACGAGACCTAGACGATAAAGTAACAACCATGGAATTCGGATTTGAAAGTTGCGCTACTAAGAAGTCTGCCTCTGGATCATGGATCTTGTACATATGGTCCAGTTTTCTGGAAGATACAGGAGCAGATGACGGATTCTTCCATGGAGATTTTGCTGCCTCAAGTAGAACAGAGGACATAGGTAGCGCCACTACAGAAGAGGTGTCCAGTTGTACCACATCATACAGCGAGTCAGTGGTTTGTGGAGGTTTTTGAATCACTGAGAGATTTAAAGCAGTGGCCATCCTCTTAATCAAATCCGTGTAATTATTCAGACGGAGAAATTGGTAAGTCATGTGCTACATCCAGAGTCGGAGACGTGTGGTCTGGAGAGGTAGGTATTATAGATGCATCAGTATCTGAATCCTCTTCAGGAGCATCCGAAGAGTCTTGGTCTGTGTCTGTTTGCGGAGTGATCGGAACGAGAGGTACCACAGGTACCTTAACTGGAGCTGCGGGTAAATTAGGTCGAACCTCTAATTCCAGCGGAGGCGGCATTGGGTCCACTGATGAGAGATCAGAAGCAGGCGGGCGGGAAACTGTAGCAGAAGGCCGAGACCGAATAGGCGAACGAGATCTGTGCCCAGAACGCATGGAGTAATAGTCCCAGTCCGAATAAGTAGCCAGGTTCAGCCACGGCATCGGTGGATGATATGGGCCGTATAAATATTGCATCTGCTTCTCATCCCATGAGAGTGGTGGTCTATACGCTCCAGGGGAAAGGCTTTTGTTCCTCTGAGGTCTAGAGGAGGCAGGCATGTCGTATCCTCGGGATGTGTGCCTGTATACCGGGGCATCGATATCGATCGGCTGTATAAACTTAGATGGATGGTGACGCTCCACAGTAGATTGCGGTCGATGCCGACGGACTTCGGCGTCATGCGGATCTGAGTGCATCGATACCGATGAATGCGACGGAGCGGGGGAAAACTCTGCACCCTCTGGGTGACTAACGAGCTCCGCCGTGTCGATGTCGACAGGTTCTGGTACCTGTTGGCGCACAGGGGAAGCCAATAGACCAGTGGGTGACGTACGCAGTGGAGGTTCCGGTATCGACACCACCTTCGGCGTAGACGGCTGTAACAAAACGTTTTCAGACGATACTGTCTTACCCCTTTTGGACGGCACCGGCGTCGCCTTGGTAGACTTAGAGGTACTCGTTTTCGCACCTTTAGATTTAGCTGAACCTTTTGATGTCACCAAAGTATACTTCGATGTCGATTTTTTCGACGTCCACTGGTCGGTACCGACAGGCTTTTTAGAAGTAGAAGGTGGTTCTTCCATCACCGAAGGTGGATGAAGGGCAGACTCTAGTAGTGCAACTTTCAAACGAGCAGCGCGGTTCTTCTTGGTTTGATTAGAGAATTTCGCACAATGTCCACAAGTCTCTGGTTTGTGGGACTCTCCCAAACAAAACAAACACAGTTTATGGCCGTCTGGTGGGGCCAATTTGCTACCGCACCTACGGCAGTGGTTTAAAAAATCCCCACTTTTTCCCCTTCTGTTTTTTCTCTTCCATACGGATGTAGAGATAGTCTGAGGGAAATTGGGGGGGGCAAAGGCCCGAAGGCCTGAGGAGAAATCTCAACAGCTGAGGAAAAACACGAACGAAAAATAATCTTTTTTTTTTTTTTAGGTTGAAAGAAAAACGGAGAAAAAACAATTCAGAAAAACGTTTTGAAGCAAAAGGAAGAAGAGCTAGAAGGCCCGAAGGCAACTACAGCGAACCAAGTCGGAGGAGAACAAAGTCTATCCTTTCAACGCGGCGGTAGAAAGAGAACTGGCGGGATGTCCGCGCCTGCCCCTCTGGGCATGCGCACTGGGTTCCTGCGCTTGCCTGAGGTAAACGGGCGTGAAAATCCTCTGAAGAGAGCTTGCTACAGCACCGGTCGGTTCAGCGCGTGCGCACTAAACCCATTGGTGTGAAGCACAGAGACCACGAAGAAGATTACCACATTTACATGTTGTTTATATAAGTCATTTGCTATACGCCTAGCTTTTATTATTGGCCCCTCTACAATTAAGAGTGAGTATTTTTAGTTTCTTCAAGGGTGAATGTCTTTCCACAGCATCTTCCTTAAGCCTAAGTGGAGTGCGATTAGTTAGTCAGTTCTGTCCAGAGTCCTGAGCTTCTTTTAAAAAGGGGTAACCCAATGTAGCTTCTTCTAAACTCAAGGGATCTATCTCGATTTCTTCCACCAATTGCTCTTCCACCACACACCCATTTTTCCTCTTGGGAATTTTGGTCCTTGTTTAATTTTTTCAGGTTGTAAAATTTCCGATTGTCTTGCTTACTTCATCAAATTCTTCTGCTAGGGTTTTAGACTCCACTGTTGTCAACAGGTCTTTGCTAGAGTAAACAGAGAAGAGAAGTGAAGAGTCTATTTCATAATCCCCTTGCTGTAACGCTGGATTGTTGGCTGGCCTAATTTTATTTTATTTTTATTTTGACCCTGCTTTCCCAAATTGTCAGGAGAGGGCAAACAGGATCCGCATCTGGTGTTGGAATTAGTTGTCCTGGTTGTTAGAGCCACTAAGCACTCTCGGGGATCTTCTATATCCATATCCTCAAAAGGATCCTTGGGGAGGGTTGTTTTCTGCAGCTCACTTGGCTGGTCCTGTCTGCTCTTGGGTTGTTCATATGTTTCCAAATAGCGAAAGGGATTTCCACATTCATTGCTTTCCTCTGTCTGCAATACTGGCTGCATAGTATTATTTTGTGTAGATGTTTGGGGTTGAGAACCCCTAGTTGAGAGCTCGCAGCAAGCTGGCATAGACTCTCCCAACTTTCCTGGCTCTTTACTATTAGGTAGTTGTAAGTTCTTTCTTTTTTTGCACAAAGATCGCATTGTGTGGTCTTTAAACACCCTTGTAATATAAATTTGATACCTCTGTAATAGGTTCCGCCTATTCAGAAACTGAAAATAAGATTCTCTTTGATTCAGTGTAACAATCACTCTCCTATAAAACTGTTTGCTAGGGAGCCAAAAGCACCGTTTCAACTTCACCCTTGCAGAGTCTCCTGGCAATAATTGATTGAGTGAGCATTCCACTGCTCTCTTGCTTCCCCAATGGCCAAAATTTATTCTTGAATATCCAATACTAAAGGCCAGCTGGTTACTTTGTAAAACACAGCAGCTCTTACCCTGGGGAAAGAGGGGTTTGGAGTTCTCTAATTTACCATAGACTGTGTCTGTGTTATTTACAGTGTTTGCCAGAGTTGAATTCCCTGGATTAGACTGAAAGCACGACTGCTTATCTTGTATCTTTAGAGGCTGTAAAGAGGAGAGTTTAACAACTTCCTTAAGTCTCTTCTAAAATTTCTTCATGATTTTTTTGAGTATTTGTGGTAAGGTGATTGCTAATTGTACTTCTAAATATTTTATTGATGTCTCTGGCGATTTATAATTATATATTTTTGAGAGTTTCCTTGTCTTCTGAATTTACATTTATTGGTAATATAATTGATTTTGAGGTATTAATTTTTAATCCTGAAATTTGTCCAAAATTTTGTAAGATAACTTGTAATTTTTCTAATGACTCCGTAAGATTTGCTAAAAATAAAATCATATCGTCCGCAAATAACATAATTTTAAATTCCTTATCTTTAATTTTAATTCCTTGTATCTCAATAGTATCTCTTATTTGTTGTGCTAATGGCTCTATTGCTATTGCAAATAAGAGCGGCGAAAGGGAGCATCCTTGTCTGGTCCCCCTTTCTAGCACAAATCTTTCAGAAATATTTTGGTTTATGTTTATAGATGCGTGGGGATTTTCATAAATTGCTTGAATAGCTCTTAAAAATTTAGTTCCAAACTTCATTTTTTCCAATAATGCTTTTAAGAAAGGCCAGGTTGTTGATGGGTCTTCCTAGAAGGGACCATATCCAGCCTGTGCTGAAAGCGCTGCACTGGCTGCCTATAGCGTACCGCATCCAGCTTACCTAAGGGACCGCCTTTCCCCATATGTTCCCCAGCGAGCACTTCGGTCCGGGACGCAACATCTCCTGGCAATGCCAGGCCCTAAAGAGGCCAGGCTGACCGCTACCAGGGCCAGGGCTTTCTCGGTGGCGGCTCCTACCTGGTGGAATGAGCTCCCAGAGGAGATCCGGGCCCTGCGGGACCTTGTACAGTTCCGCAGGTCCTGTAAGACGGAGCTCTTCCACCAGGCATATGAGTAGGGGCCGCCACTACCACCACTACCATCATTACCATCATCTTACCCTGGCCCTCGATGAGGGAACGTCAGCACCCCCGGAGCAGAACTGCTGAACAGTGTGAAGTACGCCATCTGTGAACATCGAGAGCACTTTAGTTAGTTAGTTACTAACTTATTAAGAATGTTTTGTATTATATGGATTTTAAATGGTTTTAAATATGTTTTTATATTGGCGTATGCCCTTATGTGAGCCGCCCTGAGCCTGCATTGCGGGGAGGGCGGGGTATAAACTGAATTAAATAAATAAATAAATAAAGTTCCAGAGGATCGAATGCTTTTTCTACGTCTAGAGAAAGCAATAGTATTGTTTTAGTTTTTTCTTTGCATATTGTATAATATTGAAAGCCTTGTTAGTGTTATCCACTAAGTCTCTTTCAGCTATAAACCCAGTTTGATCAGACCCAATATATTTGCCAATAAATTTATTTAAACAATAAGCTATCATAGATGTAAAAAGTTTAAAATCAACATTTAATAAAGAGATTGGCCTGTATGACGCTGGTATTGTATTGTCTTTTTGGGGTTTGGGTATTACAATGATGGTAGCCAAAGACCATGACGGAGGAAGAGAACCATTTTTAATAATATTATTACATGCTAATAATAATGGATTCAACAGAACTCTAGAAAAGCTTTTATAAAAAATGGCTGAGAAGCCATCAGGGCCTGGGGTCTTATTTCTTTTCAGTCTTTTTATTGCATCTATAAGTTCTTGTTTAGTAAAGTCTTTCTCTAAAAGTGAGCTATGTTCCTCTGTTAATTCTAAAATCTTATTTGACTTTAGAAACTCATTTATAGTCATCTGAGATACTTTTTGTGAAGTATATAGTCTTTTATAATTACAAAAATATTTAAAATTTGTTCAGTTCTAGAATGAATTGTGCCTTTTTTATCTTTTATTAAATGTATTTGTCTGTTCTGTTTTTTTCTTATTCACTCTTTTATTCAAGATTTTCAAATTTTTGGCATTGGAATACCAAGATTCCTGTTTCATATATAGCAAATCTTTTTTTATTTTAGTCGTTTCTAAAGCTTCTAGTTTCCCTCGTTCTATTAACAAATTTTTATATATTTTCTTACTACCTTTGTCTTTGTGTTGCCTTTCCAATTCTTTTATTTTATTCATTATTAATTTTCTTTCTTTTTCCTTTTTATATTTATAGGCCGATTTTGCAATCAATTCACCTCTTATAACCTATTTCATTGCGTCCCAAAGAATTTGCGGTGTTAAATCTTCTGTATCATTTTCCTGGAAATATAATTTTATTTTTGTTCTATTTCTTTTATAATTTGTGATTCAAATAAACTATTGTCTAGCACCCATTGTCTATTGAAATTTTTATTTTCTTGCCATTCCCACATACATTCTACCCAAGCATGATCTGTCCACAGCTTTTCACCTATCTCTGATGATTTTATTTGAGATACTAAAGAGTGTGAGACTAAGATGTAATCTAGTCTGGTGTGTATATTATACTGTGTTGAATAATAAGTGAAATCTTTTTCTTTGGGGTGTTGATGTCTCCATATGTCTACCAATGCATATTCCTTTATAAGAGTTCCCAACTCTTGACAACCAGTTTCCCCCCCCGACATTCTTAGTTTTTTCATTTATATATGTTCTATCTATTTCTTGATTCATTATGTAGTTTAAGTCTCCTCCTAAAATCATCTCTCCTTCTTTGAATGCATCTAAAAGTTGTAATGTATTATTTAAGAATTTAATTTGTTCACTATTAGGTGCATATATAGAACCAATTGTTAATATTTTATTTTCCATAACACCTTTAACAAAGATGTATCTACCCTTTTCATCTTTTAGCACATCTTGTACCTTAAATCCTATATTTCTAGATATCATTATAGCTACTCCTTTTGATTTAGAATTACCACAAGCTTGTAGTTGGAGTGTAAACCAATTTGAATTAAAAATATTTTTCTTTGATGATTTTTGATGAGTTTCCTGAAGTACTAAAATATCAGGTTTCACAGTCATTAAATTATTATAAATGCGCTTGCGTTTGACACAATTATTAACACCTCTAATGTTTAAAGTAACAATTTTTAATTTTGACATTTAGCTGTTAACTTTTTAATAACTACAACTCTTTGAACCGAAAAACTTAACAATAGAACTTGTTATTAACTTTTGCAGTTACCACTGCACCAATTTAACAATATTGAGTTTTCAATTATGGTACCTAAACTGCCTCACAAAAATGTGTGAGGTGACAGAAAAATCCTGACTTTAAGCAGGAACTTTTAGAAAAAAATATAACACTATAAAAATCCCCCCCTCCCATCTAGTTCTGTTGTTTGTATATCTTAACATTTTTATTTACATTCAGTTATTTTAATAATGATGTTTCATATTATAAATTTAACAAAACAAACACAAAATGTTTCTCCTGTCAGAAATAATATTTGAGTCGTATTATTACCGTCTTGTATTTGACACTGGAATTTTACTTTCCTTTGGAGGTGTTGCTAGAAGATGTAATCTTTTGAGATGATTGGAACGTTCTGTATTTCTTTGTCTCTGTTTTTCACTCTGAAGTCCCAGTTTTTCCAGCAATCTGTGTCCAGATTCAATGTTGCTTGCTTGCATCTTTTCACCTTTATATATGACTTGTATTGTGGCAGCTCCTATCCATTTGTATTTTATTTTCGCCTCTTGAAGTTGTACTGTAATCTGTCTTAATTCTCGTCTTTTACTTATTGCTTCTGGAGGCAGGTCCAAAAAGGCTATCTTATGTCCCTCAAATTCAAAGCTGCCTTTTTCTCTAGCCATGGCCATGGCTTGTTTTCGGACTCTGTAATCCAGTGCAGTTATTACAATATCCCTTGGACCTTTTCTGTAAGGACTTTTAGGTGATCCAATACGAAATGCCTTCCCTATTACAGGAACCATGTCATCATTTAGTTGTAAAATGTCCACGAACCAATTCGCAATAAAGTCATTTAGTTCCTCATCTTTATCAAGCTGTTCCAGAAAACCGCAAAGTT
Organism: Gekko japonicus; assembly: GCF_001447785.1. Taxonomy (NCBI): domain Eukaryota; kingdom Metazoa; phylum Chordata; class Lepidosauria; order Squamata; family Gekkonidae; genus Gekko; species Gekko japonicus. Next base: position 23,578 of record NW_015173871.1, on the reverse strand, counting down.
TTATATTATTTTTGCGTGTTTCCATGTCAAGAGTTAAAATTTTGTTATTTAAGATCTCATTTTCTTTTTGTAGATTAATATTCTCCTCTTGCACCGTCTCTGCTAGCATTAGAGCACAGTCTGCTTTTTTTTGAGTCTCAGAGATCGTTTTTGTTATATTCCCCAGCTGAACATGTACTGGTTTTAATAAAGCACTCAATTTTGACATCAATCTATCCTCCATTTCAACCAAGTCTATTTTTGTCAGGGGAGATAAAATCTCCACGTCTTCAATGTTGTCTATAATTTCGCCACCCTCCGCCATTTTGTCCTTGCCTCGTTTCCCTGCTTGCGTTTTCCCAGGGAATATATTCAGCAAAATATAGGCTTACCGGGTTCAGCTTTGTAGCGAAAACGATCAGGATACAAAGGTCTGTCTTTTTCGTTGTTTTACCTTTACTTTGGTTTGTTTTTGTTGCGATTGTCTGATTGGGACAGGTTGGGAGAGAGTACTCGGTTTAGGCGTCCATCTTGTTTCGCGGCGCCACGCCCCCGGGTTGGAGATCATTTCTTAAAAAGTGGACCGCCCGCTCTTTCAAGCCCCAAGTCCTTCCAGACTTGCAAACAGGGTCCTCCTCTGGATGGCCACCATTTAGGGATTGCCATGAAAGGCAATACTTGGTGCGGTGTGGGTGGGATTTGCTGCATCGACATAGCGCTCCTATTGGCCATGCGTGGAACCGCACGATTTTACTGGAGGATTTAAAAATAGAAAGTGAAAGCTCGGGAATGCACGGTTGGAGATCATTTCTTAAAAAGTGGACAGCCCACTCTTTCAAGCTCCAAGTCCTTCCAGACTTGCAAACAGGGTCCTCCTCTGGATGGCCACCATTTAGGGATTGCCATGAATGGGTGGGATTGGCAGTGCATAACACCGTGGGATCCCAGACCAGCCCGATCTCAGAGGCTTGTCAAGGTCAGGTCTGGGTAGTATTTGGATAGGTTGTTCTGCAGCAACATAACAATGATTTACTTTTGTTCGGATTATATTTCACCCAGTCCGCCAAGTTTGCAATATACCTGTCGTTAAAATCAGTTAGAATTCCAATGAAATAAAACTGCAATGAGCACCTTTTCCTGCAAGAGAGGGCAATTGAGAGTGCAAATTTCTTGCTGACATGTAGGATTACATCAAGACTTACCAATGAAATCCTCCCCCACTGTTTCCTCTCCCCCCCCGGCTCCTCCTCCAAGGGATCATCTATGAAAGTAACAAAATGCAAATGATTACACAACCAGGTTAATCTCTGAACACACCAGCTATATACCAATGACAATTTAATAGGCAGAGGGTAGTTTTCTCAAAATGAACAACTGACAACGATGAGGGGGCAAGTAAATACATACACTGACTAGTTGCAGCTTTAAGACCCACAAAGTTCATACCTATGCATAATCTTCTGTCTGTCCTGCATAATCCTATAACTTGAAGTATGTCTGAATTTTGACATGCTTGCCTTGCCTCCCATCAAATATTGTGGCAGTGCCTGTTGGCATAGGTGAATCGGTATAGTACAGACTTTTTTGGGCATTGGAGAGATACAGTGACCCAAACAGTTCCTGCCTTTCTATCACTGCAAGAATACGATTGGAAAAGAAAATGACATCCCTGTAAGGTAGGCAGCACCCATAAACACAAGGTCCATTTTCATGAGCCCCCAATTCAAAATTCTTGCAAATCACAAAACTAGGGAAGCAGTAGCTGTCATTCCACCTCACTGAAAGGACCACCCAGCAATCAGGCAAGGAAAATCTGTACATGCATACTACAGTCATCTGTGCACCATCTTTGACAGTGACCTCCCCCCCCCATCCCTTATGTGCATCACTTACCAGCTCTGATGTCCTCAAGGTTCACCGTCTCAAGGCAGGAGAGGTCCTGGGAAATGGATCCCTCTTCTGGCACCTCATCCCGGAAGGGGATGGGCAGTTGCTGCCTCCCCCCTCGGCCTCCAACAATCCTTCCCCTTTGATGATCTGATGTAGCTCCCTGAAATAGGGACATGAGATCCTTCTATTTCCAGGCCTGGAATTATTATCCAGGACCTGCCTGGTATGTCATCCTCATTGCTTTAATCCTCATCGCTTTAGTTTTATTGTGGCATTCCTCCGCTGTTCTGTCATGGCCCCGTTTGGCCATTTCCACAGAAATCTTATGGAATACAGCACGATTTCTGTGGTTAAACCTGAGAACCTCCTGTATGCTGCCATCCCCCCACAAAACAAGGAGGTCACAAACTTCCTGCTCCTCCCAGGTAATGCACCTTGTCACACTCATCCTCCCAGTTGTTAATCCACCAAACCACTCTACCCAGTACCAGCCTGCCACTCACCAACCTCAACCCACAAAGATGAGGGGTTTGCCTCCCTGTCCTTTATACCTGGTCCAGCTCTGTGCCAGCCAATCGCCTCTTGGCCTGGATGGGTGCACATCAGGCTGGGATAGCAACATCTGTCTCACCAATTACTGATGCCCTGATCTCCCGCCTGAACCTGCTGTCCAATGGGGTACTTGTTTCCAGGTGGCAACCTGAACACCCCTCACCTTCTCCTGACTTGTCTTTGGGGATGGAAGGGTTAGCAACATCGCTCTCACCAATCACTGATGCCCTGATCTCCCACCTGAACCTGCTGTCCAATGGGGTACTTGTTTCCAGGGGGCAAACTGACAACCCCCTCACCTTCCCCTGACTTATCTTTGGGCATGGAAGGGTTAGCAACATCGCTCTCACCAATCGGTGATGTCCTGATGTCCCGCTGGAAGCCGCTGTCCAATGGGGTAATTGTTTCCAGGGGGCAGATGTAGCCATCGCATGTATCCCAGTGGAGTCCAGGCATTCCAATGGGATCGCTATGGCGATAGTTTGAGGTTCCGGTATATATTGCTATAAAGCGAACGTTCGGGGGGGGGAGCCAGAGATCGCCCGCGCGGGCGAAAAACAGCGGGGGGAAAAGTGCATCGGAACCAGGAGAGGGAACTGAAGACTACTTGGAAGCGTTTGTGTATGAAATGACACATATATTCCGGTAGGGAACCAGTTCTAAAACAGGTTCTGTCTGAAATGACAGACCAGAAACCGTTTGGAAACCATTCCTCTTCCGGAATATATCATCTGTCTGAAATTCCTCCATGAGATGATGCTTAAAGGGACATCTGAAAACCACCTTAAATTGGATACTCACGTTTCTTACTTTTCTTTTTTTTAATATTTATTTTTAAACTTTTTAAACTATTCAATAACAATTTGCAAAAGCAATAATGGCTGAACAAATACAGCATCATGTAAATACAGTATAAAGGTAAAGGTTCCCTTGCTCGAAAGCCAGTCGAATCCGACTTTAGGGTTGCGGTGCTCATCTCCGTTTCCAAGCCGAAGAGCCAGCGCTGTCCAAAGACGTTTCCGTGGTCATGTGGCCGGCATGACTAAACACCAAGGCGCACGGAACGCTGTTACCTTCCCACTGAAGTGGTCCCTATTTATCTACTTGCAATTTCTTGCTTTCGAACTGCTAGGTTGGCAGGAGCTGGAACTAGAGACAGGAGCTCACCCTGTCTTGCGGCACCCGGGTCTTGAACCGCTGAACTACTGACCTTCCACAGCCTGCAGTTCAGCGTCTTAACCACTTGAGCCACCGCAGCTCCAAATACAGTATACATTAGTAATAAAAATGTATGATATGCTAATATAACAGTAAAAACAGGTTGCTTACCAGTAACTGGTGATCTTCGAGTGGTCATCTGTGCATTCACACCAATGGGATCTAGTGCGCCTGCGCTGGATTGATCGGTGCTGTAGCAAGCTCTTTCAACAGATTTTCGCGCCCATTCCCTCAGGCAAGTGCAGGACCCCACTGCACATGCCCAAGGGCTGGGCGCGGACATCCCGCCAGTTCCTACAAACCGCCGCATATCAACTCCTAATAAAACTAGTAGAAGAAGACAGCAGCGGGACAGGAGGGCGGATGGTGTGAATGCACAGATGACCACTCGAAGATCACCAGTTACTGGTAAGCAACCTGTTTATCTTCTTCGTGGTCTCTGTGCTTCACACCAATGGGAGACTAGCGAGCAGTAGTCTACCTGGAGGCAGGTGCTGTCTGGTGTTTACTGCATAGCCGAAGACAAGATCCGACGTCCCATGTTGTGACTGGTGGTCTTGTGGACGTCTAGGGCGTAGTGCCTGATGAAGGTGTTAGGCGTGGCCCATGTAGCGGCTTTGAAAATGTCTTGCAATGGTACTCCCTTGATAAATGCAGTGGATGTAGCGACAGCCCTTGTGGAATGAGCCCGTACCGAGCCTGGCAGTGGCTGTTTCGCGAGTAGGTAGCAAAGATGTATGAGACCTACGATCCACTTGGATAAACGTTGGGCTGTGATTGGAGTACTCAGATGTTAGGAGATATAGGAGACAAACAGCTTTGAGGTTTGCCTGGTGGAGCGTGTTCTGTGTAGATAAAACAGAAGGGCTCGCTTCACATCCAGGGTGTGCATCAGCCTGTCTTCCTGTGACTTCGGTTCAGGGAAGAAATCGGGAAGGATGACCTCGGAGTGTAAATGAAACTCTGATACCACCTTGGGTAGAAAAGAGATGTCCGGTACCAGTCGGACTCCATTCGGGAGGAATAAGAGATAAGGTGAGTCGCGTCTGAAAGCCAAGAGTTCACTCACTCGCCTGGCTGAGGTGATGGCGATAAGAAATGCCGTCTTCCATGCCAAAAGTTTAAGCTGACATGTTGTGAGTGGCACGAAAGGTGTTCGAGTCAGTTGACGCAAGACCAAAGGAAGGTCCCATAAAGCAACTGGTGTTTTGATTGGAGGATATAAATGTAGCAAACCTTTTAAGAAACGTTTGGTAACAGGGTATGAAAACAGAGTGCACCCTCTATTTGAACATGAAAGGCTGATTTTTGTTGTTCAGTCGCACAGTCGAGTCCAATTCTTTGCGACCCCATGGACCAGCTCCCGCCAGGCCTTCCGGTCTTCCGCCGTCCTCTGAAGTTTGCTCAACTTTATGTTCGTTGCATCGATGACAGTCTAACCATCTCATGCTTTGCCGTCCCCGTCTTCTTTGACCTTCAATCTTCCCCAGCATCAGGGTCTTCTCCAGTGAGGGCTCCCTTCTCATTTGGTGGCCAAAGTATTTGACCTTCATTTTCGCTATCTGGCGTCAGGGTTGATTTCTTTTAGGATTGACTGATTTGATCTTCTTGCAGACCAAGGGACTCTCAAGTCTTCTCCAGCACCATAGTTCAAAAGAATCTATTCTTCGGCGCTCGGCCTTCCTTATAATCCAACTCTTGCAGCCATACATGACTACTGGGAATATCATTGCTTTGACCATGCGGACTTTTGTTGGCAGGGTGATGTCTCTACTTTTTATCGTGCTGTTTAGGTTCGCCATCGCTTTCCTGATAACGCAGCCAAATAAACCTTCAACGAGGAATGGGTAAGTCCCAAGTCAGCAAGGGATAAAATGAAATTAAAAACGTTATTGAGGCCAGCGGACATGGCCCTGGGGTCGTCAGTACCCAGGATAGTGCAGAATCTTTTCCACTTGTAGTCATACAACCTTCGGGTGGTAACTTTCCTCGAGTTCAGGAGGACATTCAGCACTCGTGAGGAGAAAGTTGTGCCTGTATCCGCCACGCCGTAAGCTTTAGCTGCGGAATATTGTGGTGCAGGACGAGCGAGTGTGGGAGACAAAGAAGGTCCGGAGCTGACGGGCATTGGTGAAACACTCCCGCTGACAGCTCTAGAACTATGGAAAACCATGGCTGTCTCGGCCACCATGGCGCTATCAGAATTGCCTCTCCATTTTCCTTGAGAATTTTCCTCACGACCCTGAGGAGCAGAGGTGGTAGTGGGGAACATGTATAGTAGTGTCTTTGACTACGGGTAAAGGAGGCCGTCTCCGAGAGACCGCAGATCGTTGCCTCCCCGACTGCAGAACAATTGACATTTTCTTTTGTGTATTGTGGCAAAGACGTCTACTTGGGGAGTCCCCCACTGTTGGAAAAGAGGAAGTAGGTAGGTGGGGTTTAAACCCCATTCGTGAAAGCTGAACCCTGTGCGACTGAGACAATCTGCCTCTATATTCAAATGTCCCAGAATGTGGGTGGCCACAAGAAAAACACCGTTTCTGATGCAGAAGTCCCATAGACTGATGGCTAGGTTGCATAGCCGGAAAGATACTGTGCCTCCTTGTTTGTTGACATATGCCACAGCTGTGGTGTTGTCCGTCAGGATAGAGACACACTTTCCCCTGAGCAGTGGCAAGAAACTGGTGACAGCATTTCGTATGGCCAACAGTTCTAGGAAGTTGATGTGACGCATGCTGGTGTGCTTTTCCCATACATCCCCAACAGAGAGGCCCATTGAATGAGCTCCCCATCCCCTTAAGGAAGCGTCAGTTGTTATGACAATTTCTGGAGATGGAGGGTGGAAAGGCGCCCCCTGAAGGAGATTGGACGGTAGAGTCCACCACGTCAGGGATTCCAGAACACAGAGAGGAGGAGACAGTACATAACCTTGTGTGGGTTCTCCGTCAGGTTGAAATTACGGAGGAACCACAGCTGCAATGGGCGCATCTTGAGCCTTGCAAACGTCAGTACAGCTGTTGTCGATGCCATGAGACCAAGCAATCTTTGAACTTGGAATGCTGATGCTGACAATTGGGTACATACCAGAGTGGCCAGTGCGATGATATCTGTGGCTCTGTCTGGAGGTAGGTACGCCATGCACGAAGTGGAATCTAGAATGGCACCGATGTACTGAATGTGCTGTGTGGGACAGAGGTGAGACTTCCGACGATTGACCATAAGGCAAAGGTCGTGTAGGAGGGACAAAGTCTCCTCGACGTTGGAGATCAGGGCCTGCTGAGACAAAGCCACCAGGAGCCAGTCGTCTATGTACAGGTATATTGACACCCCTCTGAGTTGTAGGAAGGCCGCAACAACAATCATAGATTTTGTAAACACCCTTGGGGCACTGGAAAGGCCAAATGGGAGAGCCATACTGATAATGTTGTTGCCCAATCTCAAACCTGAACTATTGGCGGTAGAAGGGATGGATGGTGATATGAAAATAAGCATCTTGAAGGTCAAGGGTGGCCATCCAGACATGTTTCCGCAGCAGTGGAAGGATCTGTTGCAGAGACACCACGCGGAAGCGTTGGTAGGTTACAAACTTGTTCAGCTCCCTGAGATCTAGGATGGGTCGAACACCTCCGTCTCTTTTCAGGACTGTGAAGTATCAGGAATAAAATCCCATCCCCTGGAGGTGAGATGGAACAAGCTCGATTGCTCCCTTCTGCAGAAGGAGGGACACCTCCTCGAGGAGAGGTGGGGATGGTGAAGACGACTATGGGTGTGACGGGGTTCTGAGTGAAACGGATTTTGTAGCCTCGGGTCAAGATGGAGAGGACCCATTCGTCTGATGTGATGAGACGCCATGAGTGGATGTACGGAAGTAGACGGGTACACGCTGACTCGGGAACAGGGAAGTCAAAAACTTTATTTAGACGGTTTGGCCTATTTGGTACAGGAGGACTGTTGAGTTGAAGCAAATTTTGATTTCTGATAGGTCGACTTCTGATTGCCTGAATATGACCTAGACCTCCATCTCCTATCTGGAGATTGACGCGATGCAGTGTTCCTTTGCCAAGGTCGAGACCATGTTCGTAGACGGTTTACTTGACGTGATGAGGAAGACACTCCGAGCGACCGGGAGGCTTTGATGCTTTTATCCAGATCCTGCAAGGTTGAATCTGTGGCTGCATTGAAAAGACCTAGACCATCGAAGGGCATATCTTTGACCAGAGACCTAGTGTCAAATAGAAGAGAGGGGCCTCTTAAACATGAGTGTCTCCGAAGCGCCACTGCTGAAGCCATTGTCTTTGAGGACGTCTCTAAGACATGTTTGGTCGTGGTGAGTTGCTGTTTGGTGACTACCATGCCTTCCATCTGTAGCAACTTTGGATCATGGAGTTTGTCCTCTGGTAGGTGACAAAATTCTGACATCTGCTCCCAAAAGGCATATTGGTATCGGTTCATGCATGCAAGATAGTTTGACACCTTTACAGCTAGCGTCCAGTGGAGTAAAGGCGACGACTGAATGCCTTCTTTGTTGGAAGGTGCCTTCTTTGTTGGAAGGTGCGGAATGGAGCTTTTTTGATTTCGACGATGACGTAACAACTAAGGAGTTAGGTTGTGGATGGGAAAGTAAAAACTCTGCCTCCGGTTGTTGAATTCTGTACATGTGGTCAAGTTTCTTGCTAGAAACTGGGGCTGACGACGGTTTTTGCCAAGGCGACTTTGCGGCTTGTAACAAGATGGACGACATAGGAAGTTCGACGACTGACGAGGTATCAAGTTGAACGACATCATATAAGGAATCGGTTGACTGTGGATGGTTTTGAACAATTGACAGTCCCAAGGAGTGAGCCATCCTCTTCATCAAGTCAGTGTAATTAGTTAGATTATCCGACGGGGATATAGGAAGATTTTGGAAGACATCTGGATTAGGAGATGAATTATCTGGAGACGATGGGGGTTCTGAGGATTCCGAATCAGTGTCATCCTCAGGGCCATTGGATGACTGACGGTCCCCTTCCAGGGTAGTAAGATCCTGCTGGGGTCGGACAGGCATTGGGTGAGTGACTGGTGCAGGATCTTGTTGGGGTCGGACAGGCATTGGGTGAGCGACAGGCTTTGGAACCACAGGCTTCACCGGCTCCGGAAGATGTTCCGGCTGAGGAGGACACGAAACCGTGGCTGAAGTTTTAGACCGCAATGGAGATCTAGTTCTATGGGAAGATCTGCATGAATATCGATCCCATTCAGAGTAACCCGTAGGATTAAGCCAAGGCATAGGTGGATGGTGGGGTCCATACAGGTAACGGAGCTGTCTCTCATCCCATGACATTGGAGGTGGCATATAGGATCTTGGAGAACGACTCCTAGACTGAGGTCGTCTTGGAGATAAGGGCAACAGATGAGCATAAGTACCTCTACTACAATTGTAAGCATTGATATCGATCGGTTCAGGCAATAAAGATGGAGGATGACGCTCCACGCTAGACTTTGAATGTCGATGCCGACGCACGTCAATATCGGGAGGCTCCGAGACAATCAATGCCGAAGAACCCGTTGGACCAGGGGAAAACTCGGCACCCATTTGGTGACTTACGAGATCCTCAGGGTCGACATCGGACAAAGCCGTCCCCACCTGATGGTCTGGGGAATCTAGCACAAGCACCATTGGTGGCTGCGGAGAGACTGGAAGCTCCGGTATTGGTGCTATCGACGTCGGTGGAGGTGGGTGGGAGGGAGTTGTCGACACAGACTCTTTGGCACGTTTTGTAGCCTTTGAGAGTGTAGTCGGCTTCTTAGAGGCCACCTTACCCTTAGACTTCTTGGCCCTCTTGGCAGAAGGTGACAAGGGCTGGTGAGGTATAGATGCCGATGACTTCAGCGTTGGTCGCTCGGCATCGGGGGTGGACTTAGCTTTCGATGTCGAAGGCTTCGGTGCCGATCGATCGGCATCGGAAGTAGGTGGCACTGAAGGCGCTGGAGGCGGTTCCGCCATCTCGGACATCGGTCTAAGGGCTGCCTCAAGCAAGGATGCCTTCAAACGTGCTGCTCTGTTCTTCCTAGTTTGATTTGAGAATTGAGCGCAGTGTTTACAGGAATCGGGATTATGAGATTCCCCAAGGCAAAAAATGCAGTATTTGTGACCGTCCAGAGGAGCTAGTTTATTTCCGCAGTGTCTGCAGCGATTAAAAAATTCCCACTTTTTAGACTTCTCCTTTTTCTTCTCCATAGACAGGGAAGTGGCAGAGGAGACGGCCCGTTTTGAGGGGGGAGAGGCGGGCACTTGGCCCGAAGGCCTGAGGTAAAGACTTACCTCAGACAAAAAGTAAAAGAAAGTTTGGGGTTTTTTACGAAGTGAGTTTAAGATAACCAAAAGAACGAAAAAACTGAAAGAAAATTTAAGAGCTTATCGCAAAAAGGCGAAGAACAGCGATCCGACCAGACCGAGCAGAGAAAAAACGGTCTTCCAAGCGCGGCGGTAAGGAGAGAACTGGCGGGATGTCCGCGCCCAGCCCTTGGGCATGCGCAGTGGGGTCCTGCGCTTGCCTGAGGGAATGGGCGCGAAAATCCGTTGAAAGAGCTTGCTACAGCACCAATCGATCCAGCGCAGGCGCACTAGATCCCATTGGTGTGAAGCACAGAGACCACGAAGAAGATCTGTTCATAACTTGTATTTGTTAAGTCTATCTGTTAATTTTTGTAACAACGTAACTCTTTTAAACCTCAAATCAGGATATGTACAAAATTAAAATATTGCTATTATTTCTTTGTAGTTATTGGGTATGGACGATTTAGGTATGATAGAGTTACTAGTAGTCGCCTCAATGAATGGGAGCCATTTGGAATAGAATTGTGACTGTAAGGTATATGTATTACTTGATGGTATGGAAGTGGCGATTTTTTCCAAGGTATAATATTCCCATGTTTTGATATGCCATTGATGCAACGTTAAATTATTAGAGCTTTTCCAATTGCTCGTAATGACTGTCTTTGCTGCCATTAGTAACGTTTCTGGCAAACTGTGTCCATGCTTGCCTGGAGTTGCTCCAGGGTGGCCTGCATGCGGTCCTGCTGATGGTCACGAGTTGGAGGGGAGGATTTGGGCCGCAGCAGCCTGACCCCTCTGGCTCGGTTCACCCACTCCTGCGAGAGAATAGGTAGCCCTTAGCATGGGCAATGTTATTCCCTGGCAAGACAAGTAATGGCCATTGCTCTTACTGCTTGGGGACTCGGAGGTGGCCTCTGGTGCCGCTTCCCGACTCCCTGAGTGGGAGGAGGCAGTCTCCTCTGTGTCCACTGACCCTAAAACGAGAGGATGAAAATGAAAGGTTAATAGGGGCAGGCAAACTTTTCCACTTCCCATGCACTGTGCCGTCAAATGACAGTACAGGGTTGTTGTTGTTTTTTGACCCTTACTGCATCTCCCTGGATCCCTTACCTGCCCAGGGATGCTGAACCTCAGTCAGTCACTCAGGTATGCATCCCAATGCAGTAACCATTCCAGGCACTGATCCATGTGCATGGACAGATGACTTCCCAATAATACATCTACATTTACCTTGCTCGCTCTCCTGCGGGGATCGCGTGGCCTGCACAGCCATGCTCACACTTCGTCCCAGTCCTGTTGAAAATGACATGGGAAATATGATGAATACATGTTTCCCTGTGTTATCTCGGCCAGGTCCCCCTTTTGCACATATGGTGCTCCAATCTGCTGAGTGTTACCATGGGTGCTTGTGTTTGCATTTCTGTATTGTGTTGATGCTGCCTGTGTGGTTTTCATGTCTGTGTATCTGTGCATTGGGGACTCAGGGATTACTGCTGTTTGTATAGCTTTGCCTGACATCGCATGCTTGCCTATGAATAGACAAGACCTGTGCTGCCTGCTGCTTCTACAGAACATGTGCTTCCCTGGAATTTCTCCCATAATGCCTCGGGACAGAGGAGACCCAGCGCCATTACACCTAACTTGGACCCTTGGAAAACAACAGCGAACCCCACCATTGCTGATCTGTGGGAAACCACGTAACTCTCCCCCTGCTATCTGGTTTTGGCATCAAAAAGACAATACTGTTTATGGCTCCGGACCAGAGACATCTCTGCAAGTCAAAGGTTGCCAATGGAAACGAAGGTTCACACCTCACCACATGGCTGCGCTTTGAAGTTAGGGTAGAATATCTGCATATTGCCCCTTCCCCTTCATTAGGACGTCACCCCCTTTGGACCTATAGCCATAGTAGAGAGGACGGACCCTAGGGATTTTTTATGGCCTTAAGCCAAGCCCAAAACGTAGCTTTTAAAAAGAGAAACACGGCTTTGTTTCTCTGGTTAACCCACCCCTCCCTTACCTTGCACTAAGGTGCTTCAGGTGGCTGTCACCAAGTTCCCTGGAGTCACGACCAGGGAAGGCGCACGTGGCTTGGCCGGACCAGCCTGTGTGTTTGTAGAGTCTACCAGTTGATGCTTTAGCTGCCCTTCCTTCATAAGAGGAGATTTCTTCTCAGCTGGACCTCAGATAAGTATGACCGTTTACCTGTAGAGTCATCCCCTTATTTGATGCTTTTGTTATTTTACATGCTGATTGTTTCTATATCCTATTGTAACTAAGGAGCTTGTGCGAATCTTGTATGTATCTGTTTTTGTATGTCTGATGAAACTACTTTAGTAAAGGCAACATTTATTCATAAAACCTAGAGTGTTGTCTGACTTCCTGGGAAATAGCGAGCGTTCAACACCAATCTGACCTCTGGATACACGGGATTAGAACTCACGCACCGCCCACCTCTGTAAACAGAGCTGACTTGGGCTCCCGGAACCGTCCTTAGAGGAGTTCGGGTAACATGAGGACCCACTTACCACCTCTCCTGGGGAGCAAGGCGATTCCGAGGGTCCTTTCCCAATCCACAGCAGGACACCCAACAAACTCCACGGTTCAGTCATTTCCTGCCAACACTCACTGGGGTGATACTGCCTTCCCAGAGCCCTCTCGATGATCCCCCAGTCCAGGAAAGTGGGTACCACAATCTTTGGGTGCCCCCTGGAGAGTTGGCGACCCCCCGAATTGGGCCCATTTGCGTTCCCTGGCCTCCCCTTTGCCCCTGGTAACGTGCTGAGTGGGGAGGACCATGTGGCCAAGGCACAGCAGGCCCTAAAACTCTGGAGATTGTGGGCCTCAGGATGGAATTTGCTTTCCCTCTCCTTGTTGTTGTGGAAAACCCCAGCCCCTCCGCTGTGTCTGTTCACTTGGACCGCCATCCTCCTGCCATCCCCAATTCACAGTGGCCTGGACGTCTCACGTGGTCCAGATTATGCCACGATAGGGGGTGCCCAGCAAGTCCTAAAAGACTGGACTTACATCTGTTGTCCAGCCTGTCCCCGTACTCCTGTTGCCGACGCAGCACCTCCTGACACCCACGGCAGGACCCCGCATCTTCCACCACCACAGCAGCCTGGGGCGCCGCCGCCAACTGACCTAAGGTCAATAGAATACAGCTCATAATCAGGACAAGAAGTGCATTCCCCATAGGGCGACCTGAGTACGACCTTACCCGTTGCTGACTCCGCCAAGGACAGAATCAGGATTGGCCCCTGGGACACCACCCCCTCCTCCCTCTCCTCGGTGGGTGCACCTGAAAAGAGCACAAGTTGGGTTAGGGAAGCTTGTAGATCAACGAGCAGCCCCCAAACAGTAGTAGACCTGCGTGAGTTCTTACACAGGTACAGTAAAGGTCGCCACCGCACTCTGGCCACTCAACATGCTGTTTCCATCGGCATGGCCACTCCTCGCACCATAACCTCCCACTTTCAACCAACCACTGTCCACTCACCCTCTCCCGTATCCCCTGAGGGTACGTACTGGGACAGGTCCTGGGGGTTTGGCTGCCTGATGTCCTCCGGCTGCATTAGAAGGAGGGGGACAAATGGTCACTGCAGGGTTCAACGGTTAACCTTAGCTCATGGTCAGATTACGGATTTACAGTCAGTGCAATACTCATATCGTACCCTCACCTTCCCCATTGTCCCCAGAGGACGGAGTCACAGGGTCGGTCTCCCCGGGCGGCGGAGAGGTTCCGGCTGCAGGAAGAAGGAGAAGGTATAAGCTGTCGATGTAGTAGTCACATAAATGACCTGGGGTGCATGAGGCCCACAGGTTATGATCACTGTGCTTTCACAAAGGGCACACGTACCAGTGGTTGGTGCTTCCCGGGGTTCCACTTCTGCCGGCTCACCCGAGGATGTTGTCTCCCACAGGTCTCTGGCCCTTTGTGCCCATCCCCGTCTCCGTACTCGAGGTGTGTCTACAGATAAGAAAGTGTTGCGTTTGAAATGGGGATGGCGTTTGAGGCTGGGATATGTGATTATAAAACCTCTGAGTCAACCTTGTCCGCAGCTCTCCATGATCTCTGGCCTGCTTCTTTCACATCACCAATTTTCAGAGCCCTTTAGCTGGAGATGCCAGGTATTGAACCTGGGGGGCCTTTACAGGCACCCAGCCACTGCCAACCAGCAAGTGTTTGCTCCTTTCAATCCTCAAGTGTAATGTATCCAGCCCTGACATGTCCGGACATGCCCTGTCGGTAGACTCATACAGTAAGTGGCTGGAGGTGGTCCTGGTCTCCTCTACGTCCTCCAAAGCGGCCATCCGGGCGATGTGGAGGATCTTCAGTGCCCAGGGAATCCCCGACACACTCGTCATGGACAACGGGACAGCATTCACCTCTGCAGAATTTCAAGAATTCACGAGGTACTACGGAATCCGCCACGTCCAGTCAGCCCCGTTCCACCCCGCGACCAACGGCCAGGCGGAACGCATGGTCCGCATGACCAAAGACGCCCTCCGCTGCATGGACTCGTCGGACTGGGACTACAAACTGGCATCTTTCCTGTTCGGCCAACGGACGATGCCCCACTCCACTACAGGGCACAGTCCGGCAGAACTACTCCTGGGCCGCCGCCCGGCGGCCCGGCTGGATTGGCTGCACCCCGATCGGGCATCACCAGAGGTCCCGAGCACGGAGACGCACAAGGCCGCCAGGGGCTTCTTCCCGGAAGATCCCGTGTATGTGCGGAACTACGCCCGGGACGCCACCTGGATCCCGGCTCGAGTCATCCGAGTTAAGGGCCCCCGATTGTACAAGGTCTTGTGTGAGGACGGCCAAGTGCTACACCGACACATAGACCAGCTACGCCACAGGATGCTGCCCCTCGACCCCGAGGACTCAGATCTGGCCGAGTCCCCGGAACCTGAGCAAGGGGCCCAACTACCAGTGACCGAACCAAGTCCGACACCCGAGGCCGACCCTCGGACTTCACCCGCGAGGGAACCTGAGACCCCTCGTCCAAAGGCGCCAGAAACACCGGCACCGCCACAACCCGCACCGTCCTCTGTCCACTCGCCACCAAGGGCTCCAGGGGGGAAAACCTCCGTCGTCCCTGAACCGTGCTGCTCAACCCGCACCAGGAAACCCCCCGCATACTTGGAGTATTTTGTCTGTGGGTGCATTGCGAACCAGGGGGGGAGGGGTGTTGTGTATACAGCCTGATGAAGCCGGGCAAGCCCAGGCTTGTCCCAAAGACTAACACCTCAAGCTTCATGCCAAAAGACAATGGGCCAGTAGGATCCTAGCCAGGCCCAATGAAAGGGCTAGGTCCCAGGCCGTGAGGCCAATAGGTCTCTCGATCACTGTAAATAGCCTATCGGGAGTGGGGTGTATGTTTGGTGGTGGGTTTCTGAAGGAATATAAGCCGGCCTGCGAGCCGGCCAAGGTGTCTTTGTTCCTGATTAATAAAAGGTATGCTTAGCTGAAATCACTCTCTGTATGCATACTTTTCAACTGGGTAGACGATGAGCTAGGACAAGGCTTGGTTGCTCACACCAGCACGGGGCTAGAACTGCCAATTCAGATGTTATAGTTAAACAGGGGAAAAATCCCCAGCGCCACTGCTCTAGTCCTTAAGCAAACTGAATAAAACAGTCAATAATTTATTTCTAAAAACGTAGGGATTTAGGGAGAAGGAACGATAGTTTGTGTGTGTTTGTGTGTTTAATCATAATATACACATACTGCACAATTATAATATCTCCTGAACATTGTAAAATTACCCCACTTCACTGGGCATTGATTTTAATATATCTTCAGATATTTTTGAAAAGAGTCTTCATCTGGCAGATAGTTTGATAAAATGTAAATGAATAAAATTACACACATAAATACAATTTGTGGGTGAGTTCAACTCTAAATTCCCATGCGCTAGAGCTCTTGTGCAAGTGGGAAATCAAGAAAAAGACTGCAGTAGTCACTTGCACTGACTGTGTGCCCACTTATGTTTCTGTTTGTGCAAGATCTTGTGCAACCTATTTCTGAACACTGTAGGGAGGAACGTACCAGGTGTTGCACAAGATCTTGTCCAAGCAGAACTGCACTAAGTCCATTTATGAATCCACTTCTGCACTGCTGGATCCAAGCCAGTACATGAAATTATATTCTGTACTATATTTAAAATAAAAGCTGAATGTCATACACATGAGAACTGCAATCATACCCTACTGCAGAATTCTATGTGCAGTCCAGTATACCTACAAAGCTCCTGCCTGGGTGAACTTCCCAGTTCATTTCAGCAGAGGGAGCAGCAGTCAGAATTCCTGTGGCCACAAGGCATTGCTGGATCTGTATTAGTGTATTTCTGCTTCCTAGTGTTCCCCTGGGAAAAATCCTGACTGAAGAGGCAGTATTGACTTCTTAAAGAACACTCTCAGCACATGGCACAAAATCAGCAAAATACGGGGGGGGGAGGCATATCTCTACAAAGGATGGAGATGAGCAAACACAGAGGTGTAGACTAGGTTGTGCTACTAAGTAACATCTACGAACAGCTGTACAGCTGTTCGAGACCCGCCGCGGCCAGATTGAGCACCTGGCCCCCGTCCCAGCTCCCGCCAACCCAGCGGTTCGAAAGCTCCATTAACATCAGATAAGCGCAAGTAGATAAATGGGAACCTACCTTAGAAGGTAGGGGGCACCCTCCCCAGCGGTGGGGGTCGTTGGAGTGGAATGTCGGAGCTCGGCGGATGGCGAGAGCGGCAAGTGGCGAGCAGTTGAATAAGATGGCGTCCGGGGACATCGCAAGCAGGCAGAACTGACGGCGGCGGAGAGGCGGAGCCAAGACAACGCGCGAGTGTGGACAACACAGGCCGGGTGGAGCCGCGAGGACAGAGCCAAGGCCGCGCGACAGGAGGGCCCAGCCGACCCGCCGCTGGACTGCAGAATTCTATGTGCAGTCCAGTATACCTACAAAGCTCCTGCCTGGGTGAACTTCCCAGTTCATTTCAGCAGAGGGAGCAGCAGTCAGAATTCCTGTGGCCACAAGGCATTGCTGGATCTGTATTAGTGTATTTCTGCTTCCTAGTGTTCCCCTGGGAAAAATCCTGACTGAAGAGGCAGTATTGACTTCTTAAAGAACACTCTCAGCACATGGCACAAAATCAGCAAAATACGGGGGGGGGAGGCATATCTCTACAAAGGATGGAGATGAGCAAACACAGAGGTGTAGACTAGGTTGTGCTTTTCATTAATACAAATATACAAAAAATGCAGTAATATTATGACTTTCAGGTTGATTCATACGATAATATAATCCATATTTGATATACCAAATATTACCTATTTTATATACAATGCAAACTTTCATCTCTTTCATTCTCATCCGGTTTGTTCTTATTCCAGTGCAGAACAAAAGACTGCCAATTTTTAATATATTTTTATTTGATAAATTGTTTCCTTCCCCCCGTGTGGCTGTAAACCACACCTTATGTACCCATATCTCTATGTTGGGTAAATGTGTACAGAATTAACAGCATTCTAGTTGTAAGCAAATTCCTATTGAGATATTTAAATTTTATATTTAGCTCTTTGGGGAAATAACCCCCACAGAGCAATCTCATGGTATCTTACCCTTTACCGTTTCCCCCAGAATCTTAAACCAAGCCACAATGTTTCAGCAATAGAACATCACAACCAGATGATTCTAACTCTCTAGTTCTCCTGGCTAACTCATGGAAAGAGGCCTTGTTGGTTTTTAAATGTTGCATGATGCCTAGTCCATTTAGATTGTTTGAGAAATATTAAATTACAAGTGGAAACCCTACAGGACTTGAGGGATTTCACTTTCCCCTCTCCCACTGTTTCCTCATCCCCTTTCCTGAAAGCCACAGTCTTTCCCTTTTTCCTGTTTCTTTCTTGAGTTGCCAACCTCTGGGTGGGGGCTGAAGATCTTCTGGAATCACAACAGATCTCCCGTCCCAACCACAGAGATCGGTCCTCCTTAGGGTAGCCAGACTGAAGTTGGGAAATCCCTAGAGATTTGGAGGTGGTGCCTTCGGAGGGCAAGGTTTGCGGAGGGAAGCAACCTCTGCAGGGTATAATGTCATAAAGGCCACCCTACAATGCAGCTGTTTTCTCCATGGGAATTGATCTCTGTCATCTGGAAAGCAGATGTGATTCCAGGTGATCTCCAGCTGCCACCTGGAGGTTGGCAATCCTAGTTCCCCTGGAGAAAATGGATGCTTTTTGGATGGTGAAGTCTATGGCATTATACCCCTCTAAGGTCCCTCCCTTTTTCAAACCCCACTGTCCCCAGGTTCCCCCCAAATATTATATACATATCATCTATCTGACTGTCTAAAATTAAGCCAATTTCCAGCATTCTGGTTCTATAAAAGGGTGTTAGTAGGTCAAGTCTGGAAAAATGCTTGCCTCCAAGTTTTAGAGTGGCCCCTGTCTGTTAATATTTATGTCAAATAGGTATGGGTTTCTGTAGTGTATTCTGAAGCTGCCAGGAATACCTAAAGTGTATTGTGAAACACCTAATTGGGAAGCTATGTTAAGCTTCGTCTTGAACAAGGATTGAAGTCCAAGACTTAAGCGGCCAATCAGGTTCGAATGTATATAAGCGGGAAAGACTCTGATTGGTCCATTATGCGCTCAACCTGATAGGTTGATAATTGTATAGTAGGTGTGGCTACATTAGCCCGGAATGTTTAAATACCGAGCAGCTGCAATGGAAAAGCTGTTTGGGCTATCAGAAGTTGTACCGTGTTAGAGAAGTGATCGTCGAGCTGAAATAAACCTGAGTTTTGCTGAAACCACTCTCTGACTATTTGTTAAGCACTGGACTTAACAGTTGTAAGGAAGTCTAGTCAGAATTCTACTCAGGTGTATCCACCAGGGCTTGGTCCCAGGAGAGTGCTATTAGGATTACACTGTTAGTTGTGTGCTCAGTTATGTGTTCACTCATTGCAGATATGTATACTAGTGAGTTTACTCATTTAGTAATTGGTTTTTTTCCCTTCCAAATAAGTGCTCTAATTTTTCTTGCATTATTTCCATAAGGACTAAAGGGGTACAAACTTGAAGTCTTTATTTTCTTCTTTTACACCTGAAGACAGATTGTTTTAACAGTATTTAAGGATGTCTTGATAATTTGAATTTAAAACTCTATTTAGTACACTTAATATGTGACTCATAAGTCTTTCAACTTTCCAAGAGAGGCCTCTTAATATGCCATGTAATGAAACATATGATCATCCATAAATAGTAAATGCATACATTTAAATATAATTTAAGATTTTTAAAGCTAATCCACATACATTATACCAGAGCACAACACAAATTTCTTGAAAACAGATGGTACCTCCTCCACCATAAAAGTGATGGTGACATTTGTATTCCTTAGTATGTTGCTGTGGAAGAACTGCAAATGCAACCACTTCAGCATTAGTATAGAACAGTGGTGGCGAACCTATGGCACGGGTGCCAGGGGTGGCACTCAGAGCCCTCTCTGTGGGCACGCGTGCCATCTCCCCAACCAGGCCCAGACCATCATTAAAGTGTCGAATTCTCTGCCAAATAATTTTAATTAAATGAAAGCATTTGGGATTGCTTTCCTTACTTTGTTTGGATCATCTTAAGTTAATGTATGAGTGGTTTTTTCTGAAGTAAAACCTCAGTATTCAGGTTAAATTGCCGTGTTGGCACTTTGCGATAAATAAGTGGGTTTTGGGTCGCAGTTTGGGCACTCGATCTCTAAAAGGTTCGCCATC
>NW_015173871.1:0-3193 GCF_001447785.1 Gekko japonicus | reverse complement strand
GGGGGGGTCAACAGTGGGAGGGCTTCTAATGTCTTGGCCCCACTGGTGGACCTCCTGATGGCACTGGTATTTCTGGCCACTGTGTGACACAGAGTGTTGGACTGGATGGGCCTTTGGCCTGATCCAGCATTGGCGTCTCTTATGTTCTTATGTTCTTAACCTTAGGAATAGTAGGGGGGAGGTGTCTGTAGTTGGTAGGAAGAATCCGTAGACATTGGCCTCCCTTCCTCTGCCAATAGAACAGCCAATCTGGATCCAACCCATTAAAGTTGGTAGCCTAGTTCAGTGGTATAAAATTATTAATGTACAAAAAATTGATCCAAGTAAAAAAAATAATCTCCTAGGCTCACAAAACTGCCACAATCTGGTGGGGTAGCCATGTTGGTCTGAAACAGCAGAACAACGTTTTGAGTCCAGCAGCAACCAACAACATTTTATTAATTAGTGCTACCATAATCAAAGTACATCTGGTGTTTTTTTTTTGGTCAGGGTCTTTGTTGAAACCCTTCCCAGACCAGAGCTTATCATAGCCCACTACTCACAAAGCAGTGCTAAGCACAGCTTCACCCTTTAAGCTCATCAACTTCAATGAGCTTAGAAGGATATAATCAGGGTTGCCAACCCCCAGGTGGGGCCTGGAGGTCTCCCAGAATTACAACTGATCTTCAGACTACTGAAATCAGTTCCCCAGAAGAAAATGGCTGCTTTGGAGGGTGGACTCTGTGGCATTAATACATCTCTAAAGTCTCTTCCCTCCCCAAACCCCATGTTCACCTGGCTACTCTCCAAAAGCTCCAGGAATTGCCCAGCCCAAAGTTAGCATCCCTAGATATAACTCTGTTTAGGACTGCACTGAACATATCTGTGTACATGGACAATGCACATAAAGAGGGAGTGGTAGCAAGTGCTTGTCTAGCTTGCAACAAAGTGTGCACACTGTATACAAGCTGCACATGTGGAGGATCTATCCCACGATCAGGAGCACTGCTTTTCAAACGTTCCCATTATGTGCTCACATGCAACAATGACCTTGCAGCCATAAAAATATAATGGGGAATTTGACATTACCCAGTTTCACCTGGTTTCAAGCCGACAATAATCCGTTTTGAAGTGAATCGGTACAGGGCTGCCATTTCACACAGGGCTTGCCCCTACCGGAAATGAGCCGGATCAGAACCGGTTTGGCATTTCAGACTTGCACCGCTTTGTTTTCCTGCCGTTTTCCTCCCACACGGGTGATTGATTTTTTTAAAATGTTAATTTATAGCGCTATAGCAGTATAAAAAACACTCCATGCATTCCAATAGGATTGATATAATGCTATTCCATTATAGCGCTATAAAGCGAACGTTAAAAAACCCCCACAGCTGGAGATCCCCCGCGCGGGCGAAAAAAGGCGGGAAAAAAGCATATCGGAACCGGGAGAGGGCACTGGAGACCACTTGGAAGTGGATGACAGGTAAAACGCTTCAGTCCCGGTTCCTAAACGGGACTGAAACGTTTGTGTATGAAATGGGAAATAGATTCCGGAAGGGAACCGGTTCTCAAACGGGTTCTGTCTGAAATGACAGACCAGAACCCGTTTAAGAACCGTTTCCCTTCTGGAATCTATCGCCTGTCTGAAATTCCCCAATATCTCAATGCCTGTTTGCTGCCTGTTAATGATATCTCAAGTTCTCCTGCCTGATAAGGCTGACTCATCTTGGTCAGCCATGGAAAAAAGATTCACAAACATCCGGTTTGTAGACATTAGTGCTTACACCCCTTCCATCTTCAGTAATTGAAATAATTCTTAAACAGGCATCTGTTCAATGGGTGAGCCAAACTGAATTAGTTCCCTTCTCTGGGAGGACAATCTTAATACAAGATATTTAAGAAAGCATGATGAATGATAGACAGGTCTTTCTGGAATCACTGTGAAGAAAGAATATGAAACTCCATTTGCTAACAGTATAATTCAGAAATCTTAGCCTCTATGCCCTCTTTGTCAGGGCAACTGGTTAGCCGCTGTGTGAAACAGGATGCTGGGTTTCATCCATCAGGGCTCTCACGTACAGTCACGTATAGTCAGCAAATACACCAGCACCACAGTCACACTTATAATGCCCACTACACTTCATGTGCTACCTGCATACTGGTGATTTACTGTTATTTAGTAGAGAATGTTGATAGGTGTTACCTGAAACACTTACAATTCTATAGGAATGAGAAATTACTGTAGCAACCAAAGCTAATGCTTGTGCAAAAGGAAACAAGAGTGTGTAAAATGCTGGATAATGCAAACTTTGGATGCTACTACACATTTCTTGTCGTGTTAAAATGTAACTAGCTATTGTACAGATTGACAGTTTAGAATAGTAATTCCCACATTAGTGTACCATAAATCAATGTGAAGCAAAACAAAAACAAAAACTTAAAAATCAAGGTCTTCTGTCAAACCAAAGTACTCTCAGACAAAGGAAGCTGCTTGCTGTATCGCTGCATGATTTATTGATCTTATCTTGCTTCCTTCAGCTTAGCCTTTGTTGGGTCAGGCAATTCTGCCGCATATTTGTACTGAGTGTAATTGTAATATGATCATGCCCAATGCACAGAAGCAGAAGAAATATCTGCCCTCAAGGAGGCATGACCCAAGTAGTGAAATTCACAAAATACCACATTTCTTCTAAAGTCTATGTAGTTATCAGGCCCTGACAGGGCCGGGCATGCCTGGACGTGTCCAGGCACAAAGACCTCTAGCTTCAGACCAAAAGACAATGGGCAAGTAGGATCCTAGCCAGGCCCAATGAAAGGGCTAGGTCCCAAGCCAAGAGGCCAATAGGTCTCTTGGTTACTGTAAATAGCCTATCGGGAGTGGGGGTGTGTTGGTGGTGGGTTTTCCTGGAAGGAATATAAGCCAGCCTGAGAGCCGGGTAAGGTGTCTTTTGTTCCTGACTAATAAAGGTATGCTTAGCTGAAATCACTCTCCATATGCATACTTTTCACTCTAAAAGTAAATATTTTGGAGTATAAGAGTGAAGCGTGCCTTCAACTTTAAGTACCTTTTTCAAAATGTGCCTTAAGTATCTGAACACTGGGAAACAACAAAGAAACTTTGGCAAAAAGTGTACTGCTGCTTATCACCATCATTCTCCTGAAGAAACGTGTAACTCCAGGTTTTAATCCAGATGTACTAGTCAGAGTAATTTCAACA
>NW_015173870.1:5884-43427 GCF_001447785.1 Gekko japonicus | reverse complement strand
AACAAGATGTTGGAGGAGTCCTTAATCCCAACCTAACCTATGGACCCACTTTCTGCTGAAGGTGGAAAACTGGAAACAAGAGAAAGTACAAAAAGTCCAGATGTTTATGGTTAATGGAATTTGACCTAAGAATGATGAGTTGATTTAGTGAGTGCCACACAAACCCCATCTCTGACATCAGAGCCTGCTGTTACCAATCAGAGATGCATAAAATTAGTCCCACCTCCATCAAGCTTATGAAATTCCATGACAAATTGGTGGCCTGATTAAACGCGAGTGCCCTTTGTCCAAAAGGGATTAACTCTGTCAGGATGGTTCAATATGAAGTGGAAGTGAATGGGTCATTCTAATGTAAATCCCCGGAGTTCTGAGATCCCAGACACTCTAGGTGGTGCTCTTGACCTACTGTGGTTTTAGGTTTTCTGTCACACCACTCTCCTCTCTTGGCAGCTCTCCCTGCCTCAGTTCAGCAGATACTGAAGTGGCATTGCATCCAGGATACTTGATCTCCAGACAGCTGAGCCAACAGCAGTAGTGGTTGGGTAACAGCTGCTGTGGACGCCAAGCTGCAACAAAGGACCCCCTTCTTGCATCTGATGAAGCGTGCTCTAGGGCCATGAAGGTTTCTGCCTTCCTAAATTTGTTGTTCTCTAGTTGAGCCATAAGGTTTTATTGCATCACTGTTTTTACTTATGCTGTTAAGTATCTTGGGATTCCACCTTGGTGTAGGCGAAGGTGGAACATAAACGTTAAATAGATTCCATTGTGTTTTTATGTGGTTGTTAATGTTTTGTGGCTGAAACAGATGTCTATGGCTGCCCAACTGGAAGCTACAACAATCCTTATTCATTATGCCCCCCCAAAGTGCCGAGATCATTCTCTTCTCCTGCATTGTGTCACAACTCTGTGAGGTAGGTTAGGCTGAAAGTATGTGTCTAATCCAGAATCACCAACAAAGCTTGCATGACAGAGCAAAGGGTAAGTCCTCCAACCACAACACCACACTGGCTCTCATAGTCCCACACTGCATTCTGTGCAATCAACAAACCAGTCAGGAATAAGGTATGACAGACCTGTCTCTTTAACTCTGAGAGATGCCAGCTTAACATTGTCTATGAAGGATCTAACAATAGAATAAGAGGACATTTTTTGTCAACTTGTCTGGAATTAACAAGATTTTAAGGAAACTTTTCTCTCATAAGCTTGCTGAAAACCAAGAAATGATTACTTGGCTTACAGCACTTAGAGGGGGAGGAGTGAGAGGAGGGATCACATTAGCAAAGCGAGCCCTCCTTTAAGATTCCCAAAGACCCTTTCGTGTAGTACTATGGTTTAGCAAGTACTTCTGAACCAAGCTATTCTGGACAGGCCAACATGTAGCAGTACAGGTAGCTGCAATAATGAATAGTGTCAGAACCAGTGGTGTACTAAGGGCGGAGTGTGTGGTCCACCCTGGGCGCAGCTTGAGGAGGTCTTTGAAGGGGGCCCTTGAAGCCAGTGTTGTGCTGCATCCAGCCAAGTCTTTTCTTTTTAAAATGCAGTTCTTTTTTTAAAAATGCATTTTTTATTTTCAAGAATTCAATATAACAGTTGCATGCCCACGGCTGCTACAGTAATTGCCAGCCTGCAGGTCATTTTCTCCAATAGTCTAGCCTTTCTCTCTTCCTTTCCTTGCACCCAGCTCAGCCAGATCTTGCAAAGCAGTAGTTAGGGTGTTGCAGCAAGATAAAACAACTTTTCCCTCTCTTAATCTCTCTCCCTCTTTTCCACATGTTTCTCATTCATTTCTGTTTTCCGTCACCTAATTTTTATGTGTCCCCCCCTTTATTTTCACTTCTTGGTCACAAGACCTTCTCATCCTTATCCTGCTTAGTGGCAGAATGTATTTAAGAGTAGTACAGTAGCAAATCTTTGTTAACATTATGCACAGAAGGCACTGGGTTTGCTGGGCACTATACATCACACAGGTTCTGCTGGGATTCCAACCCCCCTCCCTGCTTGGACTATGATTCTGTGCTTGACACCAGCTGGCATTGCCACAATGGCAATAGGTTCTGCTGGGCACTCTGTGATTGCACTTGTTCTGCTGGGCTTGCAAAAATGCCCCCCCCCTTCAGTTTCTACTGCAGAGAGTCTCTGGTTTGACTTTAGTCCTTTGGAAACTATGGAGGATGGGGGCAACTTCTTGGGGGGGGGCAGTGTGTTTCTTAGCATCCAGTCTGATGAAGCTTTGGCTGGCGTTAGTTAGAAAAAGATAGTACAAATGCAGACTCCTATCTTTCAAAAATGCCTTGTAGATGTTTGGGATGGACAGCTCCTGGGTGCACAGTGTGTGTGTGTGTGTGTGTGTGTGGTGAGGGGAAATACCAGGTGCTGTTGTCTCTCTTGGGATCTCTCTGCTTGGAGGCTCAGAGTAGTTGTGAGTGTGGTAGAAAGAAACATGTCTAATGTTAAAATTCCTGGGGAAAGACTTGGAAGTAGAATGAACAAGCAGGTTTGTTCTCCCATAAGATAGATTCAGATGGGTAGCCAAGTTGGTCTGAAGCAGCAGAATAAAGTTTGGTCTTAAAGGTGCCAGTGGACCCAAACTTTGTTTCAACGGCCATAAAAGAAATGCAGACAGTGAAAAAATTATTTTATTTAACTTTGTGTGTGTGTATGTATAGTCATGCCAGTAAAAAAATTAAATCAAATTCTAACATGCCATTCTGTCACTAGAGAGCCCGTGTGGTATGTTGCTTAAAGTGTTGACCTAGGATCTGGGAAGCCCAGGTTTGAATCCCCACTTGTGCCATGGAAGCTTGCTGGGTGACCTTGGGCCTGCCACATTACTCTCAGCCTAGCCCTGACCTGGATAGCCCCAGGATAGCCTGATCTCATCAGAACTCAGAAGCTAAGCAGGAGGCAGGGCAGTGGCAAACCACCTCCTAACGTCTCTTGTCTTGAAAATCCTACAGGGTCACCATAAGTCAGCTGTGACTTGACAGCAAAAAAAACAGAGGAGGGGGGTGTTACAAATTATTCGACCTGGGCTTCACTGGTCAAAACCTTTATGCTTAAAACAAAGGAATTTAATGAAGAGCAAAATGCTGCCAAGCAGTATGCAGAAAGAAAAAAAAAATCAGGGCAAGCATCAGGAGTTGGCATAGCTGGGCAGATGCCAGGGCCCAGGGAGGGCACACAACCACCTTATGGTGAGGACTTCTGAGGCAACGAAGCATGTCCTCTCAGAAGACTAAGCATGAAATAACCTTGACACTAGTGTTCCAGTTCCCAGTCTTTTCCTTGTTGTGTTCTACTCTGGGAAAACAGCAGTGATAGTTTCAATTCAACTACAACTAAGATTCCTAGACATTTGGGAGAATCTGTGTACTTCCACATGGATTCCACATGGACTTCCACATGGATGGATGGATGGATGGATGGATGGATGGATGGATGGATGGATGGATGAATATAGAGATAGATATGTACATGAGTATATACATACATACGTACATATATATAAGGGAATTATTTATTATTATTATTTTAACTAATACTATTCAATATGCGATTTTTCTTTGTTTAGAAAGCCAAGGGCATAAGAACTGCATAAAACAGCCTTTGACAGCCTCAAATGATATTCATAAAACAATTAGGGTTGCCAAGTCGTTTTTGAGCCAGAGCGGGGGGCTCCCGGTTGGCGTCTGGAATGCGAGCCGGGAAACCATAGAGTTTTCCCTCGGATGACCGTGGCCCCGCCCCCAGCGTGCCCGGCGTCATCATGTCACTTCCGGGTGACGTGCACGTCAGGGTGGGGTTCCCCCCGGGGCCCGATCCGCCGGTGGCGGGGAACAGGCCTCTGGGGTGAGGGTTTCCTCACCCCCCGGGGGGACTTGGCAAGCCTAAAAACAATCGTCAGGCTGGAAGTACATGCAGAGGCCCAATTTGTATTGGAATCATGCACTGTTTTCCCAGCCTCAGAGGCCGTGGCTCAGTGGTAGAGCATCCCCTTGGTATGCACAGGGTCCAATCCCCAGCATCTCCTGTTAAAAGGATGAGGTAGGAAGTGATGTGAACGGCCACTGTCTGAAACCCCAGAGAGCCATTGCCAGTTGGAATAGAAAATACTGACTTTGATGTACGGAGGGTCTGATTCAGCAGAACACAGTTTCTTGTGTTCATGTGAACCCCTGGGAGCTACCGTTTGCCTCACTGGGGCTAAAATGATAGGTGTATATATAAATTTAGCCCAATGGGGCAAATGGTGGCTCCCTGGGCATATTTCCAGCCAGGAAAAAGGCAAAGAGGTGAAGGCTTAATTCTCCTCTCCTTGTGTATTTGTGGTCCTGACCTGCAGCAGATCTCTGCATGCCTGAGAATTAATTTTAAAAATTGATGGGAGTTCCAAACATAGGACTCATTGGAGGGCATGTAGAGGAGCATTCGAGGTAGGTCCCCTGTGCCTTTGACATGTCTAGGGTTTACATAAACTGCTCAAACACAGTCAGGAGTGAGCTGTGGTGATTCTCAGGGCAGTGGTGAGAACTGGGAACTGGGAGGCAGGTACACATCTGAAAATAATCAGACTTGTTAGAAATGGCAATGTCTGATGTACAAAGAAGAAGAGAAGAAGACCCTGCAGGGGGCAGCCAGAAAACAATTAGATGGATAGTGACGTCAGCACCTTCTCTCCTGTTAACTTAAGTCTTGTTATGTACGTGGACTGCCGTGGACCCCTGGTGGTGGTCCGCATACATAACAAGACTTAAGTTAACAGGAGAGAAGGTGCTGATGTCACTATCCATCTAATTGTTTTCTGGCTGCCCCCTGCAGGGTCTTCTTCTCTTCTTCTTTGTACATCAGATATTGCCATTTCTAACAGGTCTGATTATCTTCAGATGTGTACCTGCCTCACCCCCAGTTCCCAGTTCTCACCACTGCCCTGAGAATCACCACAGCTCACACCTGACTGTGTTTGAGCAGTTTATGTAAACCCTAGACACGTCAAAGGCACAGGGGACCTACCTCGAATGCTCCTCTACATGCCCTCCAATTTCCACTCCCCCCCAGTTGCTTTGAAGTTTGGTAAACATTTAGATTGAGTAGAGACAGTCTGTTTGGAAATGTACCCATTCACAAACTGGAACAAACTGCTTTAAACTTCATGGAAAGTTCCTGCTGGTTGACATGCCATGAACTTGCGTTTGTGAACCGTGAACTGCCCAAATTTTGTCACGAACTTGAGTTTGTGAGCCAGTTCATGCACATCCCTATTCCTCAGTCCTGGGCCTGAATTTTCTCAGATACAGACTGTCCACCATCATGTTATGGCTTCCAGGAGGTGAGACAATTTGTCTCTTTGAAAGAATTCAGGAGACAATGCAAGATGGAGCTTTTTAAATGAGGTTGTGTCCCAGAGAAAGAGATCCTGCTCCCCAGGGTAAGCCAACCCTCAGCTTTCTCTGTCTGTTGGCCAGGCTGAACAGACATTATGCAAGCAAAGATTTTCCCTTCATTTGCCAGGAGAAGCTTGATCTGCTACATTTCTGCATGTCAAGCTGCTTTTGAAGACAGAGGGGGGAAAGCTACACTATTCAGACTGAGCTCTTTCTCTTCCGGATTGGTTTACACTGATGCTTCATGGTTCCTCTTGTAAGTGTGCTGGTGACTCAAGAAGACTGTACTGATCCTTTTGATGGGAACAAGGTATCCATTTGGATCAGAGTGGAACACAGCTTACTGCATGAGATGCAGTTGCCGTGCTGGAGAAATGAGATGCTGTGACAGGTAGGCCAGAGCTGAGAATTGGTGCTGGATCATTTTGAACATCACTTAAGAGAACATAAGAGAAGCCAATCAGGAGGTCCATCAGTGAGGCCAGGACACTAGAAGCCCTCCCACTGTGCCCCCCCCCCAAGCACCAAGAATATAGAGGATCACTTGCCCCAGCCTGTGAGTTCCTATCTATACCTTGTGGCTAATAGCCACTGATGGACCTCTGCTCCCTATGTTTATCCAGTTCCCTCTTGAAGCTGTCCATGCTTGGAGCTGCCACCACCTCCCGTGGCAGTGAATTGCATGTGTTAATCACTTTTTGAATGAAGAAGTACTTCCTTTTATCTGTTCTAACCCAACCGCTCAGCAATTTCATTGAGTGCCCACAAGTTCTTGTATTGTGAGAAAGGGAGAAAAGTACTTCTTTCTCGACCTGCTCTATCCCATCCATAATCTTATAAACCTCAATCATGTCACCCCTCAGCCATCATTTCTCCAAGCTAGAGAGCCCCAAACGCTTTAACCTTTCTTCATAGGGAAAGTGTCCCAACCCTTTTATCATTCTAGTTGCCCTTTTCTGCACTTTTCCCAATGCTATAATATCCATATGCTATATGATATCATTATGATACTGGCTGATTTGTTTTCAATTCCCTTCCTAATAATCCCCAGCATAGCATTGGCCTTTTTTTATTGCAGTCACACACTGTCTTGACAATTTCATTGTGTTATCTACTACGACTCCAAGATCTCTCTCATCAAGTCTCAAATGTGACACCTGCAGCAGCTCTTTCCTTGCACAGAGGGAGTGGCAAAGGAAAACTGCAGATAGAGGTTTCCTTTCCACTAATTACCATGTCAATTACCATGTCAGCGAATTACCATGTCAGATTACACAAGGTAGCCATTGAAATTCATAAACATAAACACAATTTCAACAGGAAAGAAGAGAGTTCAAAAATAAATGGGGCATGGTTTCCTGTCCTGAAAAACACAAAAAGCTCTACATCTGACAATAGCACTACAGATAAGATTAGAATTTCAACAGCCAATCCACATACAAAAGAACCTCCTCAGGAAACAATCCATATACAAAAGAACCTCCTCAGGAAAGCTCCTCCATTAGCATGTTCATAGCCTGGGGAACTGCTACAAAATAATGACTCAGCCCTACCCCACCTTCTGGAGTAGATATAAATTACCTGTCTACCACTTTCTTCTCACTTTGACACAGAGAGTACTCCATCTTTCTGTGTTTATACCTCTGAAGATGCCAGTCACAGCTACTGGCGAAATGTCAGGTTCTACAATGCCAAGACCACGGCCACACAACCTGGAAAATCTACAGCAACTAATTACAGAGGAAATTTTTATTTTGATTTAATGAAATGGGGATGGGCCTCTTCTGATTGAAGGTCTATCAACATAACCAATTATCCTGGGATAAATACCCCTGGACTCAGCTTAGGTAGGTAGGTAGATAGGTAGGTAGATAGATGATAGATAGATGATAGATGGATAGATAGATAGATAAATAGATAGATAGATAGATTTATTGTGTTAGCCATAGGCTAACACCAGTAGCTAGATTGCCAACTCTGGCTCGGTAACTTCCTAGAGAGTGGGGGGTGGAGCCTGGGGAGAGCTTAGGCTTGCCACGCCTGTCAAACCAGACAGTGTGTGTGTGGGGGGGGGGAACTTACCAGGAGTGGGGAGGGAAGAAGCCAGAGATAAACGCGACATGTCTACATCACCCGGAAGTGACGTAGGCACGTCTGGTTTGTGGGCAAACTTCTGGGTGACGTAGGCACATCACGTTTATTTCTGGCTTCTTGCCTGTTTGGGGGTAATTGGGGGGGGGCGGAGAGAGGAGCACTGGAAACTGGGGGAGCCCACCCCCACTGGGGGGTCTGGCATTGCTAGGAGAGGAGGGTTGGTGAAGGGAGGTATAATGTCAAACACTCCACCCTCTGAAGTAGTATTTTCTCTTGGAGAACTGATCTATGTAGTCTGGAGATCAGTTTTAATTCCATGAGATCTGCAGGCCTCACCTGGAGGTTGGCAACCCTACCAGAAGGAAAACAATTTAAATGAAGAACTAGAACAGATTTTTAAAACACATAACTATAAGCAAACAAAAGAGATGTGCAAAGTTTTGCAACTTATTATTGACACTTCTATGTTCTGTTTGGTGTCAGAAAGACATTTGGTCCTACCGGTTTTTACATCCTCAGGTGAAGGTGACCAGGAAGGCTGAGTGAGGATAACTTGACCAGGGATGTTTTGAATGTTTTTTAATACTGATTTTTAATGGTTTTAATTTATTGATAATGTACAAGCGGGGAAGGGCAGTTAATAAATCTAATTTATAAAATAAAATAAATAATAAATAAATGTGTTCTGACCATCAAGGGGAAATGGGGTGTTGGCTGCAGGGACTTGGGTTAGGAGAAGGGTGCTTGAAAGACAGTCCAAGGAAGGAAGAGAATGATGGATGTAATTTCAAGCTAACACAACAACCTAACATAACAACATGCACACACACAAACATCCCTCCACTCTCTTGTGCCTCAGCGGTCATTAGCCACATAGGAGATGCTTTGGATGGTGGATCGCACCCAACTGAGCCAAGTAATTCATGGCAAGGTGATAAATACAGAGAGCTGCCAGATATAGTTCAAAACGCTGTCTAAATATTTACTAGTTGTCTGCCATGTCTCCAGATAGCTGCAAGCCTGATGGTAGTGAAAAAGGGCTATTTACAGAGACTGTCTCACAATGCAGGCAGGACTTGCATAGCTTCTCATTCACCAAATAAATTGCAGTCATTCTCCACTTCTGACACCATGTAATGCTTCTGGGTTCCAATATACAGACCAGAAAACAAGGAATAGTTCAAATAGTTTTAATCTAAGGAGCAACTCCAAAGACGTTTATAGAAGTACTCTCAACTAGCTGAATTGGTTACTTGAACATGTGACCATAGGGAAGGTCTTCAAATTAACACACTAGAGTAATATAAGGAAACTAGGAAAGAGGCCCGTTGTGGAAATAAATACAATGGCCTCTAGAAAGAGGCTCTGGGCGGATGCCCAGCCTTGGACACTCAGTGTCAATTTGCTGTGGCAACCTCAGCAGGGTATAATGACACTGAGTCCACCATTTTCTCCAGAGGAACTGATCTCTGCTACCTAAATTTTGTGATCTCCAGCCCTCACCTGGAGATTGGCAGCAATGGTTCCCCAGAAGGGAATGGTTGGTTTGGAGGGTGGAGTCTACGGCTTTGTACCTGTCCGAGGTCCCATGCCTCCTGAAACCTCACCCTCTCCAGGCTCCATCCCTCACATCTCCAGAAATTTCCCACCTGGAGTTGGCAACCCTATCTCCTTCCCAGCCAATCATCAACCTACCTTTATTTCCCCCTCACTCTTCAGCTTTCCACCCCCCACAAACCTGCAGCCTCTCCTGTGCTCTGAAGCCCTGACTGCTACATCACATTGGCTGTCATACGGGGGCCACCTCAGCAGCATATAAGGATACAGAGCCCACCATTTTCTCTGGGGGAACTGATCTCTGCAATCTGGAAAGCAGTTGTAATTCTGAGTGATCTCCAGCCCTCACCTGGAGATTAGACACATTTTACCTCAGAACAGCAAACTGTTTAGAATGTTAGAGGCAAAAGCCAATCAAGTCGCATATGCAAACGACCTCTGTGTTCCGAGGCAAAAGCCAATGAGGCTGTACCAAGTTCGGAGCGTGTGGAATGTGTTAGAGAAGTTCCACCACCATTCAGCTTTTATATATAAGGGAGATATCTTGAAATGATAAATACTATCACAACATCCTATATCGTTACTGCCGGTTTTTCTTCTTATGGTGAAGACTTCTGAGGAAAAGAAGCACAGTGTCAGGAGACTAAGGTCGAATCTGCATTTGTCTTTCCCACCGGTGTCCCAGCCTTCTGACTCCGTCTTCAAAAAAAGCTGTCTACATTTGGTTTCATTTTCACACTTCAAAAGTGCTAGCATACTTTTGCACATCTGCATATGTTTATTGCCCTTTCGTGGCATCTCCACTGTCATTGCACCTCTGCACTGCTTTAAAAGAATCTTCTCCAAAGAACATTCAAACAAGCATAGAGAAAGACGGTGTCACAGCAGCATGAAACTGATTTAAAAATGCAAATGCAGATTCGACCACAGTGTTAAATAATCACGTCACTATAGCTTAACAGTCCTCTGCTCTGGGAAAACTGCAGTGACAGCTTCAGTTCAACTACAACTTATATTCCTAGACATTTGGGGAAAACTGGACACTTCCATATGAATTTGTGTGTGTGTGTGTGTGTGTGTGTAAAAACCTTATTCCAAAATTCCCAGAGTACTATTAGCACTGTATGTTAATGATACAAGTGAACACTCTCATGTATTTGCGGGAAGCATCTCATTTTCCTCTCCCCACTATTTCCTCTTTCCCTTTCCTGAAAGCCCCATAGCCTTTCCCCTTTTCCTGCTTCCATATCTCCTTCGATGCTTCCCAACCTCCAGGTAGGGCCTGGAGAAGCCCTGGAATCACAACAAATCCCCAACTACAGAGATCAGTTCCCCCATTAAGGTTGCCAGCTCCAGGTTTGGAAATTGCTGGAGATTTGGGGGTGGAGCCTTGGGAGAGTGAGGTTTGGGGAGGGTTAGGGTGACCTCAGTAGTATATAATGCCATAGACTCCACTCTCCAAAGCAGCCATTTTCTCTATGGGAACTGATTTCTGTCATCTGGACAGCAGGTGACCTCCAGCCCCCACCTAGAGGTTACAAATGATGAGAGATCATGGGAGAAGCTGAAAAATCAATACAAACTATACAAACAACCATGATATAATTACTAAGCTATTATATTATGGATTTTTAATGTATTTACTATAAAGATTTTTAACATTAATAGATTTTCACAATACATATCATTCCTCCATGATGAACAAAGTGTTTAGGTCAAATAACTCTCCATATGAACATCTGATTGTCAACTCCTTCATCCATTCAAAGTTCTGTGTTGCAATCCCTCCTCTCAGCAGTCAAAGCCACATAATTTCTCCACTTCTATTAATAGCACATCTGCGGATTCCCACCGATGGGGTGGCTCAAAACCTGTTTCTATGATCTTCTTCAGGGCAAATACCGCAGTAGCTAAAGTATAATCTTAATATTAGAACACGGGAGAAGAACACGAGAGAAGAAGAAGAACACGAGAGAAGAAGAAGAACACAAGAGAAGAAGAACACGAGAGAAGAAGAAGAACAAGAAAAACACGAGAGAAGAAGAAGAACAAGAAGAACACGAGAGAAGAAGAAGAAGAACAACAACAAGAAGAACACGAGAGAAGAAGAAGAAGAAGAAGAACATGAGAGAAGAAGAACAAGAAGAACAAGAAGAAGAACACGAGAGAAGAACAACAAGAAGAAGAACAAGAAGAAGAACACAAGAGAAGAAGAACAACAAGAAGAAGAACAAGAAGAAGAACATGAGAGAAGAACAACAAGAAAAAGAAGAACAAGAAGAACACGGGAGAAGAACAAGAAGAACACGAGAGAAGAATAAGAAGAAGAACAAGAAGAACACGAGAGAAGAACAAGAAGAAGAACAAGAAGAACACGAGAGAAGAACAACAACAAGAAGAAGAACAAGAAGAACACGAGAGAAGAACAAGAAGAAGAACAAGAAGAAGAACACGAGAGAAGAACAACAACGC
This sequence comes from Gekko japonicus, assembly GCF_001447785.1. Lineage (NCBI taxonomy): Eukaryota > Metazoa > Chordata > Lepidosauria > Squamata > Gekkonidae > Gekko > Gekko japonicus. The sequence goes on along the minus strand of NW_015173870.1, from coordinate 31,923 downwards.
TGAAAAATCAATACAAACTATACAAACAACCATGATATAATTACTAAGCTATTATATTATGGATTTTTAATGTATTTACTATAAAGATTTTTAACATTAATAGATTTTCACAATACATATCATTCCTCCATGATGAACAAAGTGTTTAGGTCAAATAACTCTCCATATGAACATCTGATTGTCAACTCCTTCATCCATTCAAAGTTCTGTGTTGCAATCCCTCCTCTCGGCAGTCAAAGCCACATAATTTCTCCACTTCTATTAATAGCACATCTGCGGATTCCCACCGATGGGGTGGCTCAAAACCTATTTCTATTATCTTCTTCAGGGCAAATTCCGCAGTAGCTAAAATATAATCTTAATATTAGAACACAAGAGAAGCCCAACACCCACCTCCTTCTCTGCTGTTAAACTACTCACAAACATCATGTAGTTCCTCTGTCTGATAATTCAGTGAGCTCTACTCTGTAAAGTACTTTCAGTAGTTTTCAGACTCAAGACAGCACATTTTCTTATTGATCTGATTAGGTGCAGGTGTTAGGCTTTCTGTTATGTATTGAAGTTCGGCCGCGTGCGAAGCCGGGCCTCCACGCGGTCATACGAAGCAGCCGAGCTTCGCACCAGAGAACAATGGCCCGAGCGGATCCTAGCCTGCACCTATCTGTGAGCTAGGATCCTAGCAAGGCCATATGGAACGCCTGACCAATGTAAATAACCAACCTATCACTGATGTGGGGTGTGTTTGGGGTGTGAGGTTTACTGGGAATATAAATTGGCCTGTGAGCTGGTAGTTTTTGTCTTGTTCTTCACTTACAATAAAAGTATGAGCTGAATCACTGCGTCAGTCTCAGTACTTTTCACTTTCCAAACATTCTTTAAAGGACCTGCAGCACCACAACAGTTAATACAATAAGCAGTTTGAAGTTTTGTATACATTTCCCAATGATTGTGCTGTATTGAGTCTGAAAACTATTGTTGAGATTAGAGGTTTTACAAGCAAGCTGAGGCACCTGTTTTGAAAGAACTGATTTGCCCTGAAATACCCCAGGAAATTGCCTCATTTGGTTTATGTGTATATATTACTTTAGTCAAACAGTGCAAATACTGGTACCCTGGGGACATTTCAGGCCAGGAAAATGGCACAGAGGGGAAGGCCTAATTCTCCTCTCCTGCATGCCTGATAATTAACTTTTTAAATTGCTGCTGTGGAGTCTTATGAACAAAAATTCTACTTTGTGAGCTACTGGCATTAAAGTTGTGAGTGAGCGATTTGGCTACTGCATAAATTAGTTTGTTCTGGAACCATCCTTCCTGAGCTGAGACAAAAATGTGTGAGCCAGAAACTAAACAACTGTGAGCTAGCTCACACTAACTCAGCTTAGAAGGAACACTGGCTGTTTTGGCCCTCAGATGTACAGTGCTTGGTGGGTTGCATTCCAAACAAGGTAGTCCTTTGAAATTTTTTCCATCTTGTTCAGAGTCCTCCATTTGGCATGAAATTCCTGAAAATGATGCCCATCAGCTTCTTGGTGTTACTCTGAAGTAGGTACAGTTCTGAAGGTGATCCAACTCTGCAAAGCTAAACTGGTGTCTCTGTGCAAGTCAGAACAGAATGATATCCTTGGAATATTTGTTCAGTTAATCAAGGGCAGCAGGGGGCAATGGGAGGTGAACTCCTCGTTGAAGCCTCTCCCCTTTGTCATTTGTATAAATGTGGGTTGTGGATTCTTTGCAGACTCAGATTCCTTGGTTGTCAGATCTATTTCTCACTGGGAAGTGTCTGTTCGCTGCATACAGAAGAATGGTAAGTAGAATGCTTTTGGATCTTAGCATCAAAGGAACCTTGGATGATGCTATTTTTAAAGATTAATTCTGGGACACACTTTCCCCCTCTTTTAATTATTTTCTCCACCTCTCAGTTCTTATTTATGGATATAAAAATGCATAACATTCAGAGAAATGTTTTTAATAAAATTGCAATAGGTTCTCTGGGGTCTAGTCCCTCATTCTATCCTCATCCCATTACTTATATTGTGTTGTGAGAACAGGTCAACAAAAATAAGACATTGCTGTGCTAAGTAAAGAGCAGTTTCCTCACAATATCTACAAGATTTAGGGACTGTGCACACACAATCTCCATGCACACATTTATATTAGCATGTTCATGTACTACTCTGTCTTGCTTACATACACACACACAGACATATTTACATTACTCATTTTGACAGCTGACCACTGATAACTCAGTCCCATGAGCTATTTATGGGCAGGATTATTATTATTTTTTTGCTATTGAATCTTCTGAGCCATTAGAATGTTTGTCATAACAATTCAGCCACTGATGTTAGAATTCTCACAGCCAATATTTAACAGTTTTCAAAACACCACAGCTTGCATTTTTCCTGGTACATTGCACCTGTAAATTACCTTTAAAGATTTGATGTTTCATTTTCTCTCTATGACCACAATTTATCAAATGCCTAGTAGCTCTGGCTTTAAATAAATTATTAAAGTAACAATATTCATTTTCTTACTTTTTAAAATGACATAGACTGGGGGGGGGGGGGATGTCCCAGAGCTTATATCAAACTGTTAATTCCTTTTGCTTCTTTTTCAGAAAATCCTCCTCACCCTCAGTGTTTTATGTATCACCTTGGTCTTGTGCCAGGCAGCCTGTTTTATGGTGGGACCCAAAGCAATGATTAGAAATGGTAATATCTATCACACAACCTACTAATCTGGGCAAAAAAGTATAACACTGCTACCTTTTAATATCATGTCTTTCCCCAGAGATCCTTGGGAATTGCAGTTTGGGCAGACTCAAGGGTCATTTCGAGCAGGAACGGGCAGGAATAGCATTCTGGGAGTAACAAGTAAACTCCCCCCCTCTTTTCCCTTTGCCTCACCTCCAAGCGGGACGAAGGGAAAGGGGGGGGGGAGAAAAATCCAGGGCTTCTTCCACCTGACAGAGGGGCCAGCATGCCAGCCCCTCTGAAAGGCAGAAGCGCCTGGGATCCATTCCTTCCCCCCCTCCTTTCCCATTGCCTCACCTCCAAGTGGGGCAAAGGGAAAGGGGGGGGAGGGAGAAAGGGAACCCAGCAGAAGCTTCTGCATGACAGCGGGGCCAGCACTGGCCCTGCTGCCAGGCAGAAACATCTGAGAGGAGCATGCCACATCTGTGGAGCGACTCCAAAGACTGAGGGGGTTTAAAGTTTAAATCCCCCCTCTCTGGAGTCACGCCACAGTGGTGGCATGCTCCCTTCAATGATGGGAGCCTGCCGCCGCCACCACCACCACCCCCGGCAACTGGGGAGGATCATTATACCCTATGGAGATCATATGGAGACAGTCCCCGATCTGGTCCGGATCTTCCTCAGCTAAGAATGTTTTCTCATGAAGATGTTTTTGGCTGATAAGATCAAAATATTTTGGTGATTCAAACATGACTGAATGGCTAACAACAACAACAACAATGTTTTTAATTTCAGAGTTTTTGTAGAAACATCTGTCTTGTTTGTTTATAGATCTAACTATCCACAAATTTGGCCATGTCAAGAATTAAATAGATTTATTATGATTGATTTATACTTTGATTTTGTCAGCCAAAAACATCTTAATGAGAAAACATTGTTAGCTGTGGAAGATTCAGACCAGTAGGGAAGAACCTAGCCAACTGTCGTCCATCATCGATGGCATCGATGGTCAACCCTCACCCATAATAGAAGCAGCACCTGTAGCTATATGAAAGGAATTCTCTCAGTGGCCATTGTTTGTCAACCACAGCAGTATTTCCAGCCTTCAAGCATTTGTTTCTGTCAGTAAAATGTAGGGGGAGAGAGCATGTCAGGCCTGACAGCAGCCACTGGACAACTTGACACCATGCAACTTGCATAACTCATGCAGGCCCAGCTGCTTGCTACCGTTCAACAGCCGCTGCCTCATGAAGTGTTGTGCAGTGGTTAGTGTTCCAGACAAGGATTTAGGAGACCCAGGTTTGAATCTGAGTTGGGAAATACCTGGAGATTTTTGGGGTGGAGCCTGAGCAGCGGGTGTTGCCTTCTGACATACTTCCGGTGATGTCAAGGGATGTGGCATATGACCCCTGGGCAGACTAGTTGTTATGAGTGACATGAGTCAAGACACAGTGCTTGACCCGACTCACTGTCACACATAACAATTCATTTATAGTGATATTACTCATCAAAAATGTATTCTTTTGGGCTGTGGAATGCTGCAAGTGGGGAGGAGGGGCTTCCAGCTTCCCTACCATGTCATTTTCAAGTGCAGGAATGGCAGTGGGGGGGAGGCACTGTTTGTCCTGTTCTCTGGCTCCATGGCACGTGGCACTTGTGTCCCAACTCATGCCACTCATAAAGGCTAATTGGACTCTAAGAAGTTCCTGTTAGAGACTGGGACATGGAAAAGCATAAGTGTTCTATGTGGACCTTCACTTTGAGTTCCCAGACATTCACTTCCTGCTGTATGTGCAGCAAGAACCTTATACAGAACGAGGGACCCACTGTGCTCCCATGTCACTTTAGCACCCTGTCCTCTTTCTTTGTAATGTATGCCCTCCATATGGTTACAATCAACTGGGAACTGTCAACTGGGGTACAAAATATATAATACAAAGAGTACTTCCAAAACACCAAGTTCTAGGCTAGTGGCACTGTTTTGAAATAAAGACTGGAGAGGGGAGTGCAGGAAGTCCTGTTACATCCTGTTCAGAAACATCTGTGCTGGCCTTTGGTCTGTTTTGAGGCCCAAGTCATGGTGCTGTGTTGATCTGTAAATCTCTTTATGGCCTGGGATAGGGTTTCCTGCCCAACGCTAGCAAAGCCCCAGGAAACATGGCGGGGGTGGAGTCCCGATGATCAGCATTGCACCAATGCCACAATATCACTTCGGGTGCAAACCCGGAGATGCATTGGGGCAATGCGGAAGGATTTGCCTTGAATTCTGTGGTTTTACCATAAACTTTCAGGGGAATCCTAGAGTGTCACCTGACATAGTGACATTACTTCTGGGTACATGCCCAAGTCAATGCCACAACATCAGTTAACATAAGAACATAAGAGAAGCCATGATGGATCAGAGCAATGGCCCATCCAGTCCAACACTCTGTCACACAGTGGCACCTGTGATTTGGCCACTAGGTGAGGGACTGGATGGGCTATTGGCCTGATCCAACATGGCTTCTCATATATTCTTATGTTAACAAATGTTGTGGCATTAATGAGATACTGATCCCCCCCCCTCTACTCCCACTGCTCTACCAAGCAAGGACACCAGGGTCTGGGGAGGAAGGTATAGTGGGACACCTGGCTGCCCTAGACAAGTGTACTTCTGAAATGGCATCTCCCTATATCAAATTGTGGATGATTCCACACAGGGGTTAGGAAAGACACCCCTACCCACAAACGGCAGAGAGTGGGATTGAGGACCATAGGGAGGGCATTCACACACCAGTCCTGGCTAGGGCGGCCAAGCCTCTAGTGGGGCAGGGAATCCCTGGTTCCCAGCTCCCATTTCTTGCCACCACCCTGAGCAGCAGTGAGAGAAAAACAAACAAACAAAATGGCTGTCCGCCTGAGGTCATGTCATCACCAGTGTTCCCTCTAAGCTGAGTTAGCCTCCGGCTCACACATTTTTGTCTTCGCTCAGGAAGGATGGCTCCACAACAAACTAATCTATGCAGTAGCCGAATCGCTGGCTCACAACTTTACCACCAGGAGCTCATAAAGTAGAATTTTTGCTCACAAGACTCCACAGCTTAGAGGGAACATTGGTCATCACTCCTGCGTTTTCCCTAGAAGGGAAGTCACAATATCACCAACAGTGACCCATCCATGTCCCCCATACCTGGCAGCCCTAGTCCTGGCACAGCGACGCTCACCTGGCTATAATCTTACTGTCACCCCCTGCAGCCTGGCAAACCCCTCCCTCCAACAATTGAGCCACCCACGGCTCAAACCTGTGCTGTGTGATTGGGGTTTTTTTGAAGCCTTGTTATAGGGCTAAAAGGGGAGGGGTGCTGGAGCTGAGTGTTGCCTGTTTGCTCCACTCCACCCCCACCTCCAGATTGGCTGCAGGCAGAACTTTCAGGCGGAGACTCTATGGGCAGCTGGCATGGCACTTCCCTTTTATGTCGGAGTAGAAGAGGTTTTGGTTTGCTTCTTCTTAAAAGGGGAAGTCCTGAGAGCCTCTTCAGCCACGCGCAGAAAGAACGCGGCATCATGTGGAAACTCCCAAATGAAGTGGGGATGTGTTGTGTGCCACCCAAGGAAAGATCATAGTGTCTGGTGTGTCAGCTGTGCTCTGACCAACAGCTCCTGCTGACTGTGCCTGCCTGAATAATAGGACTGTAAGAACTTCCTCAGCCCTGGTACAAATTTTCTCAGAGATACGCTCCTCACCATACTATGGCTTCCAGGAAGTGAGACACTGGCCCATTCGGCATCTAGCATTCACTCTGCTGCTTTACGAAACCCACACTGGAACAGAAATTCCCCTCTACATTGCATGCCACTTTCACTTTCTTTGATTGTTGGATTTTATGGTAGCCTCCACACTGCATGCTGGTCTCACTTCCTTTGATCTCTTGGTTTTATGATACCGTCTGCATTGATTTATGACGGTTTTATGGCTGTTCAGGGGTGACTCTATAGTCGGTACAGCATTGGCCCAGAGTATTTGAATGTGGTTTTGCACCACATCTTTTTCTGTTCCAGTGTGGGTTTGGTAAAACAAAGGAGCAAATGCTAGGTGCAGAATGGGCCAATCTGTCTCTTTGAAAAAATTTAGGAATCAATGCAAGATGGAGCTGTTTAAATGAGGTTGTTTCCAGGAGAAAGAGATCCTGTGCCCCCAAACTAAGCCAACTCACAGCTTCCCTTGTCTTCTGGCTGGACAGACACGATGGAGGCAAAGCTTTTCCTTTCAGTTACTTGATTGCTACATTTCTTCATGTCAAGTTATTTTCGAAAATAAATGGGGGGAACATTGCACTCTGCAGACTAAGCTCTTTGTCCTTGGGTCTGGTTTTCACTGAAGCTTGGTAGTTTCGTTAGTGTTGCAAATGAAACTGATAGGAATTTCCCTCCTGTAGGTGTGATCGTGCCTCAAGTGAGCTGTATTGATCCTTATGATGGGAGCATGTATCCACCTGGCTCAGAGTGGAACACAGATCATTGCATGAAATGCAATTGCCTTGGTGGAGAAATGGAATGCTGTAGCAGGTAGGCCAGAGCTGAGAAGTGGCACAGGATGATTCTGGACATCAGTTCCCAAAACCAACACCCACAGCACCTCTTTCCTTGCATACAGGGAGGGGAATAAGAGAGCAAGTAGCCTCTTGGCAGATAATCTTTTCCATTAACAATTTGGCATAGGGACAGGTTCAGATGACATGCCACACATTCATGCATACATTTCCTTAAAATGACTTCCTCAAAGCAAGCATTGAGCCCCTAGCTCCTTCAGCTGAACTGGACTCTTCATGAAAGGAAGCCCAGGGCTGTTTTCAGGTGGGATAGGTAAAACTTGGACAGAGGGAAGGAGCTCTAAGGTGGTTCTTTATGCTTTATGCTGGTCCTGCATTGGGCAGGGGGTTGGACTAGATGGTCTATATGGCCCCTTCCAACTCTATGATTCTATGATTCTTTAATTCCTCTGTTTTTGTTTGCTTGTTTGTTTGTTTTTTAGATATAATGGTGTTGTAGGTGCTCCAGAAGGCTGTGAAGCTGTTGTTAATCCTGAAACATGCCAGTACGAAATGTACCGCATTGACAACCCTTCAGAACCATGTATCTGAGCCTCAGCAACCCCTTCATGTCAGAGAGCTGAAATAAACCAGGAACTTACGTGTTTTATTGTGTCTTCAGTCAACATTACAGATTAATTTTTTATTTTTATGCACTGATACGTGGAGAGGCCTCTTCTGATTGAAGATCTGTCAGCATAACCAATTCTCTTGGTATAAATACCCCTGGATTCAATTAAGCCTTTAACTCCAGCAACTAGGTTGCCAACTACTGGTTGGTAAATTCCTGGAGATTTGGGGGGTGGAGCTTGGGAAGAACAAGTTTGGGAAAGAGAAGTAGCATGTCAAAGAGTCCACCCTCCAAAGCGGTATTTCTCTTGGGGAACTGATCTATGTAGTCTGGTTTTAATTTCAGGAGTTCTCCAGGCCCCACCTGGAGGCTGACAATCCTGCCAGCAGCAAGTAGAAGAAAAACAAAGAATTTAAATGGGGAAACAGAACAGATTTATAATAATATGGGGAAAAAGAAAAAAAAAGAAGGTAATAAAGTTGACTGGACATTGAAATTGCATCACAATCTTTAGATTGTTTTCTCTTTTCTCTTTTCTTTTTAAAGACTGTTTTGCCAGAGTATTTCACACATGACGCTCCTGTGTTGGTTTTGTAGGGCTGCCAAATGCAGCTGGGGGGCGGGGAATGCCCCGCTTCGGAGCCCCGATTTCCGGCGCACCGGAATCGGGGCCTGGGGGAAACCCCACCCCCGCGTGCGCGTCACGCGGAAGTGACGTCGCACGCTGGGGGCGGGGCCACGCCGTTTGAGGGGAAAACAAAGAGTTTTCCCCTCAAATGGCAGCCAGAAGATCCCCCGCCGGTAGGAAATTAAAATTTGGCAACCCTAGTTTTGATTGTCCTATATCTTCTACCCGAAGGCAGCAGTTCAAACAAGGAGTGTTCAGGATGTGACAAATCCTGCAGAATGTTTGTTGCTTTTTTCAAGCTTTTTTCAAGCATCGAGAACTATACAATTCCTCCATGAGTGGGAGAGGACAGCCAATAATCTTCTGGGCTGTGATGATAACACATGACTATAAGCAAACAAAAGAGATGTGCAAAGTTTTGCAACTTATTATTGACACTTGTATTATTGACACTTTTATGCTCTGTTTGGTATCAGAAAGACATTTGTTCTCTCTGGTTTTTACATTTTCAGCTGAAGGTGACCAGGAAGGCCAAGTGAGGGTAAATTGGCCAGGGATGTGTTCCGGTCGTCTAGCAGAATGTCAGGAAATGGGGGTTGGTTGCAGGGACTGGGTTAAGGGAGCCTGAAAGACACTCAAATGCCACTATGTGGCTTTGCAATTATCTAGCCAAGGGAATAAAGCTGGAGTGTGTTGGGGCAGAGCTAAAGCATGTATTGATTGCACAGGGGGTGGAGCCAGTGGTGAGTCTCTGGAGGACAGTAGGTACAGCTTGATTGGAGGTTGCTTTGTGCATATCAGTTGGAAAAGTGACCGCTGGATTTTAGTTTTTGCCAGCAAGCTTGGTTTGCCCTTTCTGAGGTAACAAAGGCAGAACAAACAGACAGAACTTGACCTATTCTTTGAAACTGTGATCCAAGGGTTGGGCCCTAGAGACAACCAAGGCTGGCTCTAACTAAATACAAACTCACTGAACTAAAGGACTGCCTGAGAGAACCATCTCATCTCTTCCTCCTTCTCCCATAGAAGACAGGGTGCTAGCTGCAGCCCATGCTAGTGCACCTCCAGGAACACAGAAGACCCATTATGGGAACAGAGTTTGCCTATTATCGGCCCCATTCACACGGAGCATTTGCCGTGCTAAAGAGACGGATGGTAGGCGGATTTTCCGGGCGCGATCACACCGCAACATCTGGGAAGCGTAGTGCTCCCGTGGCTAACCCGTAGCTTCCCGCCAACGATGCACGTTCAAAAACTAGTACCTCCAAGGTACTAGTAAACGCTTGCCACGGGCTGCCTCCAGACACCCATGGTGTGATCACGCCGGCGTGCGGCATTCCCCTCCGGTCCCTCATTTACCCGCCGGCGCCAAGGGAAAGACCCGTGGTGTGCCGCCACCGCGTCTGATCGCTTAATCCCGGATCCAACTGTGCCGGGGCAATTAGCCACACCTCCCCCCCATGATATCTGACCCGTGTGACCAGGGCCATTATTAGTCTCTTGTAGTTAACCTCTTTGGTAGCTATTACCCTATATTCCCATTCACTGGGTATACGACCAGGCAGCACTGTGGCAAGGGATGTTCTCTCCCCACCACCACAATCTGCTATGCCCTGCAAATCACCCCAGAGCTTCCTGCAGCAACCTCACTCGAGTTGCCACCTTTCTGTTCTAACAGGGCTGGCTCCTCTGCCTTCAAAACTAGTAAGCTGCAGCCCTATTCAGATAAGGTGGCAAAAGCCACACCTGCTATTTTGCAGTGCTCTGGGCCACTTGCTCAGACACAGGAGGTTTGCCAGCAGTTTGCCAACACTTTTTGGCAACCCCTTCCTTTGTGTTGTGTTCAGAGGTCACTCTGCTCTTGATGCTGTTCAAGACAAGCTTTGGCTGTTTCAGCTATTTCTCTGTGGCAGTGAGAATTAGCCGGGGGGAGGCGTGGTGGCTGAGCTTCTGGCTGGCTGCATCCCTTCCAGTGCCTGCTATTCCCACAGAAAATTAGAGCTCTGCTTCCAGAAAATACAGCCAAGTTTGGAACAAATATCAATGGGAAGGACCAGAGCAAAGAAAGGTACTAAAAATCCTCATTATAGACCTCCCAAAAAGAGTAATGCTGACCTTGAACACTCAGATATTTCAGACCTAGAGGCTTTTCTGTTAGGGGAAATGGCAGCAGGAGGGAGTAACCCTGACCAAAGCGAACAGACTATGTTATTGCATGCCTTAACAGAGATAAGGAACAAAATCAAGAATGATTTAAAGTTTCTGAGTGGAGAGGTTGGACAGTTAAAAATGAATTCGGGCTGCTCAAACAAACAATTGAGCCTATAAATAAGAAATTAGATGAGCTCAATGCAGCATTGAAAATGACAGAGAGGAAAGCTGAATCAGCATTTCACTCTGCAAAAAAGAATGCAGACGACATTAAAGAATTTCAGGAGAACTTTGAGATATGGGCCAAGAACAAGATCATACTCCAGGACACAAAACTGAGAGAAAAGAAGGTTAAACCCAGTGGAGTATCTGTAAACTTTGGTGACAAAGAAAATCTCACTGCAGCTTTAAACAAATGGCTGACTCAGATTCTCCTAGGAGCAGGAGAAGCAGTGTCTTCTGAAGGGATCATCAGCTCTGCCTTCCAGCTAAATATCCCCCAAAAGGCTCCTGAAAACACTTCCCCTGATATTATCATCGAATTTAAACAGGTTCAGATGAAGAATAAACTTTCTGCAATCACGAGAGACAAGTGACGGAAGCTCGACGCTTCCCAGATGTTGTGTTGTGATCGCGCCAGTTTGATTCGCCCCCGAACTGTCCCGCTCCCAGCCCAAATCGCCTAGTGTGAACGGGACCAAAGTAAGTTAGAGTAAGTATGATAGTATGTTAGTATATAGAGTAAGTTAGAGTTAGTAGATAGGATGAGTGGGAATAATAATAATGGGAAATAGGCAATAGGAATGGAATAGTTAAAGCCAACGACATAGCAAGGAGGGGAAGGGTGTGCCCCCCCAAGACCCCTGATAAGAGGGAGGAGGGTTTCCTCCTGTTGCAGAGGCTTCCTCTGCAGCACCCAGTTTTGGATGCAACCCTGTTCAACTTTCCTTTATAGGTATGGAAGAAAGACTATAAGTATAAAATAAGGATGTATGGAGGGGATCCAGCAAAAGAAGTATAGAAATCTTGAATAACTTAAAGAAGAATGTAATAATGTTTAGATCATGAATTAGAGGAAGTTGTACGGAGGTTTGGGCAAGCGAGGAAAGAAAGGGAATAAGATAATGAGGATAGAGAGCACTTATGCTTTCAATGTTTAATTTGACTCTTAGAAAGAGGAGAATATGAAAAATGAAGTGTTAAGATATGCGTAAAAATACACACACATACACATACACTTAATAAAATATCAATTAAAAAAAAGAATTAGCAAGGAGGGATTGTCTCCCATGAGCCCACTTGTTACTTTGATTGTGGTAGAGAGCAGTGAGCTCTGGACATTTTCCACTACATCCACAATAGATAATGTTTCTCATGTATTTGAATCTGAATTTGTATTAACTTTGACTGGATCATGGATCTCCTGAATTGTGTCTACATCAGTCCTTGGACATTGGAAATAGAGACTTGGCAGAAGCAGGCTTGTGGGATTCTTGAGACTTGCACTGAAGAAAAAGAGCAAGAGACACAAGCAGTACTAGGGAGTCATTGGCTGTGGTCACACAGCAAGCTTATCCCGATTTGTTCCCACTATAGATTTGATCGGTAATATTTATTTTCAGGTTGGGATAGCCGCACTGCCACTTGGGCGGTATGGCTTGTTTTTTTAAAAAAATGGCTTTGCGCATGTGCATATACACATAGCCAAATCACCGCTCCCACTGGGACTCGCTGTACTCCCTTGTTCTTGCAGGTCCCCCCCCCCCAACACAGCAAACAAAATTAACCGGCAACGTACAACTGAGTGCGGGAGTCTATATGTGCACTCGAACATTTATACATTGAATTTATTTGGCGCAGAATTGCTCATGCTTACAACAATGGAAGCTTGTAAAAAAACAACATCACGAGAAGGACGTTCAGATGACCTAATCATGATCATTGCAAGAGATGGCTGTCCAGATGGGCGAAATCGCGGATTAAAAGCGCAAATATCCGGAAAGTACTTGATTTTCCTGGTGTAGGAAAACTTGCTAGGGAACCAGGAGGATTGTGTGAGTGAGCCCACTTCGGTGCGAAAGACGGATGTGGGCGTCTAATCAGCAATTTTAAATGCAAGAGGGAACAGCAGTGAAACCCGATCAAAATGACCGTGTGACTATAGCCATTGATTTATTCAAGTTGACCAACATAAAGGGAATGATTTGTTAAAGCTTAGAAACATGGCTTCGAAGGATCATTGGCCTTAGAAAGTTTGTATTCACATCTTTTTGTATCTTCAACTGCTTTGCATCCTGGAACAAAAACAACACCACCATATCTAAAACAAAAGGGAAATTAAGGTTCAGGATCGATTTATCTGAATTTGTGCAAATCTTTTAAAAAGCTCTAACATGTACTCAAGCTGCTTAAAACAGGCAGTAAAGACAGAAATGAGGCCAGGCCAGGTGGACCTGTAAGGGACCCCAGTGCAGTCCCTCAAGGCCTAGTCCCAGTCCCCCTGGAATTAGTAGCTGTGTCTCCCACCCATTTGATGCTCTTGTCTCCCAGGGGAGATGTTTTTCATCTTGCCTCATCTTTGGTCTTTCCTTTATTTTTTGCTTTCTACCCCTCCCCCACCATTTTGGTTCTTTTTTGCCCTGCCCTACCTTACCCCCTTCCAAGAGATATTTTTCAGAAAGGGTGAGGAAGAGATGAAGAAACATATTATCTTTCAGTGGGGGCATCGAACACCTGAGAACATGACTGATCTGGAACTAGGGGAAAATGTTCTGTCCCTTAGTTGTGTGGAAATGGGCAGTTGAAGGTTTTCATAGCATGGAAGTAAATATTATCTGGTATCAGCCTCTGTGAAAGGGCTAGGACACTTTTCTCCAAGCCTGTTGGTAATCCTATAGAAGCTATCAACTCTGTTTTGCTCTGCCGTCCACATGGGGAGAGTGCAGCTGCTTTTGACCAAATGCCTTGAAAGACAATAAGGAATCCAGTGTCAAACTGGGGCTCTTGCTTACCTGGTACAGCATTCAAGTCCTTCATAGTCACATCTGCATGTCATGCATTCACTAGTGTTCCATTTAGATCCAAAGGGATGTTTGCTCCCATTATATCGATCAATGCAACCATCTGAAGGAAGGAAAATTCCTATCAAGTTTCAGTGGCAGTAGGACCAGAACCTCCAGTCACCACTGAAAAGCAAGTTCTGAAATCAGATGTTCATCTTGAAAAAATCCTGTTCGGTGTAGTTTGGGTTGCTTTATGCTTGGGCTGCCAATGTTTTTCCTAGCCCCGCTCCTATACTTAGGCAGAAATTTAACAACTGAAGCTTTTCCTGGCAAAGAGATGTGGAAGGGAAAGCTTTGCCTATTTAATTTCTGTCTGTTTAAAAATCACCAGAGCAGGATTAGAAATAAGGGTGGGGGACCTGAAACATGGGTCCATTCCAGGCTCTTGGCAAACTTCTTAAAGTGCCTGTGGGTGTGTGGAGCAACACACACAAGTAATTACAACTTTGTGGGGATTGTGTAGAGGTGCCCATTTCTTCCACATGAGGCATATAGCTGTGGCCAGTGTTCCCTCTAAGCTGAGTTAGTGTGAGCTAGCTCACAGTTTTTTAGCCTCCATCTCACACATTTTTGCCTTAGCTCAGGAAGGATGGCTCCAGAGCAAACTAATGTATGCAGTAGCCAAATTACCTGCTCAGAACTTTAATGCCAGTAGCTCACAAAGTAGAATTTTTGCTCACAGGACTCCACAGCTTAGAGGGAACATTGGCTGTGGCTACCGTTTATTTATTTCAATGCTTATAACCCACCTTTCTCCCATACCGGAAGACTCAAAGTGGCTTGCAACCAGCGTGAACCGAAAGTGGGCACAGCACAAAAATTGATAAAAGTGTGTCATGATCTGCATGTTTAGCAGGCACTTTTAAATTATACCAATCATGACTTCTGCCAAAGAATTGTGGGAATTGTATTTTGGTAAGGATGCCAAGAATTCTTTGTTAGAGAATCAGAGCCTCGCTAGATATGACAGTGCCCTCAAGTCCACTACAGGGATGACATTGCCATTTTAGGGATGAAATTCCTTCTGTTTACAAACGCTGTAGAGTCCTGATCCTGATTAGGACCACATTGTGGGGTGTGGGGCGCTTGTTCCCTTAATGCTGTTTTCAAGAGCTCAAAAGAGCATTTCGGATTTTGAAACGGCACACAGATGGGGGAACAGGAGACCAGTCCTCCTTCCTGCTGTGATCCCAACACAAATCAGGCTTCTGCAGTGGTTTTAAACACAGGGAAATTTATCCTAAAATGGCAGAAGCAACCGCTGCACCTGGGGATGCCATCATGTCTAGTCTGGCTCATAAACATATTCAGAAGGAAGTTCCATTTTATTCCATGGGGCATATTCCCAGGAAAGTGTCCTTAGGATGAAGCCAAAAAGAGTTACATCACCACCCCATTTCCAGTTTCTATTTATTAATAGAATGGATATACCCATAAGCTCAGTCTCTCAGAAGCACTTTTATAATATTTTCCAAACATGAAATCATTTTTTTGCCTAAACTAATAGGCTGTTGGATAACATTACCACCTTTCGTCCCTGGTTCAAGACGCTCAAAGAAGCAGGCTTCATGACTCAATGCTACCATGATGTACAAAATAGTCAGGCTGAGGAGAACTTTCTGGAAAAGTAAAAAAAAAATCTGCTAGAGAAGTCATCAGGTTCTTTAAGAGTTTCCCTCTGTACTGAGGTTTCCCTTCATGGAGACCTTTAATCAAAAGGGTCACCTGAGGGAACATTAATTTGTATATCAGTTTTTCATGCCCTAGGCAGGTTAGTAAAAAAAGCAAAGATGAGGGAAAGGCTGGGGTTGTACAAAGAAAAGTGTTAAAGCACATGATGTGCAGATTCACACACACACCCCATCTTAGCAGGTTACTTACAAATCTTCCCTTAGATAAACTTAAAGAAAGAAAACTTTGAGATAAATACAGATGCCGTATTACGAACTATTAAACCCATGGTCAGGCTACATTTTTGAAACAGCTATTCACTTTAAGAATTCTCACCTCACTGAACTGAAATGAGTCATCAGGAGCCATTGGCTGAGCTGCTGTGCTTTTTGGAATATTTGCATATATTCTAACTACTTAGCAGGTTGTTTGGTGTGTTTTTTAAAACAACAACACCCAAACCCAGAACTTCAAATGGAGCTGATGGTAGGAAAAGATACGGAGAACAAAGTAAGTAGCACCATCACTAGTGTGGACAAGTGTTTGTGTATGACAGAAAGGGATATATGAAGCGATTGGATAAGGTGTATACATGTGTGGAGGGGGAGTAGTTGCCTGAGAGAGGTACACAAATGAACTGTGATTAGAAGGGAGTAAGTGAGACTGAGGAATGGACACAGGGAAGCGAAAGGACACAGGGACACAGTTCCCAGCCTGGTGGAAGTCTCTACCTAGTAACATCTGCACCCTGCGGGACCTTGCTCAGTTCTGCTGGGCATGTAAAATGGAGATGTATCACTGGGCTTACAGTTTAGGACAGCAATGGTTCCTTACCACAGCTTTCACCTGGCCTTACCAATCCCAGTACGTGATCCACCCTATGGAGGGAGCAAAATTACATGTACAGCCATCGATTATCTGGAGGAATTATACTGTTTTATCTGTTTTAACTATTTATTTTCTATTTAATGTTTTATGTTTACACTGCCCTGAGATGTCTGAGGGAGGGTGGTTTATAAAATTAATTAATTGATTGATTGATTAATAATTGTATTTACATTTTCTCGGATCTGCATTTCTCTAACCAATATATTGAGAATATTGAGAAAGCAATCTTTAAAAACTGCCAGATAATCAATTCCCCCCCACCCCGCTTTCCAGCCTTAAGTTGTGCTGGGTCCAAATTCTGCCTTAGGCAAGTCTGAATTCTATGCTCACAAAAAGTATGCCGACTGTCTGTATTTGCATAAAACTGGGGATCCAAAGGCATTGATGGGAAGACAGAAACTGAGAGTTAAGGCCTAATTACATGTTGTGTTTTCTCTGTGCATTTGTGAATAGACATGGAGTTCCATGCTGGGAATTCATTTCCCAGTAGGGTTGCCAACTCTGGGTTGAGCAGTTCCTGGAGATTTGGGTGTAGAGCTGGAGCAAGATAGAGTCGGGGGGTGGGACCTCCAAAGCAGCCATTCCCCCCAGGAGAACTGAGCTGTGTCATCTGGAGATCAGTTGTAATTCTGGGAGAGCTCCAAGCGTCACCTGTAGGTTGGGAACCCTAGTTCCCAGGTACACAGTGGACAGACTCAGACTGGGATCTAATGGAGCATTTATTGCCGCCAGACCATTTTAGATTAGGAAAACAGCATGGGGGGAGGCTGAAGCCTATGCTCATCCTGTCCTATGGTCCTGATGAAATATTGCGCCCAAGCACCTGGGAAAATGTTCCCAGTGGGGAACGTGCAAGTGCACATGAATCACGTGGACTAGGCTTGCCATTTGCCCACCCTCAGTGGCCTGATTCAGATTGTCCACAGTGGGGTAATCCCTGCCTTCACCTGCAATCCACTACCCTTGAGAAACGGTCTGGAAAATGGTCTCCATAGTGATACTCTAGGAATTTGTCTCTGTGGACTTTACCATAAAGATTTGGGGAAGTTTCTAGAGTGTCACCCAGAAATGACATCATATTATCTCCAAACTCCACCCTACTCATGCAGTGCCCTCAAAATCTGGCATTTGCAAAGGCAGTGCTGGCAACCCTAACAGAGATTGAGGGAAAAACCAAACATGCGGTTAGATCCTGAGATGGATCAAGGACAGTGAAGAAAGGAAATGTTCTCCTCCTACTTTGGAACTCAGTTACAGCCTCAGTTTAAAAATCTGCCTTACAGTTACAACTTTTGCAACCTTTTAATCCCCACATTATTCAAACACACACACACACACACACACACACACACACACACACACACACACACACTACTATAGTTGAATGCAAAAGTATCCAGCTTACCATCCTGGCTATTTGCTGTACAGCGTGGTGAGAAATAGCAAGGCAGTAGTCTGTGCCAATTTCCGTGCCTACTATCCAAATTTATACAAACAAAAAAGGGAGTGTCAGCTTCCCGTAGTTACGAGTGAACTTAACACACCAAAGTTTGGTTTCACAAGAAGAAAATATTTCTTTCTCACTTGTAGGTATTTCTTTTGTATCTGTGGTAAATGGGAGAGTCTTATCTCTTTCAGAGGAATTTGTGATAAGGATTGCTTCAAAGTGGAGACAAGTCTCCAGGTAGCTCTCATTGCTAACTGTTGCAAATGCAATGGCAATGAAGCATCCACAACAAATTCTTTCTGGCATTTTCCTTTTCTTAATCCTTCATGGCTCCCTCCTTCTACCCCACCCCCCGGAGGAGTTTTTCCAGTTTTTTTTTAAAAGCATAGCTAGATCGCCATAGGGTTATAAAATCTATTGCAACAGTGAACTAATTTCTAGTTTTCATTAAAAAAAATTAAGTCCTTACTTTTGGCCCTTTTGGTTGCAGTTACAAGGCGAAATGTGGGGCCACTATATTTCCCCTTGTGCTTCCACAACCGCAGGACCTAAGGAAAAAATGAAAGCTGTGAACCAGTATGTTGTTGCAATAGATCAATATAATGTTAAACCATTATATCCATATAGCTAGCTATTGTTTTTAAAAGCCTGCTGGTGGAGGTAGAAGTGGCTGCCACAGGGACTGAGGTGAGGAAAATAGTACCAATGTGGGCAGGACAAGAAAAAACGTACACCTTCCCATCCACATGATGGTCCAAAGGAACTTTTGACTGTGATCTCTCTCTTCCCAAAGAGACTGAAGTTAAATGGGCCAAAACATGGAAGGAGGACAATATCATGCAGATGCTCCCAAAAAAAGTACTGCTGTAAGGAAAACAAGGCTATAGTTTTACCATAGTGTTTCAGTGAACTTGTAGAGTGTCACCCCGACTTAGTGATGTCCTTTACAAGTTTGCTCTGGAAGTGATATCATACTGCCAGAGCGACAGGATTTTCCCCACATCCCCACCATCACCCTATCAAATGGCACTGGCAGCAGGGGCTGGGGGCTGCCAGCATGAGCTCTTCAGCTATAGGAGGAAACCATAGCAGCCCTACAAATTAGAATATAATATGTTTGTTTACCAATGAAATCTAAAAGGAATATTAATAAGTGCAATAAAACCAGTTAACATATCAAGCCTATATAAATGTAATTGGCATGTGATTTGCTTCCTAATTCTAAAGGAGCAAAAGAAGAAGAAATTGTATAGGACATATAAGTCCAACCACACTCCACCCCAAAACCCAACAGAGTGATAGGAGAGGATGCTGCATCCAAGGGAGAATGAAGACAGCTGGCTTCCGATTGAAATTAGTAACGCAGAAGGTTGTTGCAGGAAGGTTTGTCTGCCGCCCTGAGCCATATGGGTAGGGCGGGATACAAATCCCAAATAAATAAATTAAATTAAATAAAGGTGTCCTTTCAGACAATCCTCAAAAGAAATTAAAAATTCTTAAAGCAAGGAACTAGAACAAACTCTGGGGGCTAGGTTTGCCAACTTCTAGGTGGAACCAGGAGATCTCCCAGGATTACAGCTCATCTCCAGACTACAGAGATCAGTTCACCTGAAAAAAATTGCAGCTTTGGGGGGTTGAATTTGATGACATTATACCCCACTGAAATCACTTCCCTTCCCCAAATTCCACTGCCCCCAGGTTCTACCCCTAAATTTCTAGGAATTACAAAATCTGGAGTTGGCAACCCTGCTGGGGTTGGAAGGGGGAGAAGGTTGTGGGATGTATGCCCAGGTCACATTATGCCACAGACACCGTTTATGTTTCAGTTTCTTGGTCACAGACCCATGTGACTAGAGTTGCCAGTTCCCCCTTGGCCACTGGTGTGTGTGTGGGGGGTTAGGGTTGCCAAATCCAGGTTGGAAATCTCCTGGAGATGTGGTGATGGAGCTTGGGGAGGACAAGAACCTCAGTGGGGCACAATGCCATAGAGTCTACCTCCCAAAGCATTCATTTTCTCTAGGGGAATTGACCTCTGTAGTCTGAAGGTGAACAGTAATTCCAAGGGATCTCCAGGTCCCACCTGGAGGCTGACATCACTACACATGACCAGTCTTTCTCTTTCTCCACCAAGGGATTTGTAACCTCTCAATAGGCCAAGTTGGACCTTATACTGCCTTTGGCTGGGTTTGCCAACTCCAACTTGGGAAATTCCTGGAGATTTGGGAGCAAAGCCTGGAGAGGAGGGAGTTTGGGAAGTGAAGGGGCCCCAGCAGGGATGTAATTCCATAGAGTCAACCCTCTGGAGCTTCCATTTTCTTCAGAGGACCTTGCCTCTGCCGTTTGGAGATCAGCTGTAATTCTGGAGAACTCCAGGCCCCACCTGGAGGATGACAACCCTACCTAAGGCCAAATGTTTAGCAGTTCCGTTTAATCACAAAAGTGATGCCTGATCATTTTTGCCAGCAGCATTGTGCACTCCAAGACCACATAATAAGGGAATAAAACTTGGCCTGTTGTATGGAAAACTGATACAGGAATCTGAGATGGTCAGGTTTGTCTAGGAATGCCAAGGGTCTTGCAAATTTAGTAGGAATAGGGAAGAGGTGGTTTCACCAAACAGAAGGAAGGATTTTTCATGTAGCTGGTAATCATTTTAAGGGAGTCATTACAGCTGGATATGGACTTGTGTTTAGTTTTGGCATATCATATTACCACATAAAGTTGATCTGTTTCCAACATGACCTTTGTTTGATGCTGAGGCAAAGCGAGCCAGCTAAGTTGGTTGGTATGAATCTAGGAATCCTGGACTTGAAGCATTTTGATGCAGGGATCACAGGGCCTGTTGCAAGATTACCTTTGATGAACCGGTGTTGTTGTATGTTTTGTGACCTAAGTATCGAATTGGTACACATTTTCTGACCCATGAAGCAAACTGTTCTGCAACTTGAAAATGGACTTGTGCTATTTTGTGATATCTCACCAATGTAAATGTGTTAACCTGGATGGCCCAGGCTAGCCTGATCTGGTCAGACTGTGGAAACTAAGCAGGGTCAGCCTGGGTCAGTATTTGGATGGGAGAGCACAAAGGCATACCAGGAAAGCTACGCAGACAATGGCAAACTACCTCTGAACATCATTTGCCTTGAAAACCTTACAGGATTGCCATAAATTGGCTGTGACTTGATAGCATTTTCCACCAAATGCCTATAAGGAATGGTTGGCCTCCGGTTTGTTTCCATTCTCTGAATGAAGTCCCCTAAATACAGTTGATAAAGCTTTATTGATAGCATCTGCTGATTACCAAATTGGTATAGACGTGTAAGAGTCTCGATGCTTGAAGTGTTTTCCTTGTGTGTGAGATCAAAGACAAGAGCCTTCTGGGCAAATCTTATATAGGGATCACTGCCTGATGTTTACTGAGCTCTGGATCTGTGTTAACATTTGTTAAGTAAAGAAATGCAAACAGAAAGAAACTTAAACAAATTAAACAGTTTACTAGAAGACAAAGATCACATGGAAATCAACACACATTCATAAAACCTATAAATCACACACATTCAGAAAACCTATAAAACTTATTTAGTACCCAAATAAAATGCCTAAAAGTGGGTGCTAGAAGGAAGAAAGAAGACATATAAGCCTATTCCTGAAGATGAGTTGAGTCTGGTGCAGAGGTCATTTCGGGGGGGAATGCGGGGGAATGCAGTGCCCCCAGGTGAGGTACGGGGGGCGGGGAACATGACGAAGCTCCCAGATGAGAGTCCGCGCACTTAACCACTACACCAAAGAGGATTATGAAGACCAACAGGCTTGGTCAGGGCTGTCTATGAGCTGACTTTGCATCCCAGAACATGCCCTGTAATCTTCTACAATGAGATCTACCACAGGCATGGATGCAGTCCTCAGCAGGGAAGTCAGTAGGGTTGCCACCCTCTAGGTGAACCTGGAGATCTCCCAGAATTACAACCGACCTTCAGACTACAGAGGTCAATTCCCCTAGAGAAAATGAATGCTTTGGGAGGTAGACTCTATGGCATTGTGCCCCACTGAGGTTCTTGTCCTCCCCAAGCTCCATCTCCACATCTCCAGGAGATTTCCAACCTGGATTTGGCAACCCTAAAGAAGACATATAAGCCTATTCCTGAAGATGAGTTGAATCTGGTGAACTCTGAGAACAGGAGTACAGGTTGAAAGTGAAATGTGGAGATGGATGCCTGCTCAAAGTCCCTGTGAGATATCCTCTGTAGCAACACAGGGGCAGGGGTGGTGGTGGTGGTGGGAGGAACTGAACTTGCTACAAAGTTCCTATGGAATCTTATACCATTCAGGGGGCTTGATGTTGAAAGTTTCTATTTGACTGGGATTGGATTCACGAAGGAGGGAAAACACGGGAGAGAAATAAAAATCTCATCCTGGAAGACTGATATGTTTACTTGATAGTGTTAAGTGTCAGGCTGATCCTTTCGTGTGTTTAGAAATGGTAGGTTCCACAATCATAAAAGTCTCTCAAAGTTAGATGCAGACGACCTGACCTGGATAGTCCAGGCAAGCCCGATCTCAGCAGATCTCGGAAGCTAAACAGGGCCGACCCTGGCAAGTACTTGGAAGGGAGACTTCCAAAGAATACCGGGGCTGGGACGCAGAGGCAGGCTATGTCAAGCCACCTCTCTGAAAAAACATCCTAGCCCCAGTAGGGGTTGCCAGAAGTCACCATGACTTCCAGACTCACAAGCACACACGGATCAAACTGCGCCGGGGAAATTAGCCCCCCCCCCACGACAATTGTTACTCTCAAGCCATGCTTGCATGATTTCCTGAGACAACTGACTGTCCATTGTCAAAAATGGTATACTAGACTACGGCTCCGATCATACACAGAAGTTGCCGCGAGATACTCACAGATGCCGGGCAGATTTAACTGGCGCAATCACACCAGCACATCTGGCAAGCGTTGCACACCCGTTGGCAAGCCATCGCATCCTGCCGAAGATCCGTAGTTCAAAGCTACTGCAGAAACACCGGTATTATCCATTTGCGACAGGCCACAGACGGACGTCCTACGTCTGATCGCTCCAGCGCTGCATGAAGCGCGCCGGAAATGTGCGTCGACAAAATGCTACCCCCGATTCCCTGCCATTGCGTCTGATCGCGTTCAGCTGGGTCACAAGTGTGGCGGAGCGAAAAGCCACCCCCCCCCTGTTCTCTGGCCAGTGTGACCAGAACCTATGTTAGCTATTTAGGTTAGGGACCAATTACACAAGCAGTTCCCGCCAGAGAGAAGACAATATTCCTAATTAAGAGAGCTTCACAATGTCTATTGGTTGATCAAGTTTTATTGGGGTGCTATGTGTGTTAGAGCACATCCGCAGGAAGTTGAGTGACTGTTAAGAAGTTTTATTGTCCTTTGTTCACACGTGAGTTTTAGTCTCCAAATAGTCAACATGGACTTTAGAACTAGTTAGACAGATCAGGGCTCTTTTTGTAGAAAAAGCCCAGCAGGAACTCATTAGCATATTGGGCCACACCCCTGACAGCACAGCTCATTAGCACATTAGGCCGCACCCCCATGTTACCAGAAGTGTGGTCATCCAGCCACACCCACCTTTTACTTGTTATTCTGTTGCCAACGCTAATGAGTTCCTGCTGTTTGGTGTGGCCTATTATGCTAATGAGTTCCTGCTGGGCGTGGCCAACTTGGGAGCCAGCCGGAACTCCGTTCCTGTGCGTTCCTGCCCAAAAATAGCCCTGGACAGAATGTTTGTTATTTTCCTCCCAAATGTAATCTTTCCCTCCTTTTATATAGGTCCCTGCCACATGAGGGGAAAAAAGGACGGGCAAAGTGTGGCTTTTAAAAGCCGCACCAAAATAGGCACGCAGCAGCGGGATCATACAGATCCTGTGAGCCGCCGTGCAATTGCTCCTCGGCACGATCAGATGCTGGGGAGACGGGGGAGGAAGCCACGGGAGGCTGCCGAACTGCGCATGTCTGAGCATGCGCAGTTCGGCCAGGAGCCAGGGATGCGCGGCGGAAGAACGCTCCGGCGATCCCATGGCCGGCTTTGATGCGGCCTTTCAGAAAGAACCACCTCGGTAGGTGGTTCTTTTTTGCTGCGGGTTATCATCGGAAGGGCCGGATCAGGGACGGGCGCGCAACGCTTCCCAGATGTTGCTGTGGAATCGCGCCCGTTTGCTCCGCCCCCGATCCGTCCCTCTCCCGGCCCAAATCCTCTCGTGTGACCAGGGCCATAGTAAAGGTTTTTCTTTAAAGAAATACACATGTGTGCTGCCTTCATTACTCTGCTTGTACATTCCAACACTTTCATTAAATCTTTTTATGTCGTTCACTTCACATTCTGGTTGTTCTAGCTCCCCACCTGCCCCTCCTGCGGACCTTAACTTAAAATTTTGTTTTTCTTTTTAGAAGAGTCATATTTGGTTCCCTAGTACTGAGTCACATTTGGCTATGGAGCTATAGGTTGTGGGCCCCTGAACTAGAGTACAAGAAGTCAATGATGATTAGACTGCTGTCTCTAAAAGCAAGTGATTTTGGATTTACAAGAGGCTTATGTACCAAACAGAACGCCCCATTTATTAAAACAGTTCACCAGACTGGCAGGTATGGCTTAACTAGTGGTCCTATTAGAAAATCCAGGGATGTGGAGTTAGAAATAGAATGGGATTGGATCTGGAATTAGAAATAGAAACCAGACATTCAACAGATAGAGAAATTTTAGCCAACGAGTTGGGACTGGCAATTTCTTAATTGCATTAAACCCCCTCACACCATCATTATCTAAGCTGAGAACAGCAAAACGATTGAAAGAAATTATTTGTTAATAGTAAACACTATAGAAGTATTACAAGACACCCCTTCATTAACCTTCAGTGTTACACTGGGAAAGAGGAGTGTGAGAGAAAACAAAACCAACACTGGTGGCAGCTTCTGCAGAAACAACCTTATTTTAATCTGCACAGACAATTAGCTCTCTAATGGCCAATCAGAAGCCTTTCTGGGCAGGAGCCCCACTTGCCCCACCCAATTTCTAAAAACACTTGGTGGACTCCAGGAAAGGTGTTGGCAGGTGCCAAGGCATCCACAGGCACCACACTGTGGAATTCAGGAGGAGGAGGAGGAGAAATTGGATTTATACCCCGCCCTTCACTC
Organism: Gekko japonicus; assembly: GCF_001447785.1. NCBI lineage: Eukaryota > Metazoa > Chordata > Lepidosauria > Squamata > Gekkonidae > Gekko > Gekko japonicus. The sequence goes on along the minus strand of NW_015173870.1, from coordinate 7,079 downwards.
GGAGTCTCAGAGTGGCTTACAAACCCCTTTCCCTTCCCCTCCCCACAACAGACACCCTGTGATGTAGGTGGGGCTGAGAGAGCTCTGACAGAATTGTCCTTGAGAGAACAGCTCTGACAGAACTATGGCTTGCCCAAGGTCATCCAGCAGGTGCAAGTGGAGGAGTGGGGAATCAAACCCGGTTCTCCCAGATTAGAGTCTGCGCACTTAACCACTACACCAAACTGGAAATATTTGGACCAGTTTTTCAGACCCCAAAAAAGGATTATGCCAGTTTGAATTTAAGTACAATTTAACAAGCTCCTATGTGGGGACTGCACTCTCTGGAGCCAAGCCCGGAGATTTATGTCCTCACAGGGAGATAAGGGAAGTAGTGTGCAGAACACTCAGTAAACATCTGCTGAGGTCACCGTGAGAAGTAACTTGGTTACGGTAGCGAGGAGATGAGAGGTGGGCTGTCTGCAAAAGTACATTCCTGTTAGTTTAGTTCACTGTATGCATGAAGCTTTCAGTACTAGTAGCAGGGGGAAAGGAAGGAGGGGGGACGCTTTTAATAAAAACGCTGCTGGTCCAGTCAGACAGATTCTGCAGAGCTGTGTCTTGTGTGTCATTCTTGAACCCTCAAGCCTTCACTTCTACTGTGCATTTGGGTCACAGGTGTGTTTGCTTGCAGACCAGATGTCCACATATTTTAATCAGTGCTGCTCCAAAGAAGTCTGAATTCCATGCACAGGAAAAGTTTGCCAATTAACTTTATTTATGCAAAATCTGTTTTACAGAGCCTCTACAGTGTTAGCAAGTCTCACACTGGCAGATGGGAAAAGAGGGCGTGACAGTTGTGGGCAGAGGTCATTTCGGGGGGAACGTGGGGGATCGCAGTTCCCCCGGGTGACGAAGCCCCGCCCCCTGCTTCCGGCCGCCCCGCTTCCAGCCCTCATTCAGCCAGGAGGAGGCAGGAGAAGAGGGAGGGTAAGTTGCTTCCTCCCTGCCTCTCCCCACCCCTGCCTGCCTGGGGCCAGGGAGGGCCTTTGCAGGGCTTCCTTGCACTCCCGCCGGCCTTGCAGGTCCACCGCCGGGCCCCTCATGGGGCTCGGCAGTGGAGCTCCAAGGCTGGTGGCGGCGGCCGGGACTGTTGGGGGCGGGGTGTGTGGCCTTATGACACACTTCCGGTGATGTCAGGGGGTGTGGCCTTATG
>NW_015173870.1:0-5798 GCF_001447785.1 Gekko japonicus | reverse complement strand
GCAAGGCCGGTGCTGGCGGCCGGGACCGTTGGGGGTGGGGGTGTGGCCTTATGACACATTTCCAGTGATGTCAGGGGGTGTGGCCTTATGACACACTTCCGGTGATGTCAGGGGGTGTGGCATATGCTAATGAGTTATGCTAATGAGTTCCCCTAGCTCTTTTTCTACAAAATGACCCCTGGTTGTGGGTAAGATGGATCCAGACTCGGAGAGGGAAGAGACCTTTCCAAACACCTTCTAATTCAGAGCCTCTTTGCTGCTTCACTGCATATATCTGCCTTACGGCTGTATCTTTTACGGGACAGAAGGAATCAACTTCAGCCTCTGTCTATCTTTTGCAGCTTTTATCTGCTCCAGATAAGGCAGTTAGATGCAGTGGCACACATTCTGCTTACCCTCCTGACTTTTGTGTTTATGAGCCAGTAAACAGTTCTTGTTGAGAAATTGTTCTGATGGCCCACATCTGCAAGGAATCTTAAATGAATGTATACAATTAAGAAGGGGAAGGGGAAGCTAAACTGAGAACACCCCTTTATCCCATTGTTTGGCATGCCAAAATATATCTCACAAGAAGAAAATCTTTGCTTCTTATTTGGTGTTCAGTTCATGCAGAGATCTCCACAGTAATAGGGTGCATCTTATCACCTTCACAGGAACTTACTGATAAAGCCAAGCCCAATCTGGAACAGAATCTTCTCATAATCACCAGAGAGACATAACAGTGGTGACCCCTGTGAGATCCATGGAGCTGGATATTCATGTGAAGGGAACTTGTCTGTGGACATGCCCAGCCCGGGGGGGGGGGCGTGCCTGGGGAGGGAAACATGGGTGATAATGTGCATTGCTTGTCTTATGATTTTACAAATATCTGGCCACCAGTCATCAAAGACAGGTGTGGTACTGGATGGGGGAGGGGAACATTACAACTTATGGGGAATAAGGGCTGGAGCTTGACAGTTTCAAAGGACAAATGTTAGTGTCTTGATGTCTACATTCCATCTGGTTTCATATTACACAACTATGCAAATCAAATCTTACATGGATATCCAGCAATTAGCACAATAAGCCAATTAGTAGTTCCAGTACATATATGTGTAATGTGCACTCAATGGGGTAGATCCAATCATCCTTCAAATAGTCTTCTGACTTGAATGGCTCTTCCTCCAATGGAAGAGCCACTTAATTTGAAGGAAGGCCTCTTACACTGAAAGAAGGCTTCCAGCTTGATCCAATAGGAAAAGTAGGGTATGCATACTTAAATAAATAAATAAACTTTTCTCAGTTGAGTGATAGATTAGGGGTAGGTTTAATTGTATTAGAAGGAGTCCTTTTTATGCTTGGGAACATTCCAATCCTTGGCCCCGGTCACACGGGCCGGATATCGCGGGGGGGGGGGAGGCGTGGCTGTTTGCCCCGGAGCGAACTACAGCGTGGTAGCCAGATCAAACGTCCTGCCCGACATCCCGCCGACATCCCGTGGTTGGGGGGAGGTGCCGATCATACCTCACTCCTGCGGCGTGGCAGAGAAGTGGCGCCACGGGGTTTTTTTTTTTTTTTAAACCCAAGTGTTTGCATGTGCCGTTGGGTGCTTGTGCGCACCCGTGGAGACTTGACAAAAAAACCCCGTTTTCGCGACGGGACATAGGCGGGCGCCGGATGCCACAAGCTAACACCGGAAACGTGATCTGACGCCCGCCCTTGCCCCGCGGTTTCCGGAAACTAGTACCTCGGAGGTACTAGTTTTTTACAGTGCATCTTCGGAGTGAAGCCTCGGGTGAGCCACGGGAGCTCTACACTTCTCAGATGTGGCGGTGAGATCGCGCCTGGAAAATCCGCCTATCTTCTGTCTCTCTAGCGAGCCTAATGCTCTGTGTGACTGGGGCCCTTATGAAGCAAACTTTGATGAGGTGTTATGACTTGCTATTAGTGGCTGCTTTGATACTCCTGTTGGGTTTGTTGTGGTGAATGGCTGCAGAGATGCAACTCCCCCATAGATTCTAGCAAGAGGAGAGAGAGTACAGCCTATGATGTCAGAATATGTATTGGGGAACTTGTGGACTTTGGAAGTCTTTAAAAGCAACTGCTTCATAGGATAAAATACCACTTCCAATGGAGAATGTACAACTTCAAATTGAAAGTAATAATGCGGATGCTTCTTCCAGCAGGATTACATCTAGACTTGTGCAGCTTCCATATTAAAGCAAGGAACCAGAAGAAACTGAAGTGCTAGGTTAAGGAAGTGCCCCCAATTGCAATCTCTCAAGAACCCAATTTAGTGCTTAATAACTTGATCACATGTTGACATGATTGGCCTTCTGCATCCATAAATTTGTATCCTCTCATCAGCCCTCGCTGGAAATTTTTCTTGGTACATTTTTGGTGGTGAAAGAATGCACATTTAGCAATTACGTTCAGTAAGAAATATGACCTCAGGATTCCATTTCTGCTAGCAGTATTGTGCAAATTCTCCAAGGCTATAAGGAAACCAAACCTGTTTTGTGGGATTCTTATGCAAAGGGTGGGTGATGCAGATGTCTGAGATGGACAAGGGAGGCAACTACAGCTTTAACAGATACAGAGTAGATCTCAAATGACCAAAGCAAATTCATCATGCATCTCATCATCAGCTCCAGGCATTTGCTCCAGCCATACAGTGGGGTGTGTTTTGCATCAGCTTGCCATATTACAACATAAAGTGTTCTTACCAATATGACCTTCATTCAAGATAAGCCACTGTCTTTGTGCATGTGTAAAGTGTTGTTGAGTCACCACCAAATTACGACAACCCCATAGGGTTTTCAAGGGAAGAGAGGTGGTTTGCAATTGCCTGCCTCTGTGTAGCAACCCTGGACTTCCTTGGTGGTCTCCCATCCAAGAACTAACCAGGGACAACTCTGCTTAGTTTCCAAGATGTGACGAGATAGGGTTAGCTTGGGCCATCCAGGCCAAGGCCTACTGACTTTAGGTCAATAACATTAGTTGACAGGAAATCATGACTCCTGATTTTAGATGCTTAGGGCTGGTACCAGTGTTGCCACATATTTTGTGACCCATGAAACAAACAACTGGGTTACTTCAAAAAATGTCTAGGTTTGACAGATATGTATGATCTGTAACTGATTTAACTGTCTATTTAAACAACTGCCTGTTGATCATAGCAGCAGTGCAACAAGTACAGAGGGAAATAGAACTCAATTTAGTTGTGTGGTTGCGCTGTACTGTACTGTTAGGAAGGAAAACATCAAAGCAACTTGCTGAGTGTTGGAATCTGCAAGGTTTACAGTGCAGCCTTATGAAGAAGAACTGAAGATATCCTACAGGGGGACAGCTGAAGGACTTCTAGTTAGCATAGCTAGACTAGGGACTTCCCACTTTTTCAAACGGTGTCCTTGCTATCGCCTGACCGGCTCTTTTGGAGACTTTGGAGACTTCCTGCTCCTGTAGAGTTTCCTATAGAGCTTCCTGTTGCTTGTTGTTCCTTTCACAGCAGTTAGGCTAGACAGTTAAGGTTCTCGAAGAGGCATGTGAGGGATGCAATCCTGAAAGCGGTTGCTGGAACACCCTTGAAAGCGGGGGGAAATACTATCAGAACGCTAAAGGATATTCCATTTGAAGTAAGACAACGGAGAAAGAAGTACAAAGAGCTTGTGCCTTTTCTTCAGACAAACTCAATTGGATATAAATGGCTATTTCCAGAAGGCCTCACTTTTAAGATCAAAGACAAAAAAGAAAAGATTGACTCTGTTCTGAAAGCTCAAGAATTCCTAAGGGTTCAGCTGGAAAGGCCAGAGGATGGGGAAAATGAAGAGGATAGCAAGTCCAGTGGCAAGCTAGACTCTGATTCTTCCGGAGAGGACTCTCTGTCAGAGCAAGGGGCAGCAGCCCCAAAAAGTCCTTACAAGCTGCGGAAGAGAAGGGGAAAGGAGAAGTAAAGGCTGAAGGACTCTGAAATGTCCCTTTGAGACTTTTGTTATGGGATGATCGGGGGTACTGTTTCTAGACAGTTAAATTTAAGCTTTAAAGGAAAAGTGTTATAAAAGTTTGACTCAGTTTTTAAAGGGATTAATGATGAGAAGACTTGATGTAACTAAGCTAGTTGGAGGATCTCCTCTCTTGGGTTTTTAGTTAGTAGTGGGTTCTTTACTTTATCCCGTATATGTAGTTCCCCCTCCCTTTTCTTCTGTTGTTGTTTTTGTAGTGATAAAAATTAATAAAAAATCCCCTCTGGGGGCTCAAAAAAAAAAAGGTTCTCTCTCTTCTATGTTTTTTAACGGTTTGTTCTTCTTTAATAAACCTACTTATTTTTCTCTGAACAGCCAGTGTTCTAATTCCTTGTGGTGGCTCAGAGGTTAAGATGCTGAAGCTGCAGACTGGAAGGTCTGTAGTTCAGCAGTTTGAGATCCTAGTGCCCCGTGATGGAGTGAGCTCCCGTCTCTGGCCCCAGCTCCTGCCAACCTAGCAGTTCGAAAGCAAGAAATTGCAAGTAGATAAATAGGTACCGCTTCAGTGGGAAGGTAACAGCGTTCCGTGTGCCTTGATGCTTAGCCATGCTGAACAGTGCTGGCTCTTCGGCTTGGAAACGGACATGAGCACCACCCCCTAGAGTCGGATTCGACTAGCTTTCGAACAAGGGAAACCTTTACCTTTTACAACACTGAGCAGACACAACTGGGTTGATGAACAGTTAGGTTTTGTTTTTTTTGTTTTTTTTAAGTCAGCTGTCTAATTGCAACCTCTGAATAGGACACCAGAGTGCTAGTGTAGAGCATTCATAATTAAAATCCCAGCACTCCTTTCTCTCTTTAGAAAATACTGATCCCATCACCAAACTAAAACCAGGGACGACATATCAAATGCTCCCTCTAAAATCCACTCATCTCCCATCCACTCTTTATGGAAAGAAGATTCTTTTCCAAAATCTGTCCTCCTCTACACCCCTTAATAAAGGCAAGCTCTCCTCCTCATTTGTCTGGTGCCCAGTTCTCACCGGAGCTTAGACTACTGTTTTCAGTAGGAATCTGTTTCCAGAAGAGAAGTACTTCTGAGAATGTGCAGAGTACCCTTGCCTCCTCACTAAATAACTGTGACTTCCTACTTCCCTGTACATTTAGAATCCAGGACCATGGTGCCCCTGAGCAGAAGATTAAGGATTTCAAGCATAGGGGAGAAGTCTACAATCTCTTTCCTCCACCCCACAAAGTACTCATTTTAGCTTCTTTCCCGTTTCCCTCCAGTCAGCACCAAAGATACATTTTTAAAAGAAAACTCACCAACAAAATGGAAGAAAACCCATTTTTTATTTTAAATTTAATTTAAATTTAAAATAAATTTAATATAATAAATAATAAATGTAATTTAAAATAAAAAAAACATTTTTTGAAATGTTCACCCTGGTGCTTTATCAATACATTATAATATGTGATAAAGCCCTTTCCTCATGTTCCCCCTGCCATCTTCCACTTTATGTAGCTATGGATACATTTTCATTGGATTGAGAGAAAGAACCAGTCTGTAGTAAAAACATCTAATTTACAATGATCACCAAAGGTTGGGGCAGCAGGGAGTTCTGAGATGAAAAATCAGCCAAAAAATTACTTCTTATAATAATTATCTCAGTGAGAATTTATATCATTAGGAGATTGACATTTATAATTTTTACATATCACCACTCCTATCTTCAGTGTTTGTATCAAAAGTACAGGACTATATATAGATGCAAGCTTTTAAGACAATCGTTTAGACTGCCTGTTCTGCGCTTCTGTTGTCATAGTGGCATGGAGGGAGCTGGGCAGTTTTGG
>NW_015173869.1:34046-43736 GCF_001447785.1 Gekko japonicus | reverse complement strand
AGATCCTTTTTGAGAGTCCCACATTTCTAATCCCATCGGTTTCCATTAACTCAGCAGGGCGTTAACTCTGCGATTGAACCGTCAGTCAACCGCACACTTAAGAGCAGCTCAAGTAAAACTGATCTCCCTGCAGCAAAACCATCCCTGTCTGAAATCCCTGTCTAAACCAGAGCAACGAAAGGTGGTGCAGACAGAAATGTGGAGACAGCGGAGGAACGGAACTGGGGAGACCTGCTCTCTTCTGGATTCTGAGGACGTGTCAAAGACCCGTCCCTGTTTCCTGATCTCGTGCACTGGCGGGGGCCCAAAACAGATGAGGCGCTGACGATATGATTTCCTGCTTTTAATGTTTGCTAACTTCAAAGCTGCTGCCCCCGGGGGCTGATCAGGAGATCGGCACGGAAGGAGAGGCGCTTAAGAAGAAGAGAGAAGAGATTGGATTTATTATACCCCGCCCTTCACTACCTGAAGGAGAGCAGTGTTCCCTCTAAGCTGAGTTGGTGTGAGCTAGCTCACAAATTTTTTTAGCCTCCGGCTCACACATTTTTGTCTCGGCTCAGGAAGGGATGGGTCTGGAGCTCGCTCGCAACTTTAATGCCAGTAGCTCACAAAGTAGGATTTTTGCTCACAAGACTCCACGGCTTAGAGGGAGCACTGATGCATCTTACAATCTCCTTTCCCTTCCCCTCCCCACAACAGACACCCTGTGGGGTAGGTGGGGCTGAGAGAGCTCTGACAGAAATGGCTCTTTTTCAAGAACAGCTCTTATGAGAGCTACAGCTTGCCCAAGGTCAGCCAGCCGGGTGCAAGTGGAGGAGTGGGGGAATCAAACCCAGTTCTCCCAGATTAGAGTCCGCGCATTTAACCACCGCACCAAACTGGCTCTTGCCAGGGTCTAGATGATAGACCCTCACAGGTGTAATCCAGCAGGGCTCTTCTGATGTACTTATGAAGGCCTCGGCCTCTCTGCCCTGTCTGTTGGCCCTCCACAGGAGACAGGATACTGGAATTAGATAAGCATATGGAGCAGAGGTCCATCAGTGGCTATTAGCCACAAGGTATAGATAGGGGCTCTGAGGCAAGTGATGCTCTGTCTTCTTGGTGCTTGGGGGGGGTCAACAGTGGGAGGGCTCCTAATGTCCTGGCCCCACTGCTGGACCTCCTGATGGCACCTGGTATTTCTGGCCACTGTGTGACACAGAGTGTTGGACGGAATGGGCCTTTGGCCTGATCCAACATTGGCGTCTCTTATGTTCTTATGTTCTTATGACCAGACGGACTATTGGTCTGATTGAGCAGGGCTCCACTTATGTTCTTATGTTCTTAACGCTTCATCCTAGGATCTGGAGCATGCACTGACCGCACACTATCGAATGGCTTCAAAAGGGAATTAGATAAGCATATGGAGCAGAGGTCCATCAGTGGCTATTAGCCACAAGGTATAGATAGGGACTCTGGGGCAAGTGATGCTCTGTCTTCTTGGTGCTTGGGGGGGGGGGGCAACAGTGGGAGGGCTTCTAATGTCCTGGCCCCACTGGTGGACCTCCTGATGGCACCTGGTATTTCTGGCCACTGTGTGACACAGAGTGTTGGACGGAATGGGCCTTTGGCCTGATCCAACATTGGCATCTCTTATGTTCTTATGTTTTAGTGTGCTGACGAACACCTCCAGCTGCACAGATGCAACAGAAGGGGGGAAAACCTCAAAACGGAGCTAGTTTTCAAAGGGCAAGCGTAACTGCCATTTGCGACTGCGACTGATTGACTTGAGAAGGAAAATAGGGATCGTAAACAGGGGGAGGCAGGTTTCCCAGCTCCGCTACTGGAGATGTGAAGAAATTAGCCCTTGCGTCTTGCAGGTGGTATGGCTTCAGGGAATGGCACGGAAACCTGGCACGGAATATCTGGCGGTTTGATCCGTGTTACTTAATCCCAAGGTGTCAAGAGAGCCTGACAGCTAATGGCTTTCAACCGTTGATTGATGTCTTTTTTATTCTGGAAGCCTCCGAGGAAAGAGCAAAGTCTTCTGTTGTGGTTCGATGTGTTCCCCATCTGGATGCAAACCTTCCCCCCGCGATGCACGAGAGGGCTCGGAGACCGCCTTCTGAGCACAGAAACTCCCACAGTGCTGTGCGCTGACCCCAATGCTGTGGGGCTGGTTTACAGAGGCAGAGAAACAGCCAGTAGTACTTGAAGATGACCTCAGTTGCAAGAACAGGCCTGTGCGCTTAAAACAAAACGCTGCGCTGAGTAATAACTTTAATTTTACTTATTTCTTTACATTGCTTACATTGTCTATAATCTGCCTTTCTCACGGAGACTCCAGCGACTGATTAAAATGTGGATTCGCTGCCAGAGGATTCCGTGATGGCCACAGGCACAGAAAGGTTTAAAAGGGGATTAGAGAGTTTCATAGAGGATAAGTCCATCAATGCTTTCTAGCCGTGGTGACTGAGGGGAACCTCCACATCCAGAGGCACTAATCCTCTGAATCCCAGAGCCAGGAGGCGACAAAAGGGGAAGGACTCAGTCTCTCTGCTCTGTTGTTGGCCGTTCAGAGGACCTGGTTGGCCCCTGTGTGAGACGGGATGCTGGACTAGATGGACCCTCCCTGGTCTGATCCAGCAGGGCTCTTCTGATATATTTACAGAAGGCCTCGGCCTCTCTGCCCTGCCTGTTGGCCCTCCAAAGGAACTGGTTGGCCCCTGTGTGAGCCAAGATGCTGGACTAAACGGACCAATCATCTGATCCAGCTAGGGTTGCCAAATCGGGCTGGGGGGCGGGGAACCCCCCGCTTCCGCGGCCCAATTTCCGCCGCAGGGGAATTCCGGCCCGGGGGGAACCCCGCCCCCCAAGCTGCGTCACCATATGGTTTTCCCCTCCGACGAGCTCAGCCACGCCCCCAACGTCAGCACGTCGCCCGTCACTTCCGGCACTTTGCACATACGCCCGACTCCCGGACCGCAGCGACGCTCCCCCGCCGCGGGGGAAAGAAGATTTGGCAACCCTAGATCCAGCAGGGGTCTTCTTATGTTCTTATGAAGGCCTCATCCTCTGTGCCCTGTTGTTGGCCCTCCAGAGAAATTGGTTGGCCCCTGTGTGAGACAGGATACTGGACTAGATGGACCCTCCCTGGTCTGATCCAGCAGGGCTCTTCTTAGGTTCTTCTCAGGGGAAGGCCTCGGCCTCTCTGCCCTGTTGTTGGCCCTCCAGAGGAACTGGTTGGCCCCTGTATGAGACAGGAGGCTGGACTAGATGGACCCTCACTGGTCTGACCCAGCAGGGCTCTTCTGAGGTTCTTTTCCAGGGAAGGCCTCGGCCTCTCTGCCCTGTTGTTGGCCCTCCAGAGGAACTGGCTGGCCACTGCGTGAGACAGGAGGCTGGACTAGATGGACCCTCACTGGTCTGATCCTGCAGGGCTCTTCTGAGGTTCTTATGAGTCAGGACAATCAATCAACAAAGTGGGACATTCACTTTCACCTGCAGCAAGAAATGTCCTTGTCGGCAGACTGAAAATGGACCATCTTGTGGTTATGGTCTTTTGCCATAAGTTATAGATTAAAAGGGAGACTGAACCGAAGGAATCAGAAGGAGGCTGAGACTGGGAAGGGAAGCCGTGAAGGAATGAGAAAAGATCCTTAAGTGCCAGGATGTATCTCTGGAGACCGAGCTCAAGATAATTCAAAGAAGAAAATTGATAGGAAGAAAGTTGATTCCTTTGAAATACGGCGTCGGAGGAGAGTTTTATGGATACTGTGGGCACCAAAGAGCCAAATCAGCGGGTTCTGGATCGAATCAAGCCTGAACTCTCCCTAGAGTCTAAAACGAGTAAACTGAGGCTATCGTAGTATGAGTCTCACTATGAGAAGACAAGAGTCACCAGAAAGGACCACAATGCTAGGAAAAGTGGGACGCAGCACAAAAAGAGGAAGACCCAACATGAGATGGATTGACTAAGTCAGTGGTGGCGAACCTATGGCACGGGGGCCAGAGGTGGCACTCAGAGCCCTCTCTGTGGGCATGCATGTCATCGCCCCAGCTAGGCCCAGACCATCATTAAAGTGTCAAATTCTCTGCCAAATAATTTTAAGTAAAAGAAAGCATTTGGGGTTGCTTTCCTTACTTTGTTTGGATCATCTTAAGTTAACGTATGAGTTGTTTTTTTTTCTAAAGTAAAACCTCAATATTCAGGTTAAATTGCCGTGTTGGCACTTTGAGATAAATAAGTGGGTTTTGGGTCGCAGTTTGGGCACTCGGTCTCTAAAAGGTTCGCCATCACTGGACTAAGTAAATAGGGTTGCCAGCTTTGAGTTGGAAAATTGCTGGAGATTTGGGGGGTGGAGCCCAGGGAGGATGGGTTTGGGGGAGGGGAAGGACCTAAGAAGGTCACAGTGCCATCCGGTCCACCGTCCAAAGCAGCCATTTTCTCCAGGGGAGTTGATCTCTGTTGCCTGGAAATCAGTTGTAACCCAAAGAGACCTCCACCCACCACCTGGAGGCTGGCAACTTTCGTCTCCCTAAGAGAGAGCCAGTTTGGTGTAGCGGTTAAGTGTGCGGACTCTAATCTGGGAGAACGGGTTTGATTCCCCACTCCTCCGCTTGCACCAGCTGGATGACCTTGGGCAACCCGTAGTTCTGTCGAGAGCTCTCTCAGCCCCACCTACCTCACAGGGTGTCTGTTGTGGGGAGGGGAAGGGAAAGGAGTTTGTAAACCGCTCTGAGACACCTTCGGTCGGCCACTATAGAGTTGCTTGGCACTTGCCTTCTTCGTGGGAGGAGGTCAAAGCCCAATTCAGCTTCTTCCGAAGCTGGATTACGCCAACCTCACACTCCCTCTAGGGCGCTGCTGCCTGCTTGTCCCCCCCCCTCGCTGGGGAGTGATGCGTTGGGCTGTATATTGCCCAAACTGTCAAAAGTGGCCGTCGCTCGCTTCGCACGATTGCGAAACGCTTCAGTCCTCCATCTTAGCTAGACCGGAAGCCACCTACAGAACGTTCTTTACCCCTTTAATATGTTTACTGTTATTTTATGGCAATGTATAGGTTGGTTTGTTGTGGTTCTGGTTAGAAAGCCCTTAAGGCTTGGGGAAGAGCATGGGCTCATCCCCCCAGAACGCAACCAGAGGGGGGGGAGATGGGTGGGGGGAGGGATATTGTACGGGGAGGGATTGGGAAGAGATACAAGGAGATGTGAAGGGTTAGTTAGGAAAACGTTTTATCTTTTAACACCTAACAATGTTGCAAACCAATGCAAGATATATATAATCCGAAAAGGTCGGTTAAGGATGACTTTGCAATCAGTAGGGAGAACAGATGCTTCTGAGGGCCATAGACTAATAATCGTGTGTGGAAAAGATACACCCATTTTTGAAGAAATCAAACTAATTGATAAAAGTCAGGTTTATATAAGGATCTTCAATCATAGAGTTGGACTAAACACATCGAGTCAAACTGCAATAAAAATTTTATTATGGAAGACATTACAGCATTAACCCTAAATTGTCGGGGAATGAATAACAAAATCAAAACTAGAAGAATAGCCAATGATATGAAACAACAGAATATTAACATCTTATTTTTACAAGAAATCTTCTTAAAATTGTCTAGTTGGTGGTTGGGGGGGAAGAGTGGGAGGGCATCTAGTGTCCTGGCCCCACTGCTGGACCTCCTGATGGCGCCTGGTGTTTTGGCCACTGTGTGACAGAGTGTTAGACTGGATGGGCCACTGGCCTGATCCAACACTGGCTTCTGTTATGTTCTAATGTTCTTAACTACATCCCTAGCATCTTGGGTTAACCTGCCTTTGTTTCCCTCGCCCCATTACCCCAAAGGGGCAACATGATAGATTCACGTGGCTGTCGAAAGGCATGAGAGATAAGAAAGATCCTCCCATAACCCCAGAAGCCATAAGACCACAAACACATGAAACTACCTAATGCCGAGCCAGATCCCTGCTCCCTTAAGGTCAGTATGACCTACTCAGACCCGCAGCTGCTCTCCAGGGTCTCAGGCACAGAGGTCTTCCACAACACCTACTCTCCCATAACCCCAGAAGCCATAAGACCACAAACACATGAAACTACCTAATGCCGAGCCAGATCCCTGCTCCCTTAAGGTCAGTATGACCTACTCAGACCCGCAGCTGCTCTCCAGGGTCTCAGGAACAGAGGTCTTTCACATCCCCTCCTGCCTGGTCCTTGTAACTGGAGATGCTGAGGATTGAAGCTGGGACCTCCTGCATGATGAGCAGATGCTCTGCCACTGAGCCACAGCCCTTTCTCTGTCTCTCCAGGGTCTCAGGTGGATGTCTTTCACATCACCTCCTGCCTTGTTCTTTTTAACTGGGGATGATGGGGATTGAACCTGGGACCTTCTGCGTGCCAAGCAGAGGCTCTGCCACTGAGCCACAGCCCCTGCCTCTCCAGGGTCTCAGGCGGAGGTCTTTCACATCACCTGCTGCCTGGTCCATTTAGCTGGAGATGCCGGGGATTGAACATGGGACCTTCTGCGTGCCAAGCAGAGGCTCTACCACTGAGCCACAGCCGTTTCCCATCTTGTAGACCACCATCTTTTGGGATCCATCCTTCAGCAATGACCAAAGCCCCCGTAATAGGATTCTACCCAGTTCCATCCCAGCAAGGTGCATCAGAAGGATACCATGTCTGGTTCTTTCCAAAGCTGCTCCTAGGTGTAGAAAGATCAAGAGGAATCCCTTCCCCATGCCCCTTCCCTGGTGTAGGAGGTCTTCTTCCTGGAGGAGGAGGAGGGGAAGGAGGAGGAGAAGATTGGATTTATACCCCACCCTTGACTACCCGAAGGATCTCAGAGCAGCTTACAGTCTCCTTCCCCTCCCCACAACAGACACCCTGTGAGGTAAGTGGGACTGAGAGAGTTCCTTTGAGGACTGCCCCCGAGAGAACAGCTCCGAGAGAACTTGTGACTGACCCAAGGTCACACCAGCAGCTGCACGTGGAGGAGTGGGGGAATCAAACCCGGCTCTCCCAGGTTAGAGTCCGCGCTCTTAACCACTACGCCAAGGATGTCCCTGTCCCAAAGCCAGACCGAGGAGGATACAGAACAATCTGTCCCATCTCGAAATCCTTGAAGACGGACCCCCACGAAAGACTACAAAGCCTTGCCCGGGAATGGCATGTTTGAGACAGGACAGTCATGATTTGAAGCAGCTGGATCTAACACGGCTTCTTGAATAATGGCCTCCCCACGGGCTCTTATAAAGGATAATCCCCCGTTTTAATGAGGCATTTGCTGTCTCTGTCACTGGCTGGGTCACCTCCTCCCCTGCCCGCCAGCGGCATGACGAACAAGACAAGACACGCAGAGCTAGCGTGTGAAAGCCCCTGAGCCTCACCTTTCCAAGAATTCTGTCCCCGTCCTCAGGCTCCGCAAGATGAAACGAAGCATCGAGAAAAACATGACAAGCAGCAGACGTGGGAACTTCCAGAGTTCAGTGTTCATGTTAACATCCATGGTGGAGCAAGTGGGAGGGGCCGTGGCTCAGTGGTAGAACATCTGCTTGGCATGCAGAAGGTCCTAGGTTCAATCCCCAGCATAAAAACATAAGAGAAGCTGATGTTGGATCAGGCCAATGGTCCAGTTAAAAAGGACCGGGCAGGAGGGGATGGGAAAGACCTCAGCCTGAGACCTTGGAGAACCATGGAGAGGGGCCATGACTCAGTGGAAGAGTGTCTACCTGGCATGCGGAAAGTCCCAGGTTCGGTTCAGTCCCTGGCATCTCCGGGTAAAAGTACCAGGTAGGATGTGATGTGAAAGACCTCCGCCTGAGCCCCTAGAGAGACAGAGACAGAGACGGGGCTGCGGCTTGCTGGTAGAGCATCTGCTCAGTATGCGGAAAGTCCCAGGTTAAATTCTCCGGCATCTCCAGTTAAAAAGGACCAGGCAGCAGGTGATGTGAAAGACCACCGCCTGAGACCTTGGAGAGCTGCTGCCAGTCTGAGTAGATGCTGATGGGACCAGTGGTCTGATTCAGTATAAGACAAGGGGAAAGGGCTGTGGCTTAATGGTAGAACATCTGCTTGGCATGCAGAAGGTCTCAGGTTCAATCCCCAGCATCTCCTGTTAGAAGGACACGGTGAGAGGTGATGTGAAAGACCTCCACCTGAGTCCCTGGAGATCCCGGAGACGGGCTGTGGCTCAATGGTAGAACATCTGCTTGGCATGCAGAAGGTCCCAGGTTCAATCCCTGGCATCTCCAGTTAAAAGGACCAGGCAGAAGGTTCTTTGAAAGACCTCCACTTGAGTCCCTGGAGAGCCTGGAGATGGGCCGTGGCTCAGTGGTAGAACATCTGCTTGGCATGCAGAAGGTCCTAGGTTCAATCCCCAGCATAAAAACATAAGAGAAGCTGATGTTGGATCAGGCCAATGGTCCATCTCATCCAAAACTCTGTCACACAGTGGCCAAAAATACCAGGTGCCATCCGGAGATCCAGCAGTGGGGCCAGGACACTAGAAGCCCTCCCACTGTTGACCCCCCTCAAGCACCAAGAATACAGTGCATAACCTGCCCCAGCCTGTGAGTTCCTATCTATACCTTGTGGCTAATAGCCACTGTTGGACCTCTGCTCCATATGCTTATCTAATTCCCTCTTGAAGCTGCCCATGCCTGTAGCTGCCGCCACCTCATGTGGCAGTGAATTCCATGTGTTAATCACTCTTTGGGTGAAGAAGGACTTCCTTCTATCTGTTCTAACCCAACCCTCAGCAATTTCATGGAGTGCCCACGAGTTCTTGTATTGTGAGAAAGGGAGAAAAGTACTTCTTTCTCCACCTGTTCTAGTTAGAAAGATGAGGCGAGAGGTGATGTGAAAGACCCCTACCTGAGTCCCTGGAAGCCACAGACAGGGACTGTGGCTCAGTGGCTGCGCATCCGCTTGGCGTACAGAAGGTCCCCGGTTCAATCTCCATCATCTATGCAAAACTGATGTTCACCCCCCCTCCAAACAGTCCAGTGGCACCTTTAAGACGAGGTTTTATTCAGGTACAAGCTCTCCCTCCTCTGCAAGGATTTTCTATGCAGGCAATAGGCCTTATAAAAGGCTCTGCGATGTTACTTGAATAAATGATTGAGGATTGTGCTCTGCACTATTGTGTATAGTTCACTGTGGGTTGGACCCTGTTGCTTAATTTCAAATCATTTCATGTGCCATGTGAACACTTACGCTTTGCTTCTGTTTTTTTAGACTTCTGGTTGGATCCACAACCCAAATCCTATTTCATTGTTTATCGAATGTCCTGTCTTGTCCATTGTATCGACGCACCCTCTATAATCCATCTTGAGTCCCAGTGAGAAAGATAGGGTGTGATCACATGCACAATTAGCCATGCCATAGGTGTGAGAATGCCGGGCAGATTTAAAGGGGTCAGACACAAACAGGGGTCATTTCTTGCAGGAGCGCACAGGAGCGGAGCTCTGGCAGTAAAGAGCCCAGGGGACGGGCACATGCAACAAGCCACACCCCCTGCTCCCAGCAGCCCTCAGTCAGAGCAAGAAGCAGCCAGGTAAGCTGCAGAGGCCCCCTGGTCCAAAACAGTCCAGTGGCACCTTTGACCAAGTTTTATTCAGGTACAAGCTCTCCCTCCTCTGCGAGGACAGATCTGCACATTTCCCCCACCCCCAATAGCTAGCAATCCAAAACAGTCCAGCGGCACCTTT
>NW_015173869.1:32580-32775 GCF_001447785.1 Gekko japonicus | reverse complement strand
GCCCTGCTCCCATTGGCAGAAGCGGAGTAAAAAGACACCAGGGAAAGACCAGTAACAAACAGGTTGCTACGGGCCACGGATGGACTTTCCCCCTGTCTGATCGCTCCAGCGTGCTCTCATGGCGTCGGGATGGTCTGATGAGGCCATCCTGCCTCCGTGCCGTTGTCCCCCCCATCTCAGTATGCGCATCATCGC
>NW_015173869.1:26119-32511 GCF_001447785.1 Gekko japonicus | reverse complement strand
CACCCGTTTTACCCGCGGTTGCGTCTGATCACATAGTGGCCCCCGGTCACCCGGTCAGCGTATTGGAAGCGCCAATAATAATCCAGAGTTGGCTAGTGCTGAACTATTTACAGTGGTTTATTTACAGCAACTATGGCTCAAGTGGTTAAGACGCTGAACTTCAGGCTGTGGAAGGTCGGTAGTTCAGCGGTTCAAGACCCGGGTGCCGCAAGACAGGGTGAGCTCCCGTCTCTAGTTCCAGCTCCTGCCAACCTAGCAGTTCGAAAGCAAGAAATTGCAAGTAGATAAATAGGTACCACTTCGGTGGGAAGGCAACAGCGTTCCGTGCGCCTTGGTGTTTAGTCATGCTGGCCACATGACCACGGAAAACGTCTTCGGACAGCGCTGGCTCTTCGGCTTTGAAATGGAGATGAGCACCGCAACCCTAGAGTCGGATTCGACTGGCTTTCGAGCAAGGGAACCTTTACCTTTACCTTTTATATACATACAGTCCTTTAGCACTTGTAGCATCCAGTTCACCAGGCTTACCGACAGAGTGCTTCGCATAGCACTCAATCCACAAGAGTGAGCAATAGCATACAGACTGTACTCGATATATACATCTGAGCACCAATCAGAACGAAGTGCTGACCATCATGACACACTAACTGACACATCAGATCAAGACGATCGAATAGACTACTTCTTAGCTTGGCTGTCATCTTGCCTGTCATACCTTATTGTATGCCGTCACACACTAGGGGGAAAGGCCCGGCTGGAGTGCGGCTTTTTAGAGCGGCATCAAAAGTGAAGCGCGGCTGCGGGATCAGACAGATCCCCCCAGCCACCGTGCAGTTCCTCCCCAGCATGATCAGATGCCGGGGGAAGCCACGGACTGGAGACCGAGGCAAGCCCGCTGCGCATTCTTGTGCGTGCACAGTTCGGCAGGACCTCGCATGCTGCGGGAGAGACAAGCACGTCGGCGATCAGACGTCCACCCCTGCTCCGTGGCAACTGGTAGGTAGTACTCTTTTGGTGCTACCTTTTTGAGCTGCGTTTTCACCCGAAAGGGACGGATCAGGGACGGGTGCGCGCCGCTTCCCAGTTGTTGCGGTATGACTGCACCCGCTTGATGCGCCCCCGATCCGTCCCTCTCGCGGGGCATATCCTCCCGTGTGACCGGGGCCAGCGGCGGGCTGCCCCCGCATCTTCAAAGGACTGTGTGATCTCGCAACTGCAGGTCAAATTCCTCTGGGGGAAATAGCCTCCCCCCCCCCGTTATCTCGCGCATGTGACCGTCACCGTAGACTTATAAAGTGCAGAGGAGACAACCCAGATGAAGAAGGAGTTGGAGCACCTTCCCGATGAGGAAAGGCTGAAGAGACTGGGACTTTTCCGTTTAGAAAAGAGATGACTCGGGTGGGGGGACAGAGTTGATAACATTATGCATGGAGTGGAGACAGCTGACAAAGAGAAATTCCTTCTCCCAAAATACTAGCACTCTAGGGGATCCAGTGAAGCTGATGGGCAGTAGGTTCAGGATGGAGAAAAGGAAACACCACTTTACACAGAGAGTGATTAAAATGTAGAATTCGCTGCCCGAAAATGTAGCGATGGCCACAGGAATAAAGAGCTTTAAAAGAGGATGAGATGGATTTGTGGAGAATAAGTCTATCGATGCTGGACTAGATGGACCCTCTCACTGGTCTGATCCGGCAGGGCTCTTCTGAGGTTCTTATCAGAGGAAGGCCTCAGCCTCTCCGCCCTGTTGTTGGTCATGCAGAGGAACTGGTTGGCCCCTGTGTGAGACAGGAGGCTGGACTAGATGGACCCTGTCACTGGTCTGATCCAGCAGGGCTCTTCTGATGTTCTTATCAAAGGAAGGCCTCCTCAGCCTCTCTGCCCTGTGGTTGGCCCTCCAGAGGAACTGGTTGGCCCCTGTGTGAGACAGGATGCTGGACTAGATGGACCCTCGCTGGTCTGATCCAGCTGGGCTCTTCTGATGTCCTTATCAGGGGAAGGCCTCTGCCCCTCTGCCCTGTTGTTGGCCCTCCAGAGGAACTGGTTGGCCACTGTGTGAGGCAGGAGCTGTACTAGATGGACCCTCACTGATCTGATCCAGCAGGGCTCTAGATTCACAAGATTCAACCCAAGGAATATGTACCCAACAAACTGCGGTCCACCTTGTAAACTACTTGAAAAGGGCCGAAGACTATCTGTCGCTCCTCCAAATAATGTCACGGGCACTCTGTTTTCATAAGCACTCCACTCAGCGGTGGATACTCTTTTTCATCCTTTTTCTTTCAGATGAGAAAATAGAGTCTTCTTTTTTTTTTAATTGCTCCCATGAGATTTGGAACAAGAGTCACTTCACGCTCCGCCGCCCCGAGAAAGTTCTTTTTTCCATCTAGCCTCCGAGCCGGCTCTTCCTGACTCAATCGGTTGTATAACACCCACTGGATCCTGGCCCAGAAAATGTGTGGTTTCTGGAAGGGGAGAAAAAAGAGCATTTACACACACACACACACACACACACACACACACACACAAACTCTGATGCCAGCCAATGCCGCCGAAATGTAGGTGGCCCAAACCGGCTGGCTGGTTCCCCGTTGCACGTTTCCCAAAAAAATGATTTGACAGTGTGTGTATATGTATATATAAATTCCGCGTCACTCTCAAGGACTCGGAACAGCGACAGGGGAAGGGCATGTCAACACCCCCTTAGCTGCTAATACCCCTTTGTGATAATAGCGGGTCTCGCCAGGAATAGCAGACTGCCAGAAACCAGCATTTCAAAAGGGGGGCAGGTTAGATTGCTGGGGGTTTGTTTAGTTTTTTGGTTTTTGTGGAGAATACGGGAGGAGAAATTCTCCCCCCCCCCTTTTCTTTTTTAAAAGAGAGATAAGAAATAGTCGAAACACTGGTTGGTCAAAAGGGAATTCCAAAATGGAAATCTGGACTGCCAAAGGATTTTAAGACTTCCTGTACTGACCGTTGAAAATGATAGATTGATGGATGCCAGTTAGCATGGATACCCTAATGGTCTAGGGTTGCCAGTCCTGAGTTTGGAAAATACCTGGAGACTTTGGGGGTGGATCTGGGAGAGGGCGGGGCTTAGGGAGGGGAGGGGCCTCAGCATGGTACAATGCCGTAGAGTCCACTCTTGAAAGTAGCCATTTTCTCCAGGGGAGCTGATCTCTGTCAGCTGGAGATGTAAAAGAGGGAGATCTCCAGGCCCCACCTGGAGACTGGCATCCCTATGGCCTGCAGGCAAAGAAACACAGTCCTGAAGCCTGTTTCTGGGTGAGAAGTGAGGGGGGGAAATGAGAGAGAGGGAGGGAGTGGTAAAATATATTCCTAGTACTCTCTCGGGGTATATGTTAGACCAGGGGTGTCGAACTCATTTGTTATGAGGGCCGGATCTGACATAAATGAGACCTTGTTGGGCCGGGCCATGTGTGTCATAAGATGGAATGCCAGGTAGTGGAGATATAAACTTTATAAAGGACACAAACACAAAGGGTGTTTTCTTAACTTAAAATAAAAACATGCTTAAAATATTAGCGCTCTTGCAGTATTTTCTTTATTTAACAGTGTCCGATGACTGACACCTCTCTTGCTTTGAATTATCGCATCAAAATGCCTGTGCTGTTGCCATCTTGGGCATGCTGTTCAGCTGTGTGTATCTGTAAGCTGCAAACCTACGATGACGCAGCAGCAGCAGAACTGGAAGAAGCAGCAGGAGACAGCCAGTTCCACTGCGGGCCTGATCCGGCCCCCGGGTTGCATGTTTGGCACCCCTGCGTTAGACCGTGTGGGCCCCTGGCAACCGGTGGGGGAATGAGGGGCACTTCCCTGGAGAAAGAGAAAGGCCCAGGCCTCGTCACTGGCATCGCACAGGAAGTGGGGTCAGGTAAAATCCAATAAAGTATAACATGTCAAAGTCAGTTTTCCAGTAATAATAACACTTAATAATAGTTAAAAAGCAACATCAAAAAGAAAATAATCCAACAAAGGTTGGTGAGAAAAACTACCAATGTTTTCCAGATTTATAATCCAACAAAGGTAAGTAGGAAAATAGCTTCTAGCTTCTAAGTACCACTTCTAGTCAGAAGTGAAGAGATACTTAGAAGAAGAAGAAAAAGAAGAAGAGTTTGGATTTATACCCCACCATTCACTACCCAAAGGTGTCTCAGAGCGGCTCACAAACTCCTCTCCCTTCCCCTCCCCACAACAGACACCCTGTGAGGCAGGTGGGGCTGAGAGAGCTCTGACAGAAACGGCTCTTTTTCAAGGACAGCTCTTATCAGAACAATGGCTTGCCCAAGGTCATCCAGCCAGGTGCAAGTGGAGGAGTGGGGAATCAAACCCGGATTTCCCAGATTAGAGTCCGCGCACTTAACCACCACACCAAACTGGCTCTCTATATAAATTGATTATGTAGAGTTTGTAGATATATGAATATACAGTTTCTTATTTTCTACTAGAATAAACTTTCCCTAAATATGCTACTAAATGTTTGAATTATATTGTAAAGTGTGTGACTCTTTATTCTGAATACAACTATATTAGGATCTTACTCTGACAAAAATATCTGGGTTCATCTATCCATCTGTCTATCTGTCTGTCTATGTAGCCATACGTTTTTGCTTTGGAGAGCGGGTTGTTAAATATTTACCAGCGCAACACTGCCGACAAGTACATGCAGTGAAAAAAACAACAACCAACGAAGGTATGACATAGAAGATACTGTTTCCAGGGCCAGATCTTGGTTTTCAAGAATCAATAGAAAGCATTGGAAAGTGGCCCACAACCCACTTCGCCGTCACAGGACTTTTGACTTGGGTCCTGACCCATGGACTGGAACACTGCCGGAGAGAGGATACAGAATGGTATCGTATAGCCTGATCTCATCAGATCTTGGAAGCTAAGCAGGGTCAGTACTGGCATGGGAGACCACCATGGAAAACTCTGCATAATCAGACCCTTGGTCCATCAAGGCCAGTACTGTCTACTCTGACTGGCTGCAGCTCTCCAGGGTCTCAGGCACAGAGGTCTTTCGCATCACTTCCTACCTGGTCCTTAACTGGAGATGCCAGGGACTGAACACACAAACACATGAGCTACCTTATGTTAAACTCCTGATCCATCAATGTCCGTATTGGCAGCAACTCTCCAGGGTGTCTCAGGCAGAGGTCTTTCACATCTCCTGCTCCCTGGTCCTTTTACCTGGAGATGCCCAGGATTGAACCTGGGACCTTCTGCATGCCAAGCAGGTGCTCTACCTCTGAGCCACAGGCCGTGCTGGGGATTGAACCTAGGACCTTCTGCATGACAAGCAGAGGCTCTACCTCTGAGCCACTGAGGTCTTTCACATCACCTACTGCCTGGTCCTTTTAACTGGAGATACCAGGGATTGAACCTGGGACCTTCTGCATGCCAAGCAGGTGCTCTACCTCTGAGCCACAGTCTCTGTCTCTCCAGGGTCTCAGGCAGAGGTCTTTCCCATCATCTACTGCCCGGTCCTTTTAACTGGCGATGCCGGGGATTGAACCTGGGACCTTCTGCATGCCAAGCAGGTGCTCTACCTCTGAGCCACAGCCCCTGTCTATGTCTCTCCAGGGTCTCAGGCAGAGGTCTTTCCCATCATCTACTGCCTGGTCCTTTTAACTGGAGATGCCTGGAATTGAACCTGGGACCTTCTCCATGCAAAGCAGGGGCTCTTCCACTGAGCCATGGCCACTTCCCCTTGCCTTTTACTGAATCGGACCCTTGGTCCATCACAGTCAGTATTGTCTACTCAGACTGGCAGCTGCCTTCCAGGGTCTCAGGCCGAGGTCTTTAAGGAAAGCAAAGGGAAAACCACCTCTGCTTCAAACCTTGCCTTGAGAGCCCCTACGGGGTCGTCATAAATCAGCCATGGCTCGACAACCCTTTACACAGTACCTTAGAAACCAATAAGGCTTTCGGGGCATAAGCTTTTGAGAGTCAATTGTGTTGTATTGTATTAGCAATTCAGTTCCAGGGAAAAATAATTTGCCTGACAAAGAATTTCTGGAAACATGCAACTTTTGCCTGGGAGGCGTATTGCATTGATGCTTGCTGTATCTCTTTTCGGAAAGCGAAACAGCCTACAATCTTGGCATTGATGACAGCTGCATCTCTCATCTGAAAGCAAGATAGTCTACAGCATTGAATCCTGTCTGCATGTCCGTCTCTGTAGCTGTGGACTTTTCTACAAGATATATATTGTTCTTTAGGTTTTTGTTATCAATGTACTATAATTAATAAGATACACTAGGGTCTTTATAGAAGAAGAAGGAAGAAGAAGAAGAAGAAGAAGAAGAAGAAGAAGAAGAAGAAGAAGAAGAAGAAGAAGAAGAAGAGGAGGAGGAGGAGGAGGAGGAGGA
>NW_015173869.1:18188-25131 GCF_001447785.1 Gekko japonicus | reverse complement strand
TCCCTTCTTCTTCATCTTGAAAGAGCTCTCTCAGCCCCACCCACCTCACAGGGTGTCTGTTGTGGGGAGGGGAAGGAGTTTGTAAGCCGCTCTGAGACACCTTTGGGTAGTGAAGGGCGGGGTATAAATCCAATCTCCTCCTCCTCCTCCTCCTCCTCCTCCTCTTCTACTTCTTCTTCTTTCCCCACATGCGCGAAATTTGCTTAGTGACTTTGCTTGTAAGGGGGGGGATATTCTAGTATAACTCAGGGTGCCTTACTGCTCCCGTGCATTCCTGACACAAACAGTATACGTGTCATAGTCCTGGTGTACCAATAAACAGAATTCTTCTGATGAAGCGCTGGGCTGTGTGACCCGACTATCGAATCCTGACACCGCCTCACACATTTTTGTCTTCGCTCAGGAAGGAGGGCTCCAGAGCAAACTAACTTGTGCAGCAGCCAAATCTCACAACTTTACTGCTGGTAGCTCGCAAAGTAGAATTTTTGCTCACAGGACTCCACAGCTCAGAGGGAGCATTGAAGACGACAGCCGCACCATTCCTTCACTCCACGTTTACGAAGTCTGCCTCGGAGGCCGCAATGGCAGCTTGGCGCAATTCTGACTCCACAGCTCAGAGGGAGCATTGAAGACGACAGCCGCACCATTCCTTCACTCCACGTTTACGAAGTCTGCCTCGGAGGCCGCAATGGCAGCTTGGCGCAATTCTACACCCTTTGAGGTGGCTCGCCGGTGTGTTCTCACCTTTTCGGATTTCATCGCTTGCCAATCAGCCGACCCGTTCCTTTCCAATTAGTGTCTAGGAACCCGGACCCCTACTTCTGTGGCAAGGTTTAATCGCCACGCCTGCTGACACCCCAGAGGCGATAATTTAATATAATTTCTGCCAAGCCTTCTCTAATTAGGGTGCATGTGTTTTTTTTTTTGGGGGGGGGAACTCTTTGCTTCTCTTTGTGGTGGTTTCAAAGTCATTATCGGGAGATTACGTGGACGTATTTATGCCTGGCAGCCGACACGCCGGAGATGCCTGGATAGATCATAATTTTTTTTACCCCGTGACATTTTAATCAAAAAGAATTTAAGCGGTCTGGAGCTGAGATCGGGGGTGGGGGGTTATTTTCCACATCGAGCGGCCTGACGGGGAAAGTGGTTACCGCTAGCTCTCTGCAGCTGCGGGAATGGATTGCCCTTCCATGAGGTGGTGAAAGGTGCGTGCGTTCCGTGAACTCAGGTCATAATGCGGCTGTATTTGGCCTTTCGTGTGCAGGGAGCTCTCTTCGTGTGCAGGGATCATTTAAACTGCACCTGCGGTGGGCCAAGGAACCAAACTGAGCACGAGTAGCCAGAGTGACGTGGCACCAAAGGCGGATAATGGAATCTTAAGGTTTATCAACATATGTATAGTGAGGTCCCCAACCAATGCTCCCTCTAATCTGTGGAGTCTTGTGAGCAAAAATTCTACTTTGTGAGCTACTGGCAATAAAGTTGTGAGTGAGCAATTTGGCTACTGTATACATTAGTTTGCTCTGGAGCCATCCCTTCCTGAGCGAAGACAACAATCTGTGAGCCGGAGGCTGAAAAACTGTGAGCTAGCTCACACTAACTCAGCTTAGAGGGAACACTGCCCACAATCTTTTTGAGCCTGTGGACAGCTTGGGAATTCTGACACGGGGTGGAGGGCGCAACCACAAAATGGCCACTGTGGAAGGCGGAGCTAATAACAAAATGGCCATTGCAGGCGGTGGAGACACGCAGGAAACCCAAACGCAGGGGATGAGAGGGGTAATTTTTAAAAATGCACTGAGTGCAGCCAGTTTAGTGTAGTGGTTATGAGCACAGACTCTAATCTGGGAGAACTGGGTTTGATTCCCCACTCCTCCACATGCAGCTGCTGGTGTGACTTTGGGTCAGCCACAAGTTCTCTCAGAGCTGTTCTCTCAAGGGCAGTTTTCAAGAGAGCTCTCCCAGCCCCAGCTACCTCACTGGGTGTCTGTTGTGGGGATAGGAAGGGAAGGCGATTGTAAGCTGCTCCGAGACTCCAAGAGCCAGTTTGGTGTAGCGGTTAGGAGTGCAGACTCTAAATCTGGGAGAACTGGGTTTGATTCCTCACTCCTCCACATGCAGCTGCTGGTGTGACCTTGGGTAAGTCACAGTTCTCTCAGAGCTGTTCTCTCACGAGCAGTTCTCTCTCAGCCCCACCTGCCTCCCAGGGTGTCTGTCGTGGTGAAAAGTACGCAGACGGAGAGTGATTTCAGCAAAGCGTACTTTATTCAATCAGGAACAAGACAGCTTTGGCCAGCTCACAGGCCGGTTTATATTCCACAAGAAACCGCCACCCTAAACACCACCCCCACTTCCGAATAGGTTATTTACAGTGGCCGAGAGTCCCATTGGCTTCTCGGCCGGGAACCTAGCCCCCTGATTGGAGCGGGCTAGGATCCGCATAGTCCATTGTCTCTTGGAGCGAAGCTCGACGGTTGTCTCTGGACGTGTCTGGATTTGTCAGGACTTGATACACTACACGTGGGGAGGGGAAGGGAGAGGGGATTGTAAGCCACTCTGAGACTCCTTCGAGTAGTGAAGGGCAGGGTATCAATCCAATCTCTTCTCTCTCTTCTTCTTCTTCTCTTCTTGGGCTGAAACAATGCTGTTTTCGTTTGCGCGGCCAATCAGATCTACAATGGCCAATCGGACGCCCCGCTGGGCAGTAATCGTACCTGGCCGTGCCTGGGGGTAGGGTGGACGTTTTTGCCCTGAGCTGGTTGGCCCAGGCCAACTCAATCTCGTCAAATCTTGGAAGCGAAGCAGGGTGGACCCTGGTTTGGTGCTTGGATGGGAGGCCACTGAAGAACTCCCGGGTTGCTACGCAGAGACAGGCAACAGCAAGCTCCCCGAGTTTCTTCCCTGGCCTGAAGGACCCAGGCTAGCCTGATCTCATCGGATCTCGGCAGCTAAGCAGCAATGGCCCTGGTTAGTACTTGGATGGGAGATCACCAAGGAAGACCAGGGTTGCTACGCAGAGGCAGGCCATGGCCAACCACCTCTGTGTGTCTTTATCCTTGACCTAGATGGCCCAGGCTAGCCTGCTCATCAGATCTGGGGAAGCTAAGCAAAGTTTGCCCTGGTTTGTACTTGGATGGGAGCCCCCCAAGGAAATCCAGGGTTGTGACGCAGAGGCAGGCCAAAACCACCTCTGTATATATCTTTTGCCCTGACCTGGATGGCCCAGGTTAGCCCGATCTCCACAGATCTCAGAAATTAATCAGGGTCTGCCCTGATTAGTACTGGGGTTGGGAGACCACCAAACAAGTCCTGGGTTGCTACACAGAGGCAGGCAATGGCAAGCCACCTCTGTCTGTCTTTCCCCCCTACCCTGGGCAGGCCAGATCTTTGCAGCTAAGCAAGGTCAGCCCTGATTACTACTTGGATGGGAGACCACCAAGGACGTCCAGGGTTGCTACGCAGAGGCAGGCAATGGCAAACCACCTCTGTCTGTCTTTCCCCCCTAACCTGGGCAGGCCAGGCTACCTCGTAAGACCTTTGCGACAAACTGCTCTTTTTCAAGGACAGCTGTGCCAGAGCTTGTGACTGACCCAAGGTCACATCAGCAGGTGCAAGTGGAGGAGTGGGGAATCAAACCCAGTTCTCCCAGATTAGAGTCCGCGCACTTAACTCACTACACCAAACTAGCACCTTTCCAAGATCATTTCGGGGTTAGCAAAGTATGTGTGAGGATGCTGAAGTCCCTTGTCCGTGCACACTGCAGTCGTGATCTGAATTCGGCCCCATATGCATGGGAATGGAGGAAAACCTGCAAGTTACAGGTGACTGTTACCCAGGACGCAGGATATGGATCCCAGACACCCTACTCAGGCCAAGAAGCGATACTTGGTAATTGTGCAACCATAGTTGAGCTGCACGTGCTGCCGTTTGTTTGCTTCAGTGTTTCCTCTGTCCTGTTTACTCACGTACTTAAAGTATTTATATGCCACACTGCAGCGAAAAATTATTTGCAGTGGTTTCTTACTAAGTATAAAATGCAAGTAACGAAAATGAGTGCAGATTGCAGTAGTTCCTTAAGCAGCACGAAATGCAAATTCAGACACCCCTCCGTCTTTTAAAAAGGCCAGCTTAAAACCTGACTGGGATAGGCCAGGCTAGCCTGATCATGTAGAAAGTTGGAAGCTAAACAGGGTCGGCCCTGGTTAGTATTTGCATGGGAGACCGCCAAGGAATACCAGGGTCACTGTGCAGAGGCAGGCAATGGCAAACCACTTCTGTCTGTCTTTTGCTTTGACCCGGATGGCCCAGGCTGGTTTGATCTCATCAGCTCTTGGAAGCGAAGCAGGGTCAGCCCTGGTTAATATTTGGTGAAGAACCACCAAGGAAGTCCAGGGTTGCTATGCAGAGGTAGGCAATGTCAAACCACCTCTGTGTGTCTTTTGCCTTGACCCGGATGGCCCAGGCTAGCCCGGTCTCATCCGATCTCAGAAACTAAGCAGAGTCAGCCGTGGTCAGAACTTGGATGGGAGACCACCAAGGAAGTCCAGAGTCTTTAAATGGAGGCAGGGTAACGGCAAACTATCTCTGTATGTCTTTATCCTTGACTTAGATGGCCCAGGCTAGGCTGATCTCATCAGATCTTGGAAGCCACGCTGGATTGGCCCTGCTTCATACTTGGACGGGAGACCACCAAAGAAGTCCAAGGTTGCTATGTAGGGGCAGGCAATGGGAAAACAGCTCTGTGTCTTTTGTCCTCACCTGGACGGCCCAGGCTTGCCGGATCTCATCAAATCTAAGGGGTGGAGAGGAATACACGTTATTCTATGAAGTCCTTCTTCACCCAAAGAGTGATACACACATGGGATTCACTGCCACAGGAGGTGGCGGAGGGTAGAAGAGAAGAAGAAGAGATTGGATTTATACCCCGCCCTTCACTTGGAGTCTCAGAGCGGCTTACAAACTCCTTTCCCTTCCCCACAACAGACACCCTGTGAGGTGGGTGGGGCTGAGAGAACTCTGACACAAACTGCTCTTTTTCAAGGACAGCTGTGCCAGAGCTTGTGACTGACCCAAGATCACATCAGCAGGTGCAAGTGGGGGAGTGGGGAATCAAACCCGGTTCTCCCAGATTAGAGTCCGTGCACTTAACCACCACACCAAACTGGGTACAGGGATGGACCACTACACCAAACTGGGTACAGGGCTTCAAGAGGGAATTGGATAAACATATGGAGCTGAGGACCACCAGTGGCTCTTAGCCACAAGGTTTAGATAGGCTCCTGCCAACCTAGCAGTTCGAAAGCAAGAAATTGCAAGTAGATAAATAGGTACCAGTTCGGTGGGAAGGTAACAGCGTTCCATGTGCCTCGGAGTCTAGTCATGCCGGTCATATGACCATGAAAACGTCTTTGGACAGCGCTGGCTCTTCGGCTTGGAAACGGAGATGAGCACCGCAACCCTAGACTGGCTTTCGAGCAAGGGAAACCTTTACCTATAGATAGGAACTCTCAAGTCTGGGGCATGTGATGCTCTGTATGCTTGGTGCTTTGGGGGGGGCAACAGTGGGAGGGCTTCTAGTGTCCTGGCCCCACTACTGGACCTCCTGGTGGCACCTGGTGTTTTTGGCCACTGTGTGACACAGAGTGTTGGACTGGATGGGCCATTGGCCTGATCCAACCTTGGCTTCTCTTAATTTCTTATGGCCAGAAAATTCCGACCTGGATAGCTCAGAGGAGCCTGATCTTGTCTGGTCTCGAAGCTAAGCAGGGTCAGCTCTGGTTAGTGGTTGGATGGGAGACCACCGAGGAAGTGCAGGGATTCTATACTGAGAGAAGCAATGGAAAAACGAACTTTGTTCATCGCTTGCCTTGTAAGCCTTACAGGGTCACCATAAGTTGGTTGAGACTCAGTGGAGCTTTCCACCCCTGACCATGGTGGATTTATGGAGAAGTCTAGCTTACAGAAGCAGAGAATAGAATCATGGAGCTGGAAGGGATCTTCAGGGTCATCTAGTCCAACCCCCTGCACAATGCAGGAAACTCACAAATACCTCCCCCCACACCCAATATTCCCTCTAAACTGTGGAGTCTTGTGAACAAAAATTCTACTTTGTGAGCTACTGGCATTAAAGTTGTGAGCGAGCGATTTGGCTGCTGCATAAATTAGTTGGCTCTGGAGCCATCCTTTCCGAGCTAAGACAAAAATGTGTGAGCCGGAGACTAAAAAACTGTGAGCTAGCTCACACTAACTCAGCTTAGAGGGAACACTGGTGCCCACTAATGCTCCCTCTAAGCTGTGGAGTCTTGTGAGCAAAAATTCTACTTTGTGAGCTACTGGCATTAAAGTTGTGAGTGACTGATTTGGTTACTGCATAAATTAGTTTGGTCTGGAGCCGTCCTTCCTGAGCTAAGACAACAATCTGTGAGCTGGATGGACCAGTGGTCTGATCCAGCAGGGCTCTTCTGATGTTCTATAAGATCTCTCAGAATTACAAGTGATCTCCAGGCTATATGGAAAATGGCTGTTTTGGAGGTGGACTCTATGGTATCACACCCCTGCTGAGTTCCCTCCCCAAACCCCGCTTTTCCCACGCTGCACCCACAAATCTTCAAGGATTCCCCACTCTGGCACTGGCAACACTAGAGGGCAATGTTCCCTCTAAGCTGTGGAGTCTTGTGAGCAAAAATTCTACTTTGTGAGCTACTGGCATTAAAGTTGTGAGCGAGCCATTTGGCTCCTGCATCAATTAGTTTGCTCTCGAGCCCTCCTTCCTGAGCTAAGACAAAAATGTGTGAGCCGGAGACTAAAAAACTGTGAGCTAGCTCACGCTAACTCAGCTTAGAGGGAACACTGCCCACACCTCCAGTGACACCCCCCCCCCCATTCCATGCCCAGAAGATGGTAAAAAACCTCCAGGCTATTAGCCCTGATAGTTGAATCG
>NW_015173869.1:13058-17918 GCF_001447785.1 Gekko japonicus | reverse complement strand
AATTTTTATATTATGATTATATGTGCATTTTCCTATCACTAGACACAATATTAATCCCTTGCAGCCTGTTGTATAAGACTATGGAAGACTACTTGTACAGGAGTTTTATGGGTGCATACGGCACTTTTTACTATTAATAGAAAGTATCTAATACAATTTTGCCTTCTCACAGATACTATTTAAGTAGAGCCTTTTTTGCTTAGACTCAAGGCAGATTTAGGTTAAAGGTAAAGGTTTCCCTTGCTCAAAAGCCAGTCGAATCCGACTCTAGAGCGCAGTGCTCATCTCCGTTTCCAAGCCAAAGAGCCAGCGCTGTCCGAAGACGTTTCCGTGGTCATGTGGCCGGCTTGACTAAACACCAAGGCGCACGGAACGCTGTTACCTTCCCACCGAAGTGGTACCTATTTATCTACTTGCAATTTCTTGCTTTTGAACTGCTAGGTTGGCAGGAGCTGGAACTAGAGATGGGAGCTCACCCCATCATGCAGCACTCCGACCTCCGGGTCCACAGTTCAGTGTCTTAACCACTGAGCCTCCACAGCCACAGATTACAAAATATAAAAAACAATGTAATTAGACTAGGATTACAGAACTAGAAAACAGTGCAAACAGAAAACTGTCGGCTCTGCTTGTGTTGTGCATGATCTAAGCCATGATATTTCACACAGTATTTTTCAGTATACTCTTATTACATCTATATGTACAGAAAATTGGTACTGGCTTGATGCTGAGTGGCTATGGCTCAGTGGCAGAGCTAGGGCTACCAATCTCCAGGTGGGGCCTGGAGATCACCAGGAACTACGACTGATCTCCAGACTGCAGTGATCAGTTCTCTTTGGCAAAATGGCTGCTGACTCTATAGCATTATACCTCGCTGAAGTCCTTCCCTTTCCCAAAGCCTCCTCAGGCTCCACCTGCAAATCTCCAGGTCCATCGGTGGCTATTAGTCACAAGGTATAGGGACACTGGAGCAAGTGATGCTCTGTATTTTTGGTGCTTGGGGGGTCAACAGTGGGAGGGCTTCTGGTGTCCTGGCCCCACTGCTGGACCTCCTGATGGCACCTGGTATTTTTGGCCACTGTGTGACAGAGTGTTGGACTGGATGGACCTTTGGCCTGATCCAACATTGGCTTCTCTTATGTTCTTACGTTCTTATGATCTTTTCAGGATCTCGGAAGCTAAGCAGGGCCAAACCTGGCAAGTACTTGGAAGGGAGACCTCCAAGGAATACCAGGGCCGGACTGCAGAGGCAGGCAATAGCAAGCCACCTCTCTGAAACGCCCTAGCCCCAGTAGGGGTCGCCAGGAGTCAACCATGACTTCTAGGCATGCAAGTACACACACAATACTCACCAAAGGGGGGGGGGACTCAGCATCTGGCATTCGCTCCCCATTTCCTCAACACTGAGGAAAAGGTGCAGCTGAAAACCACATTCAAATACGCCGGGGCAATGACTGCGAAGTGACTCCTGGGCGGCCATAATTCTGTGCAGAAGGCACCGTTAAATCCGATGATCAGAGGGAGTGAAAGCAGCATGCAGGGTAGAGGGGGATTTTCGTTCCAGGGTGGGTTTGGTAAAACAGTGGAGGGTAAAAGCCACTGCAGAATCAGAGAGAGAGAGAGAGAGAGAGACAGAGACAGAGAGAGAGAGACAGAGAGACAGAGAGACAGAGCACCTGTGTCAAACTCTAAAGCAGGGATGTCGAACTCATTTGTTATGAGGGCCGGATCTGACATAAACGAGACCTTGTTGGGCCGGGCCAGGTGTGTCATAAAATGTAATGCCAGTTAGCGGAGATATAGACTTTATAAAGGACACAAACACAAAGATATCTTTTTTGACTTAAAACAAAAAGCCCAGCAGGAACTCATTAGCATAATAGGCCACACCCAACAGCAGAAACTCATTAGCATTTTAGATCACACCCCTGACAGCACAGCTCACTAGCATATTGGGCCACACCCCCATGTTACCAGAAGTGTGGTCATTCAGCCACACCCACCTTTTGCTTCTTATTCTGTTTACTAGGTAAAGGTTCCCTTCCTCGAAAGCCAGTCGAGTCCGACTCCAGGGTTGCGGTGCTCATCTCCGTTTCAAAGCTGAAGAGCCAGCACTGTCCGAAGACGTTTCCGTGGTCATGTGGCTAGCATGACTAAACACCAAGGCGCACGGAACGCTGTTACCTTCCCACCGAAGTGGTACCTATTTATCTACTTGCAATTTCTTGCTTTCGAACTGGGAGGCATGTAAATGCCTTCCCGATCCTTCCAGGGGCCCCCCCCGGCCCGCCTGCCTCAGAGTCACTGGGGGGGGGGTTGCTCTCCAGGCCTTCCCTCTGTAGCCACACACATGGAGGTCTTGGCTGTAGTGGGCATGGCCAGCTCTGAAGCCAGCCGGAACGCCGTTCCTGTGCGCTCCAGCCCCAAAATAGCCCTGCTTTAAACATTGGCTCTTTCAGCTGCAAACCTACTTTTGATTTATTGGCATTCCCCACAGAAATGTCATGCTCAGAGTTCTGAGTCTAGGACCCAGGTTGAAACATGAAATGGCTGGGCGTTTGAGAGAGTCTGGCGAAGCAAGCTACAACGCAGCAGCAGCAGCAGCAGCAGCAGAACTGGAAGCAGGAGAGGGCCCTGCTCTAGAGAGCTGCCAGCTTGGGGGCGAGGTCTGCCCATGGGTCCTGCCTGTGGGTATCCTTGACTGGCCTTTGCTGGAAAACTACCTGCCCCCAGGAGGACAAACGGTGAAAGAATACCGACCTGCCAGGGGGCAAACTAGGCTTGCTCAGTGGTGAGAGATTCGCACCCTGCACCTGGCCAGAAGTCTCACACGTGGAAGGTGGTTTTTTAAAGAAAAAACACATTTTTATCCAGCCTGCGGATCACATCTGCAACGAGCATTGCTGCTTCCTCCTCCTCTCCTCCTCCTCCTCTTCTTCTTCTTCCATCTTTCCTCTCCATCCAGGGGGCAGGTGGATAGTGAAACTACCTGCCATCTAGGACATGGTATTGTTTTCTGATGAACTGTTTCAATATGTTTTAATGTTTTAATTTCCTTATATCTTGTATTTACCTTTCATGTAAGCCACCCTGAGCCCTGTTTCACGGAAGGGGGACCTAGCAAATTGAAATAAATAAATAAAATTGTCTTCTCATAATGTGACCAAGGAACTTTAGCCTGAGTTGGGAGATACCTGGAGATCTGAGGGGTAGACTCTGAGGAGGGCGGGGTTTGGAGAGAGGAGGGACAGATCTGCACATTCCCCCACCCCCCAATAGCTAGCAATCCAAAACAGTCCAGTGGCACCTTTAGGACCAAGTTTTATTCAGGTACAAGCTCTCCCTCCTCTGCGAAGACAGATCTGCCCCCCCCCCCCAATAGCTAGGAATCCAAAACAGTCCAGTGGCACCTTTAAGACCAAGTTTTATTCAGGTTCAAGCTCTCCCTCCTCTGCGAGGACAGATCTGCATGCCCCCCCCCAATAGCTAGCAATCCAAAACAGTCCAGTGGAGCCTGAGTGGTGGGTGTTGCCTTCTGACGCACTTCCGGTGATGTCAGGGGGCGTGGCATATGCAAACGAGTTATGCTAATAAGCTCCTGCACCTGTTTTTCTACGAAATGACCCCTGCCTCCACGTACCCCCTGGAGGTTAGCAACCATGCACCTCTCATACAAATCGACTTTTCTTCCTTTCTGCTTTCTGTGTTGTCCGCCTTTTCACACCCTCAGACGTAGCACTGGAGAATACCGTGGCATGAATTAACTTGATCTTCGGCTTTCTCTGTCTTCCCCAAGAGACAAGTGTTTGGGGGTATTTCACAAACAAGGGACAAAATAAACAATAAAAAATGGGAGGGGGACTTAACCCTGAAACCTGGGATCCAGAACCTGACAAGGTAAATCTAACAGAATAGACTGCCAACAATAAAAACTTAATTCTATAGTATGAAAAGATACATGTATTTATTAACAAAGAACTGAAAAGCATCTAAGGGCCCAATCACACCTCATATAAAAATGCCAAAATTTAGCACACAAGGGCCAATGGACTTGACCTGACGTGTTTCGGCCTGTGTAGGCCTTCTTCAGAGGTCAAACACAACGAGGAGCATATTGGCTTATATAACAGTACAATACAATCATATAATTATATAACATAGATACAAGATGGACCAGAAAAGAATTGTTCCAAAGTGAAACCACTAGGCACAGAATAAAAGTTTAAATGAGGCCCCCAAAGGTGCAATCACATGCCAAATGGTGTCTCACTGATGATAATTTCTGGTCCAGAAAGTGCCTTCCAAAGATTGTAGAGCCAAAGCGTCCTCGGTAAAATTGTCCTTAAGCAAAGAGCAGTTGTATGCTAAATTTTAGCATTTTTACATGAGGTGTGATTGGGCCCTTAGATGCTTTTTAATTCTTTGTTAAGAAATTCATACTATATAATTAAGTTTTTTATTGTTGGCCCTCTATTCTGTTGGGGATATTTCACAACAAGAGTTCTCACTGGGATGGGTACTGCATTTATCTGTGTGGATTTCCCAATGGAGATTTCAGCCAGTTTTTGGAAAGGCTGGGGTGCATCTCTTGGGATCCATGCCCAGCACAAAGACCCACCTGTCCTCTTCAGAAAACATACTGGAGAAATCTCTGAATTTTGCATTTTGTAATCTACACACCTCCTGCCAACCTAGCAATTCGAAAGCAAGAAACTGCAAGTAGATAAATAGGTACCACTTCGGTGGGAAGGTAACAGCGTTCCGTGCGCCTTGGTGTTTAGTCATGCCGGCCACATGACCACGGAAACGTCTTCGGACAGCGCTGGCTCTTCGGCTTTGAAACGGAGATGAGCACCGCAA
>NW_015173869.1:6119-10606 GCF_001447785.1 Gekko japonicus | reverse complement strand
GGATGGCTCCAGAGCAAACTAATTTATGCAGCTGCCAAATCGCTCGCTCACAACTTTAATGCTGGTAGGTCACAAAGTCGAATTTTTGCTCGCAAGACTCCACAGCTTAGAGGGAGCATTGGTTAGAAATATTCCTAGTTGGGGAAATGTTGCTGATTGAAATTAAACTCCACGAGGCTTGTGCTGTTTCTTGGATCTGCTTAACGTTTGTGATTATGTAGCTCGGATATACGTTGCGTTGTTTGTTTTGCTATGAAAACTGTTCAACATTTTTTAAAAAATTAAAAAGGAATATTCCTAGTTAGGGGCAATTATCGCAGTTTAAATAGGGGTCTTGGAAAATGAGATTTGTCAGAGCGATCACTTGTTTGAAGTAGCTGGCAAATAGGCCCTCTTTTATGCTTTTCAGAATATGGGAACCCTGATTCAGTTCGTTCATAGTCTGCCTTTCTAACTGAGGTTCAAGGTGGATGTTTTTGTCACCCAGTTGGAGCCAACTTAGGGTGACCGATTTAGGGTGCTTTCATTGCTTTAATTTATTCTGGTCGGTAGCCGTAGAAAAGAGCAAGAGTCCAGTAGCGCCTTAAAGATTAACACAATTTGTGGTAAGGTGTGAGCTTTCGTGAGTCACTGCTTGCTTCTTCCGATACAATTTTCTTTAACATCGGTTAAAACAATAGAACAAAGTTTGATTCCAGGGCAATGCTCCCTCTAAGCTGTGGAGTCTTGTGAGCAGAAATTCTACTTTGTGAGCTACTGGCATTACAGTTGTGAGCGAGCGATTTGGCTACCACATAAATTAGTTTAATTAGTTTGCTCCAGAGCAATCCTTCCTGAGCTAAGACAATAATCTGTGAGCCGGAGGCTAAAAAACTGTGAGCTAGCTCACACTAACTCAGCTTAGAGGGAACACTGGTCCAGGGGCACCTTTAAGACCAACAAAGTTTAATTCTGGGTATAAGCAAAGTAGCATACAAGTAAAAGAGTTAACAAACAGATGTGAGAATGAAGTTTGAATCCAGTGGCACCTTTAAGACTAACAAAGTTTTATTCAAGGTCCAAGCTTTCGTGTGCCTGTGAAGTATGTATCTGAAGAAGTATGCATGCCCATGAAAGCTTATACCCAGAATTAAACTTTGTTGGTCTTAAAGGTGCCGCTGGACTCGAACTTGATTCTCACATCTGTTTTTTAACTGTTTTATTTATATGCTACTTTGCTTATACCCTGGACTCAGACTTTGTTCTATTGTTTTAACCTATGCTAAAGAAAAATGCAGAGAATGGTATTACATATCACATCAGAGTCTATATACTGTGTTTTAGACTGCCAAAAATCTTAGTCCTTTTACAGTGCTTGTTAGGGACTACGCAGTGTAATCTGCTCCAGACCTGAACTGAATGGCCCAGGCTGGCCTGATTTCATCATATCTCGGAAGCTAAGCGGGATTGGCCTCAGTTAGTTCTTGGATGGGAGACCCCACCAAGGAAACTACGACCTCTGTGGAGAGGCAGGCAATAGCAAACCACCACCTCTGAATGTTTCCTGCCCAGGAATGTTTCCTGGCCCAGGCTGCTCTGAATTTATCAGATCTTGGAAACAAGGAGGGGTAGCAAATATGGTAGGAGACAGAGTCAGGACACAGGGTGATCGTGTCAGGCTGGAAAACTGGGTTAAAACCAATAAAATGAATTTCAGTAGGGATAAGTGTAAAGTTCTTCATTTAGGTAGGAAAAAATCAAATGCATCCTTATAGGATGGGGGAGACTTGTCTTGGAAGTATGTGCAAAAACAATCTAGGGGTTTTAGTGGACCATAGACTGAACATGAGTCAGCGGTGGGTGATGCAGTAGCTAAAAAGGCAAATGCCATTTTGGGCTGTATCAACAGAAGTATAGTGTCCAGATCACATAAAGTGATGGCATTGGTTTACTCTGTTCTGGTTAGACCTCACCTAGAGTATTGTGTTCAGTTTTGGGCACCACAGTTTAAGAAGGATATAGACAAGCTGGAACTTGTCCAGAGGAGGGCAACGAAGATGGTGAGGGGGTCTGGAGACCAAGTCCTGTGAGGAAAGGCTGAAGGAACTGGGTATGTTTAGCCTAGAGAGGAGACGACTGAGAGGTGATATGAGAACCATCTTCAAGTACGTGAAGGGCTGTCATATTGAAGCTGGTACGGAGTGGTTTTCTGTTGCCCCCAGAAGGTCGGACCAGAACCAACGGGTTGAAATTAAACCTGGCACTGCATCCTGGGCTCAACCATTTTGGGGCAGCGCCCACCACACCGTGTCAGCATTCCAAAGGTGCCCACAGGCTCGAAAATGTTGGGGACCCCTGCTCTAGAACTTGTCCAATCCCCAAAGTACGGGAATTTGGAAGAGAACTTCTGGGAATGATGCAAGTAGATGGGCAAGCCTGGATGTCCCAGAATCCTCTGCAGCCTCCCAGAATCCTCCGCGACATGCAGAAGTGCCACAGCACAGCAGACGCGCTTTAATCATTCCTTTGCCGGCAAGAGGATACGGACAGTGTTCCTTGAAGCCGGAAAGTTCGAAAAGGCTCTGTTGTAAACAGATCTAAGGGCAAGGAGAGTGCCGGGCCAGTTCTCTCGGGAGCCGCTCTTGTAAACGAGTGGAGAGTACCTGCATGCGCTCGCATGTGCGAGCAGATAAATCTGACATTGCGTTACATGCCGAACATGTCCTTTCCCGTTGCCGCAAGGGGGGGGGGACACGTGTGTCTGGAAAGCCGATGAGGAAACAGGCCAGCGGAACTTCTCCGCCATCTCAGCCCTGGGCCCTGGTCCTTCAAACAAATTAGGGATGTTCGCCCTTCCTGAATAAATAGGATCGTATAAATATTTATACCTCCTATGTGGTCTCCGGGCTGGGAGGGAGGAATGCGGGCCCAGCAGATGGAAGGAAAAGCGGGTTGATTGATCCCAGCAGCAGGATGCGCTGTTTTTGGGGTAGTGTAGAGCGAAACATCGGTATGGGCCAGAAGTGTGAAAAGGAGCCAAGAAGAAAAAGGGGGGGGAGGATTGGGAGAGGGGGTGGACGTGGCTCTTGAAACTAAAGCCAGATCAAAAGCAATATTTGTGGATCCCTGAATAAATACGCAAAGCGGCTGGAGGCGGAATCCCCACATCCTGGGATGCGACTTCTCTTTCAGCTGGTTTTGCAACACAGTGGGCCATTTAGATTCGCATTTTTTAAAAAAGATCTGGGGTGGGGTTTTTTTTGCAAATCACCCTCACAGAGATACTTTGTGGATTACCTGGGCAAGTTTGGGAGATGAGGTCACCTCTTGAGGGAAGTTTGATCTTTTTGCATTTCCAGGAACTTGCAGACATAAAGCAAATAGGGCCCACAAGGGAACGTTCTCTACTCCTCTTTCCTCATTCATCTCTTGAAGAAATCCATTTGGCGCTATTGACCAAAACTGGGGAAGTGGGCTTTGGCCCTAGAGTTTTAAGGCTTTTTAAAACGCAAATGAAAGGCTTATACTTGAGATCTGGCAGAAACCTGGCGAGGGGGGAGTTGATGGTATGAAACGGCACATTTTTCAATGTCAGAGAGCGTATTTGGCACATGGTTTTTTGTGTGCACAGGTTGAATGACAGAGGACAGCTGTTCGGGGCAGCAACTCAAAACCGTAGGTCTTTAAAAAGACAGAGCTCTTTCTCTGGCCCTGTGTTTTGGGTGTGTGAATACACACATCTTCGTTGCACATTAACTCCCTTAAAGATTAAACTCAGAGGTAAAGAAGGCAATCAATCGAGGCTAGATGTGCCAACTTTAAGGAAGGGCTGCATAAAATCAATACAGATGGCTCAAGCCAGTGAGCCAAGCTGTATTAAAGGGGAAAGGGAGCTGGGTAAGAATCCGTGCACAGTTGTCCTTAGCAATTCGTCAGGGAGAAAGACCAACAGAGTGTTATTCAAGGTATAAGCTTTTGTGTGCACGCACGCTTCTTCAAATACATGCTTGTAGCCGCCATCACTTCCTGTGGCAGTGAATTCCATGTGTTAATCACTCTTTGGGTGAAGAAGTACTTCCTTTTATCTGTTCTAACCCGACCGCTCAGCAATTTCATGGAGTGCCCACGAGTTCTTGTATTGTGAGAAAGGGAGAAAAGTACCTCTTTCTCTACCTGCTCTTTCCCATGCATAATCTTATAAACCTCGATCATGTCACCCCTCAGTCGTCGTTTCTCCAAGCTATAGAGCCCTAAGCGCTTTAACCTTTCCTCATAGGGAAAGTGTTCCAACCCTTTTATCATTCGTCTGCTCTTTCCCATGCATAATCTTATAAACCTCGATCATGTCACCCCTCAGTCGTCGTTTCTCCAAGCTATAGAGCCCTAAGCGCTTTAACCTTTCCTCATAGGGAAAGTGTTCCAACCCTTTTATCATTCGAGTTGCCCTTTTCTGCACTTTTTCCAAAGCTATAATATCCTTTTTAAGGTGTGGTGACCAGAATTGCACA
>NW_015173869.1:5941-6073 GCF_001447785.1 Gekko japonicus | reverse complement strand
CTCTCTCTTGATCAGTCTCTGCCAGTTCAGACCCCATCAACGTGTATTTATATTTAGGATTTTTGGCTCCAATGTGCATCACCTTGCACTTGGCCACATTGAACCCCATTTGCCATGTTGACGCCCACTTGC
>NW_015173869.1:5635-5776 GCF_001447785.1 Gekko japonicus | reverse complement strand
TCCACTGAGAGAACTGCCTATTTATACTCACTCTCTGTTTTCTATTAATTAGCCAGTTTTTGATCCATAAAAGGACTTGTCCTTTTATCCCATGATTTTTGAGCTTACTTAGGAGCCTTTGATGAGGAACTTTATCAAAAG
>NW_015173869.1:0-4424 GCF_001447785.1 Gekko japonicus | reverse complement strand
GTGACGGAGTGAGCTCCTGTCTCTGGCCCCAGCTCCTGCCAACCTAGCAGTTCGAAAGCAAGAAATGGCAAGTTGATAAATAGGTACTGCTTTGGCGGGAAGGTAACAGCGTTCCATGCACCTTGGCGTTTAGTCATACTGGCCGCATGACCATGGAGAAGTCTCCGGACAGCGCTGGCTCTTCGGCTTGGAAATGGAGATGAGCACCGCCCCCTAGAGTCGGATTCGACTGGCTTTTGAGCAAGGATAAGAACATAAGAGAAGCCAATGTTGGATCAGGCCAATAGCCCATCCAGTCCAACACGCTGTCACACAGTGGCAAAACCCATGCTAGTTTCATTGTTCAATTTTATTTAATTTTTATTTAACTTTGGGGAAAATTTAAACATTTCAGATTATTCTGTAAATCTAGGGAATCTTCTATGTTTGCTGGGGGGGGGGAATCTGTTCAGCATCCGCATGAGAACATAAAAACATAAGAGAAGCCAATGTTGATCAGGCCAATTCCGGATCCCCCTCAATTTACATCAACATGGGGGAAAGTGGGTGAAAAGCAGTTAAAAGCTGGGTGGATGTTAAAACCACTAAGAACAGTTAAAACCCATTAAAAACCCATTTAAAAAACCCATTGTAATCAGTTGGTCCCATTTAAAAACCCATTTTAAATCCCATTTAAAAAACCCATTGTAATCAGTTGGTCCAGCAGTGGGGCCAGGACACTAGAAGCCCTCCCACTGTTGCCCCCCCCCAAGCACCAAGAATACAGAGCATCATTGGCCCCAGACCAAGAGTTCCTATCTGTACCTTGTGGCTAATAGCCACCAATGGACCTCTGCTCCATATGCTTATCCAGTTCCCTCTTGAAGCTGTCCATGCTTGTAGCCGCCGCCACCTCCTGTGGCAGTGAATTCCATGTGTTAATCACTCTATGGGTGAAGAAGGACTTCCTTTTATCTGTTCTAACCCGACTGCTCAGCAATTTTATTGAGTGCCCATGAGTTCTTGTATTGTGAGAAAGGGAGAAAAGTACTTCTTTCTCCACCTGCTGTATCCCATGCATAATCTTATAAACTTCGATCATAGCCTTGATCCAAAGATTTAGGTATCCTCAATTGGGGAGCACACATTGATTGTTAGGGAAGACTTTCTGCTTCTAGTATAGGCAGACACACACACACCCCTTTCCCAAGATCTGTTGTGGAGAGACAACTCACCCAAGGCTTTTGGCTAAAAAGTAGTTTTATTAGAATGATAATTCTGATGCGAGCTAGCCAGAGCGAACAAGCCTCACTAACAAGCTGGCATTCTGAACATGATGCAGAGTTCTTTTATAGGATAACACAGACAAAAGGTCAGGGTCTAGGATTTCAAAAGAAAGTTCACCAGTTCTTTCCTTAAACATAACTCACTTTTACCCTCCTTTCAGAGTATATCTTGCATTCCTTCTAGGGAGAAAAGGAAAATATACCCTCTACACCAGGGATGTCAAAAATGCGGCCCAGGGGCCAGATCAAGCCCCCCCCCCCCGAGGGCTTCTATCAAGCCCACAGTGGACCTGGCTGTCTTCTACTTCTTCCAGTTCTGCCTCTTCTTCATCATTGTAGGTTTGCAGCTTACAGATACACACCTGAACAGCACACTCAAGATTGGAATAGCATAGACATTTTGATGCAATAATTCAGAGCAAGAGGTATCAGTTATCAGACACTGTTAAAAAAGCAAAATATTGCAAGAGTGTGAATGTTTTAAGCAAGTTTTTATTTTAAGTTTAAAAAAAAAAACCTTTGTGTTTGTGTCCTTTATAAAGTTTACATCTCCGCTACCTGGCATTCCATTTTATGACACACATGGCCCGGCCTAACAAGGCTGCATTTATGTCAGATCCGGCCCTCATATCAAATGAGTTCGACACCCCTGCTCTACACATATTTCACGGGAGATAGGGCTGGAATAGACCCATGGCGGAGATAAGGTTGCTTAGAGATCAGCAGGTCAATGAACAGGTTTACAGGGGGGGGGGGCGTGGATAGGGAGGATCAAGCCAACATAGGCTCATCATTTAGAAGCCAATATAAAAATAAAAAATCTTAGCATTGCTGTTAGATAGGGTTGACAGCTCAAGCCAGTGAGCCAAGCTGTATTAAAGGGGAAAGGGAGCTGGGTAAGAATCCGTGCACAGTTGTCCTTAGCAATTCGTCAGGGAGAAAGACCAACAGAGTGTTATTCAAGGTATAAGCTTTTGTGTGCACGCACGCTTCTTCAAATACATTGAAATGAAGG
The DNA here is from genome assembly GCF_001447785.1 of Gekko japonicus. NCBI lineage: Eukaryota > Metazoa > Chordata > Lepidosauria > Squamata > Gekkonidae > Gekko > Gekko japonicus. Next base: position 2,144 of record NW_015173869.1, on the reverse strand, counting down.
TTGCCAGTCCATGCATATAGGTGGAAGGTGAGCAGTAAACGTAGGCATGTTGACGTAGGCATGTTGGTGACATCAGAGGGGCGACGCTCTAGTTTTGGGCAAAACTCTATGGTAGAATTAGCTTCAAACCATAGAGTTTTGCCCAAAAACCAGAGCATCGCCCCTTGACGTCCCTGACGTGTCTACATCGCTCAGAAGTGACATAGGTATAATGTGCTTCTCTTCCCTCTCCCAGATCATCCTGGTAAGTCCGCCGTGGGCTGGCTTGTCACTCAGACCTGGCAACCCTACTGTTAGTATATAGATATTGATGACGTTTAATCTGTAAGGTTTCCAACCTGCTGGAGATCTCCTGTTGTTACAATTGATCTTCAGATGACCCAGATGAGTTCCCCTGGAAAAAATGGATGCTTTGGAGGGTGGACTCTGTGGCATTATCCAGTGGTGAGGTCCCTCTCCTCCCCTCCCCTCCCCTCCCCAAACCCCACCCTCCCCAGGATGAGAGAGCTCTTTCAAGAACAGCTCTGAGAGAACTTGTGACTGACCCAAGGTCACGCCAGCCGCTGCATGTGGAGGAGTGGGGAATCAAACCCGGTTCTCCCAGATTAGGGTCCGTGCTCCCAAGTTCTACAAAGATGCCACTGGACTCAAACTTTGTTCTTATATCCTCTGTGGATGAGCTGTGAGTCTGAGAGATCTCCGGGCCCCACATGGAGGTTGGCAACTCTAATCTTTGGTCAAATCCAGAAGGGTTGTTCGTTCCAATGTTCCCTGCCACCCTCCCGAGTTTGCTCCAATATACCTTCAAAGAATTTAGCAACGCCAGCAGTTCTTTCTTGGGAAGGGGGGGAAGGTGAGGAAATCACACCCAAATGAAGCGTGCAGATTCTTGACTTCTGGGCCCACCTTTTGCACACGCAGCATCAAAATAAAAATTTATGGCTTCTGCTGACAGGATGCAGCAGCTCAGGGCACACCTGCCTCGAGCTCGCTTTGCTCAGTTAACGAAATTGCGCAGTTGACACGTCCTTTCCGCGCCGAGCCTGTTTGCTGTTCCTTCTCATCCGGAAGTCTTTTGTCGCTGGGTTCTGCGGGAGTTCCAGCTGCTTGTTCAAACTCGCTTGTTTATATCACTGTTGGGGATTCGTGAGGTGTTTTTAACAGCCAGGCCCCCCCCCCCACGCCCCTCATTTTTGTTTCAATGTAGCAGAAAAAACAACAACAGGGAGGTGAAATCAGAACACATCTGCTACCTTGCAGGTTGTCGGTATCCATTTTGAAAGCATGTTCAAAGTGCGGCCTAGCACTCAGGGCCAGACTTGACGGGGCAGCGGCCATTTTGAAAATTCCCGAAAGAGTCCCATTCGTGTTTACAGCACGGGTGAAGTTCAGAGGCAGGGCTTTTGAAAGCATCTTCAGAGTGAGGCCCTGTGTCAGGATGTTTGAACGCATGTTTATTGATTTATTTAGAACATTTATTAGCCATCTTTCTCCCTTGCAGAACTCAAGGCAGCTGACAATATAAATAAAACTTTATTCAGTGTTCAGAGTGAGGGCTAGTGTTCAGGGCCAGACTTGACAGAACAGTGGCCGTCCCATTCGTGTTTACAGCACGGGTGAAGTTCAGAGGCAGGGCTCTTGAGAAAGCATCTTCAGAGTGAGGCCCTGTGTTCAGGGCCAGACTTGACGGGACAGTGGCCATTTTGAAAATTCCAGAAAGAGTCTCATTTGTGTTATTGTCATGGGCAAAATCCAGGGCCAGGGTTTTTGAAAGCATATTCAGAGTAAGACCCTGTGTACAGGGCTAAACTCGACAGGATGGTGGCCATTTTGAAAATTCCAGAAGGAGTCTCGTTCATGTATACAGCATGGTGAGGGCCGAGGCCAGGACTTTTGACCATATGTTCGAAATGAGGCCTAGCGCTCAGGGCCAGATGTGACAGGACAGTAGCCATTTTGAAAATCTCAGAATCAGTCCCATTCACGTAATACGGCGTAGGTGAGAGTCAAGACCAGGATGTTTGAACGCACGTTTATTGATTTATTTAGAACATTTATTAGCCATCTTTCTCCCTTGCAGAACTCAAGGCAGCTGACAATATAAAAAGAGGGAAGGGAGTGGGTAATGAAAAAGCAGAATGAAA
>NW_015173868.1:24287-44992 GCF_001447785.1 Gekko japonicus | reverse complement strand
TCTCATCTGCTTATTGCCCCCTTTTGAATGTGGGGCTCACCCACTCAGGTCCCCCCCCCCGCTGGCATCTCCTCACCTTTGACAGCTCCCCAGTCAGGCTGTTTTGAAGATTCTTGGTGTTTCTCAGGCCTTGAGGGCTTGCTCTAACGGCCACAGATGGTTTGGTGCCTTGGTCATTTATTTATTTCGTTTATACCCCCCACACACACACTTCTCTCCCCAATAGGGTGTCAAAGGTGGGGATTTCTGACCCACCATGTCCTCACAAGGATGATTTGATTCCCCTGTCCCCAGACCTGGGACCCTGGGACAAAGCCCCTTCTGACAGTTTGACCCAGACTGGATTTGGATGCAGTAGAACAAACCAGGGCTTTTTTGTAGAAAAAGTCCAGCAGGAACTCATTAGCATAATAGGCCACACCCAGCAGCAGAAACCCATTAGCATATTAGGTCACACCCCTGACTGCACCACTCATTAGCATATTAGGCCACACCCCCATGTTACCAGAAGTGTGGTCATCCAGCCACACCCACCTTTTGCTTCTTATTCTGTTTACTTTGTTGTCAAAACCCAGAGGGGTTTTTTGTAGCAGGAACTCCTTTGCATGTTAGGCCACACACCCCTAATGTAGCCAATCCTAATGAGTGTCGGTGGGGCCTATTATGCTAATGAGTTCCTGCTGGGCGTGGCCAACTCGGGAGCCAGCCAGAACTCCGTTCCTGTGGTCCCTGCCCAAAAATAGCCCTGGAACACACCAATAAAAGCAACTGGCTTTATTGAAAAGATTAAACAAGCAATTTAGGCTTGAGCATAAGGCAAGAAGAAGCAGGTGTAATAAGACAACAAAATCTGTCTTCCTATGTACACACACACACGTGTGTGTTAGGTTTGCCAGCCTCCAGGTAGGGCCTGGACAATCGCCCACTTTTACAACCAATCTCCAGCTGACAGAGATCAGCTCCCCTGGAGAAAATGGCTGCTTTGAAGAGTGGACTCTATGGCATTGTACCGTGCTACCGCCCCTGCAGGTAGCTGTATTAATATGTATGTGTAGCAGTAGAAAAGAGCAAGAGTCCAGTAGCACCTTAAAGACCATCAAAATTTGTGGCAGGGGAGGAGCTTTTGTGAGTCACTGTTCACAAAGAACCAGAATCCAATAGTATCTTAAAGACTAACAAAATTTGTGGGTGAGCATGAGCTTCTGTGAGTACTGAAGAAGTGAGCAGTGGCTCACGAAAGTTCATCCCCTGCCACAAATTTTTGTTAATCTTCAAATCAACATAAGTAACAAAGCAGCAGGTAGGAGACACAGCAAGATGGCCCCTGGCCCCTTTCAGATCCCAATGGTATTAGTGGGCCGTGCTTGGAAAACTCGCGCCAGACGGTTATAAGCTAGACAGGGCTATTTTGGGGCAGGAACGCACAGGAACGGAGTTCTGGCTGGCTTCCAAGTTGGCCACGCCCAGCAGGAACTCATGAGCATAACAGGCCACACCCAACAGCAGAAACTCATTAGGATTGGCTACATTAGGGGTCTGTGGCCTAACATGCAAAGGAGTTCCTGCTACAAAAAAAGGCCCTGGGTTTTGACAACAAACAAGGTAAACAGAATAACAAGCAAAAGGTGGGTGTGGCTGGGTTACCACACTTCTGGTAACATGGGGGTGCAGCCTAATATATCAATAAGCTATGCTCTTATGGGTGTGGCCTAATATGCTAATAAGTTTTTGCTGCTGGGTGTGGCCTATTATGTTAATCAGTTCCTGCTGGGCTTTTTCTACAAAAAGAGCCCTGACTAGCTTTATACGAAACTTGATCAGCGACCCCCTGATCAGTATAAGCCAATCAAAAACATGATCCAAAAGATGATTCTCGAAGAAGAGCAAGACTCTCGCCTCCCATCTGAGTGTAGTTAAGTGTCAGGACCTACAGCCAAACAACGAAGTACACACTTCCAGGAAGGTTTTACTTTTAATGAAAAGCCATAGATGCGATAACATGAGCACTGTTAGGAATGACGGGCTACCTCAAGTCTACCTCAAGACTGCAAGACTCTCCAACGGTTGCGAAGCTGGGAACGGAGAAGCTCCCACGGACGATAGACACCACAGTCTCCACCAGTATAACTTTAAAGATAAGCGTTGCAGCTTTGAAGCAATTGAGCGCATGGGAAGGAATGCAAAGCAATTAGAAAACATCTCCACCCTCATGGCAGCGTAGCTGACATTAAGTCAGATCACTTTGATATTCAAAGGTGGGATCTCAAGTTTTCCATCATGGCTTGGGAACAGCGGAAGAGTGACAGGTGTTTGATATGGAGCTCTCCCCATCTTATTCTTTAAGATACTTTTAAAGACTTGGATCAGGAAACAGGCTCTTGCTTTAAATTTATGCCAGGCCCAGATGCTGATGTTTACACTGTCGGGCTGATTGATACAGAGGTGACCATCTCTCTCATCACAGGGACCCAAAGCAGCTTACAATATTCTCCCCTTCTCCTTTCTCCTTTGCCTAATTTATCTGCAAGCCTTGGAGACCATGGAAACATTATCACAGGACAATGCCCTGACAGGACAGTCTCTGGATTGAAAGTAAATAAAAGTATGATAATGTGTGTTTATTCTCAGCATACATGACAGAGGGTTCTGTGTCCAGGTCACTCTGCCTAGTGCCTGTTTTCTCCTGGAAACATTTGAAGGGCAGGGTGTGGCAGAACGGGCCTGCTCTGGCCTGCAGGGCCTGGTCTACCCTGCCCTCCAAGGTCCTCCCAACAACTGGAGAGGCTTTTCTCTCTTTCTGGTAACCTGTCACCAGTGTTCCCTCTAAGCTGGGTTAGTGTGAGCTAGCTCACATTTTTTTAGCCTCCAGCTCACACATTTTTGTCTTAGCTCAGGAAGGATGGCTCCAGAGCAAACTAATTTATGCAGCAGTCAAATTGCTGCATCACATCTTTAATGCCAGTAGCTCACAAAGTAGAATTTTTGTTCACGGGACTCCATAGCTTAGAGGGAACATTGCCTGCCACCCTCACCTGACCTGTGTAGGAATTGTCCACGGGACTCCCAGCTTCCCTTCCAAGTTCTGAGTTCTTGCCTCTGTGTCTTCTGCTTCCCAGTGCCTGTTCACCATGGGGACAGTTTACTGCCTTGCGTGCCCCGGAGGAATAGCCACTTGCCAACTGACTGCCTTCTCCCGGGCACTCCTTTTAAAATAGTGTGTCCAAGACAGTGGAGGACCATGTGGTAAAGAGAACCACTACCAGCATCAAAATGTATGAAGTATTTATTACAAAGAAAATGTTCATAAGCATACTTTTAGCACAGCACCAGATTGAGCAAGGGATTAAAAAGAAATGGGTAAAATGCAATTCCTCTGTCCCTCTCTCAATACATGCCCTATCAGATGTTAAAATACAGTACAGGCTCCTTAGTTTAGGAAGTTACAGATCTCTACAGAATCACCATTACCTTGAAGCTTTCTTCAGCTCTTCAGGCCACTGCATGGCTAATGGCTGCCTCCTCCAGACCTCAGTTAGAGTTCTGTCTGCTCTGATGGACTCAGCACCAAAGAGGTCTCCTCCTTGCTGCAAGGAGTTTTTATCATATCTGTTTCTCCACCCACTGACCAGGTCAGGCTTGATCAAAAAAGAAAACTTTTCCTGAAGCCTCCAGAAATTTCCTCCCTGAAGTCTCTCTAGTATTTAATTCCTCCAGATCTCTATTCCCTGCTTGGAGGGGAGGAACTTGACCATCCTATTGTCTAGACCTATTAGCATTTGTATGAAAGCGGGCTGAGGTAGGACTGGAAAGCAATTGAACTGACTTCCCCCTTCCTGCCTGTTCTCTGCCCAGAGGGAAATTTTTTTTTAAAACTCAGACTGAAGGTTTTGGTCATTTCAAACCTCCAAAGAAAAAAAATGCATTTCTCCACATGGGGTTTTAGAAGTAACAAAGTATAAAGGGATAATAAGTAACTACTTTGTGTACTGTCAGTGTGATACTTTGGACTTCCGGGATGTCGAATAAAAGTTGCACAAAATGTCAAAACTTGACAATTTGAAGTATCAGGCCCCATTCCCAGAACTCCACATTCATAACAAAGCAGAGATTCTCAAATATACAAACATCAGTCTAGGAAAGCACACACACACACACACACACACCCGTTTACTATATCAGACAAGAAAGAGGTGGCACACAGTTTTGCACTGTAGTGCCCTATTAACATAACAAAGATAGTATTGTGTAGTATAGTCTTTACAATATGTCTTTCCTGCCTTAGCTTTGTAAAATCAGGATTCTTTTCAGTGTGTCCGTGATGCTCAAGATTCTCTGATGTGCACAAATGATTATCAGAGACAATGGACAAACACTCATTTCCCTTTGGTTGCACATATATTTGAGGTTGCGCTCCGGTGACTGGGAAATTATTTCCCCAAAATGTTTGTGGTGCTTCTGGTGGCAATCCTCCAGGCAGAACAACCATTGTTACTGTGACAGAGATGTGACTTTTTCTTCCTGTGTGATTATCATGTCATCTGCCCACTGGACAATGCTTATGACATTCCTACACTGCACACTTTAAAAAAAAAGGCATTAAGAGTTATTAAAGGGTGCGCCTTACCTGTCGCATGAATGCTCATGCCCTTTTGAACTCAGTGCAATGGTAGCCCTTCACCTGTAGCAAGCCCCATCATTCTGCATGCCCTGATTGTGTTCATTTTAATTTTGTGAATGGGTGACACACCTCTGGATGTGCACAGAAGGTATGGCTCATCTGGAAATCTGTGACGGTGCAATCCTGGGTGTAGAAGTCTCAGGGCAAAATAGTCCCTAAGCAATGTAGCTGCGGAAGAACTGGGGCATGTTTTGGAGTGTCATTGACACATGCTTTGTATTGGTGGCACATTTTTCTAGAAAGACTGGTCGAATGAGAAGGGTGTATAGTTCTCTTTGAGTACACAACTCCTGATTTTCTTTAAGTGATGAGTGGGTTTCCCCCCCACTGAAGGGCTAGCAATACTACAATTCTGTCTGCTCCTATTATGATGATTTTTGGTTGTTGTTATCAAGTCACAGCTGACGTATGGTGACCCCCCCCCCTTGGGTTTTCAAGACAAGAAACATTCAGAGGTGGTTTGCCTTTGGCTGCCTCTGCAGAGCGACCCTGGACTTCCTTGGTGGTCTCCCATGCAGGTACTAACCAGGACGGACACTGCTTAGCTTCTGAGATCTGATGAGATCGGGCTAGCCTGGGCTATTATGATTACTACAGTATTGTTATAGGATTCAAGACTGGGGGGAGGGCTGTGCTGCCCCAGTCAGCGTTATCTGTAGTTTAGTAAAACTGCTCTGTCTCTTTAAGACTTGTTGCACCTGGGAATTGGAGTCCACAGTTAGGTGTCACAGAAGCTTCCCTCTGACTGGCTCATTAAGAGTAATTTCCTGAGCTCAGAGGCGCAAAGATAGGAGTTTTATTGTTCTTTTCCGTTTCTTTGTCCATCAACCCTTACTGCAAGGAGAGGGGAAGCCCATCTCTTTCTCACCACGGTGATAGAACTGACCTAGATCACAAGATGTAACTTTCCACCCAGATATCAGCTCGATTGTGAGTAAATGATCTTCTGAATGCGTGTGAAGTTAAATAAAGATGATTTAAGCTCTCCCCGTAGTCGTGCGTTGACTCACACCTGGAAAGCGTTTGCCTCAGCTGCAAGCTCATGCTAGACAGGACAGTGAGATACAGTAGCAACACCTGGGAAGTCATTCCTGTCATTCTGAAGTATTGATAGCCTGTGCAGACCTGGAGAAGGCCAAGCCACTGAACTTCTTCTAAATAAACCGGAACTTTGGAAGGACCCCATTTTTCAATGCTCTTGCTCTTACAAACAGGAAATGCCACCATCCAGAGGTCAGGCAGGTGGCGAAGCAGAGCCAGGCCAAGACGTTTGCATGCCTGGGAGAGCAGCAAAGGTCGTTCCCGCGCCTCGCTCATCCAGGTGGGGCACAATCCACTGTGAACATTCTCCTGCACAGGTCCCATCACAATGAAAAGGAGAGAAGAGATTGGATTTACACCCCGCCCTTCACCACCCGAAGGGGTCTCAGAGCAGCTCACAATCTTCTTCCCCTTTCCCTCCCCACAACAGACACCCTGTGAGGTAGATGGGGCTGAGAGAGCTCTCTCGAGAACTGCTCGTGAGAGAACAGCTCTGAAAGAACTTATGACTGACCCAAGGTCACACCAGCAGCTGCATGTGGAGGAGTGGGAAATCAAACCCGGTTCTCCCAGATTAGATTCAGTTCTCCATCGAAACACCACTGTTCACGTCAGTGGGGAGCTTCCTGGGTGATTGAGCCCGATAGCTCGAATCCACAGAATGAAAGTAAAAGACACACAGCTACCAGATCAAAGTTCAAGGAGAAATGCTGTGTTCTAGGCTCCCTAGTGGGTAACTACATTCTATATCCCTTTAAATAAAATATATTTATTATGAAACTTCAGATGCTCTCTTTTGCTATCTAATTTATTATATACGTATCTACTATATGTAAGTTTCATCAATTCATAAGCTCAGAGTGATTAACTAGAAAATGTTCTGAACACATCTCCAAGGACAAAGCTTCAAAGTATCATCAATCAATATCCCAAATTACAAAACTTCAAGGCACAACCCAACAATATAGTTTTGCACTTAGTAAACGCTGTCCTTAAGTTTTATCCTCTGAAGTCAGGCAACAGTCCCTCTAGAACAAAACAGTCCATCACCACCCGAAGGTGTCTCAGAGCAGCTCACAATCTTCTTCCCCTTTCCCTCCCCACAACAGACACCCTGTGAGGTAGATGGGGCTGAGAGAGCTCGCTCGAAAACTGCTCGTGAGAGAACAGCTCTGAAAGAACTTGTGACTGACCCAAGGTCACACCAGCAGCTGCAGGTGGAGGAGTGGGGAATCAAACCCGGTTCTCCCAGATTAGATTCAGGTCTCCATCGAAACACCACTATTCACGTCAGTGGGGAGCTTCCTGGGTGATTGAGCCCGATAACTCGAATCAACAGAATGAAAGTAAAAGACACACAGCTACTAGATCAAAGTTCAAGGAGAAATGCTGTGTTCTAGGCTCCCTAGTGAGTAACTACATTCTATATCCCTTTAAATAAAATATATTTATTATGAAACTTCAGATGCTCTCTTTTGCTATCTAATTTATTATATACGTATCTACTATATGTAAGTTTCATCAATTCATAAGCTCAGAGTGATTAACTAGAAAATGTTCTGAACACATCTCCAAGGACAAAGCTTCAAAGTATCATCAATCAATATCCCAAATTACAAAACTCCAAGGCACAACCCAACAATTCCTCAATATACAATATAGTTTTGCACCTAGTAAACACTGTCTGTATGTATTATCCTCTGAAGTCAGACAACAGTCCCTCTAGAACAAAACAGTCCACCAGGTTTCTCAATGAGGTCCCAGTAATTTCTCTTGTTTTGCATAATAACTTCTTTAAGGAAAATTCATCCGTGACTTTCTAATGGTCAAAAGGCATTTTCAAGGCTGTTATCACAAAATGGACTTCTCCCAGCACCGGTGAACACCAGTCACCAATGTTCCCTCTAAGCTGTGGAGTCTTGTGAGCAACAATTCTACTTTCATTAAAGATGTGAGCGAGTGATTTGGCTTATTGCATAAATTAGCTTGCTCTGGAGCCATTCTTCCTGAGCTAGGATAAAAATGTGTGAGCTGGAGGCTAAAAAACTGTGAGCTAGCTCACACTAACTCAGCTTAGAGGGAACACTGCCAGTCACATACGATCCTTATTATAATTTCTCTGTACATTTATATGGTTGGTGTAGGTCCTCTCATTTTGAGCTTATGAACTGATGAAACTTATATATAATAGGCCCTGTTCACACGGAGCATTTGCTGCGCTGAAGGCACGATCGTCCCACGGATTTTCCGGGCGCAATCACACCGGAACATCTGGGAGGCGCAGCGCACCCATGGCTAACCCGTGGCTTCTCGCTGAATATGCGGAGTAAAAAACTACCACATACGAGGTACTAGTTTCCGGAAAACGCGGGGCAAGGGCGGGCGTCTGATTGCGTTTCTGCATGAACCCCGTGGCATCCGGCGCCCGTCCATGTCCCGTTGCAAACTGAATGGTTGTTTTTTTTGTAAGTCTCCACAGGATGCGCACAAACGATCATGCGCATGGGCAAACTTCTGTGAGAAAAAAATTCCCGTTTGCCACAGAAGCGGCGCCTAGCGATTGCCGGTGTGATCATGCCGCGCCGCTTCTTTGCCGCGCTGCAGGATAGCCGTGTGATCGGCACCTAACAGCCTAACCATGGGACCTCGACGGGACATGTGATCGGGCTGCTGCGCGTTACTTTGCTCCGGGGCTAACAGCCACGCTCCGTGTGACCGGGACCATAGATACATTATACATACAGAATAAAATAGATAGCAAAAAAGAGCATTTAATCATAAATATATTCTATTTAGAAGAAGCGAGAAGAAGAGATTCGATTTCTACTCCGCCCTTCACTACCCAAAGGAGTCTCAGAGTGGCTTACCATCTCCTTTCCCTTCCCCTCCCCACAACAGACACCCTGTGAAGTAGGTGGGGCTTCGAGAGCTCTTTCATGAACTGCTCATGAGAGAACAGCTCTGAAACCACTACTGACCCAAGGTGACTCCAGCAGCTGCATATGGAGGAGGGGGGAATCAAGCCCGGTTCTCCCAGATTAGAGCCTGTGTGCCTAACCACTACACCAAACTGGCTCCATTAAAGGAATATAGAATATAGTTACTTACTAGGGAGCCTAAAACACAGCATTTCTCATTGAACTTTGATCGTTCAAATCTGCACGCTCTTACCCACTCTGCCACCTTACTGATACCCAGAACCAACTGCCTGAAGTTGCCACCTCGCCCTACATCATAATGGGTACAACTGGAAACGATTACAGTCCTGGGATGTAATACTTGTGAAGATCTAAACTTTCAAGCACTTGAGAAGTGTGCCAGCAACTTTACAGTCTCACCCACCTAGCCTACTGCTGCTCAGCTGCATACTGGGTGGAAAGGGGGGGGGGCAATTGGCATTATGGCCATGCCATTACACAGGGCTTTTTTTGTAGAAAAAGCCCAGCAGGAACTCATTAGCATAATAGGCCACACCCAGCAGCAGAAACTCATTAGCCTATCCAGCCACACCCCTGACAGCATAGCTCATTAGCATATTAGGCTGCACCCCCATGTTACCATAAGTGTGGTCATCCAGCCACACCCACCTTTTGATTCTTATTCTGTTTACCTTGTTTGTTGTCAAAACCAAGGGATTTTTTTGTAGCAGGAACTCCTTTGCATGTTAGGCCACACACCCGTAATGTAGCCAGTCCTAATGAGTTCCTGCTGTTGGGTGTGGCCTGTTATGCTAATGAGTTCCTGCTGGGTGTGGCCAACTTGGGAGCCAGCCGGAACTCCATTCCTGTGCATTTCTGCCCCCAAATAGCCCTGCCATTACATCACATTCAGGGGGCCCTGGAAGTGATGTCATCACATCGGGCAACGCTCTAGCTTTCACCCACAACTATATGGTTAAAAATAGAGATTTGGGTGAATTCTACAGTGTTGCCAGCAACATAATGATGCCACGACACCATGGGCAAGCCCTGCCTGTGAGTGAGTCTCCCGTCTGTTGCCAGACTCATGCTGGCACCGCTATCAAAAATATAGAGAAGCTTCTACATCAGCACATTGCAAACCTTTTGCCAGCAGCTATCCACAAGGGTCACTACAAGCAAATGCCTTCAGTGGTCGCTTCTGTCCCTGTAGCAGGGGGGTGAGAAAGCTTGTAGCTCGTATGCCGCAAGCTGAAATATTTTCACCACTTTTGCATGCTATGCCAGGGCACCATTAAATCTGGAAATAGCCACACAGAATTACTATAGGAAGGAGGGGGCATTTTATAAATGTAGCCATTGAGACCAGATCCTGGATATTGAAATAATTCTGTTAACCAAACATGTACAAATACTATAAGCAATCTGTTTTAATTATTGTACTGTATCGTTGGAAGAGGTCACTTGAGCGTGTAACACTGAGAATTGAATTAATGATCTTTTTCTCAGGAAGTCATGCAGGTGATAGATGGGAGCTTCCAGAGACAGAAAATAAAAGAAGCAGCTACAAGGAAATAAGCTGAAAGGGGCTTTAAGAAGAAACCAGGAAGCTCTTAGGAGCTGACGGAAGATAGCGGGCAACATGAGGCCGTTTGCAATGCTGTGGACCTGGGCTCCAAACTTTCTTCTCTTGCGTTAGCCCTATAGACCAAACTCAGTGCCAAATGAGTCAGTGGGGTGCCGTGGGAGACTGAGACGGTGCCCCGACATGGCCTGGGGCTATTTGTCTTCTTCTTCTGCCGGCTGCCGGCTCATGACCTCTGCGATCCACTCTACATAGTTGGCCACCTTGGTGTAAAGCGCGTAAGTGCCACATTTTGGTCCCCAGGAAACTAGGCCAGCGACGTAATAGCGTGTCTCCTCACGGGGGTCAACAATGGCATAGGCCCCACCGCTGTCCCCGGAACAGCTGTCACTTTGGCCATCCCCGGCACAAATCATATTGTCTGTGAATCTGTAGGTTGAGAGGTCCAGAGGAGATTCGGGCTTTACTCTTCGGCACTGCTCCATGTTCACCACTGGGATCCAGGCTTTCCTGAGTACGACACTCCTCGATCTGTCTTCTGTCCTGCCCCACCCAGTTATGTAGCCCAGTGTCCTCTCTGGGGGGTCATATTCTGGGGATGCACCAGGCAAGCAGATGGTAGAGACGGTGGGACCCATTTTCACAGGTCTCTTCAGCCTCACCAGAGCAATGTCATTATCAAAGTCTGTCCGGCTGTCCGGGATGCTCCAGGAGCTGCTTTCCAGCCGGGGTGAACAAACACCTCGTCCACAACTAGTGGCTTGGCAGTCTGCATGGTCTGTGGGCCAACTGTGAGCAGCCCAGCATACATGGTTGGGTTCCAGTTTTCGTCCAGCACGTGAGCAGCTGTGAGTACCCAGCGGTCGGAAATGAGAGCCCCGCCAGCTCGTGGGTTGGCAAAGAGGATCTGCCAAGGGAAGTTTCCATGCTCAGCCCTTGTGCCTCCGAAAATCCTTCCGGTATTTTGGATGGGGTTACGAGGGACTCCACAGACTAGAATGACAGGGCAAACATTTAAATGTGCAAGTCACAGAAAAACAGATGAAATGACCCAGACCGCTTATATTTACTGTATGTCTGTGTGTCAAGTGCCGTCAAGTTATGGCAACCCTGCAGGAACCCTGCTGTCAACTTATGGCAACCCTGCAGGATTTTCCTGAGCCTGCTTTGCAGGGAGGGCGGGGTATAAATGTGATAATAAATAAAATTAATTAATTAAATAAATACATAAGAGATGTTCGGAGGTGGTTTGCCATTGCCTGCTGCTGTGTAGCAACCCTGGACTTGGTGGTCTCCCCAAATACTAAACAGGATGACCCTGTTTAGCTCTGGAGATCTGATGAGATCAGGTTCCCCTAGGCTACTTATTTACTAGACTAGGAAAAAGGCCCGTTGTGGAAATAAATACAACGGCCTTTAGAAAGAGGCTCTGGCTGTCTGAGGTCCCACGCCTCCTGAAACCTCACCCTCTCCAGGCTCCATCCCTCATATCTCCAGAAATTTCCCACCTGGAGTTGGTAACCCTATCTCTTTCCCAGCCAATCATCAACCTACCTTTATTTCCCCCTCACTCTTCAGCTTTCTACCCCCCACACACCTGCAGCCTCTCCCGTGCTCTGAAGCCCTGACTGCTATGTCACATTGGCTGTCATACGGGGGCCACCTCAGCAGCATATAAGGATACAGAGCCCACCATTTTCTCCAGGGGAACTGATCTCTGCCATCTGGAAAGCAGTTGTAATTCTGAGTGATCTCCAGCCCTCACCTGGAGATTGGACACATTTTACCTCAGAACAGCAAACTGTTTAGAATGTTAGAGGCAAAAGCCAATCAAGTCGCATATGCAAACGACCTCTGTGTTCCGAGGCAAAGGCCAATGAGGCTGCATATGCAAATAACCTCTGTGTTCTGACTGGGTATGGGGGGAAGAGGAACAGCAAACTGTTTAGAATGTTGGAGGCGAGACTCCAGCAATGCAGCCAGTGGATAGGGACAGATACTGAGTGACACACCAGGGCACCAACCAATTCCGGAGCGTGTGGAATGTTCTAGAAAAGTGCTTTTATATATAATGGAGATGGTTGAAAATAAAAGGGTATCCGGTGTGATACCTCCAGGGACGGGGCTCAACCTGCCCTCTGCCCTGATTTACCCAGTTCCTGGGCTCACATGCAGTGCCAGGTATCCGTGTGATCGATGGACACCTGTCTGGGGCATGGAAGCTCTCAGAACTTACAGAGACCCACTAGAACTCTAACCCTCAGCCCTACGACTGCAAGTACCACGGGATGCCATCAACTGCACTGAGGACAGAGCGCATTAGGATCAGGGAAAAGGCTGCTGGGTACTAGTTTATTGGGAAACTCTGGATGGCCTGGGATCCCCTTTTGGGCTACCCTTCTTGGCGTGGCTCAGTGGTTCCCCAGGGTTCTGTTACCCCCTTCTGGTGCCCAGCCCTCCCAAACCTGTAAGGTGGGAACGTTCAACAAAGTGGTTAGTAACAAGGGCCATCCGAAGGACTAATCGACTGGCACTCTTGCAAAGAGATCTGGATGAAGAATGACCGCGGTTGCTCGAATCCCAAACAGTTAAAACCAATTAGATGCAGATCCCTGACACAATTGTTTTTAACCATTATGACTGACGGAACTCTCCTGGTAGTTGAAAAGAGGATTTTAACATGTTGTGGGGATCTTCTTTAAACTAGAAAGGTGCAGCGGTGAGGATACCTTTTGTCCAACAGAGACTTGAGATTAGTCAAGAGGTGGCCGGGGGGTGGAGGGTGGGGGAGAGAAAACACAAATGTAGGCATGGTACCTGGGATGCAGACGGGAAGTTCTGTTTTCTGGTTTTCATCCACCCATTGCCCTGCGGCAGAACACCGATAAATCCCTTTGGAAATAAAGAAGTATCGTGATTAGTTCATTGCTGTCGTTTGTTCGTTTTTAATCCATGTAGTATATCCAAACAGTTCAGTGGCCAGCAGACAGGTCAAGATCCACTGGAGGATCACAAGCCAATTTGTAGTGGGCTGTGCGGATGGTTGCCTAGGATTCTTACAAAGAATGAGGGACTAGACAATAGGGTTGTCACCAGCAGGGGGTTTGGGAGGGAGTAAGGTTGCCAGATCCAGGTTGGGAAACTCCTGGAGACTTCAGGATGGAGCCTGAGAAGGATGGGGACCTCAGTGGGCTACGATGCCACAGATTCCGCCCTCCAGAGCATCCGTTTTCTCCAGGGGAACGGATCTCTGTAGTCTGGAAATGAGCTGTAATTCTGGAGGGTCCCCAGGTCCCACCTGGAGGCTGGTTCCTGCTCGACACTTTGATCTAACCCAGCAAAACATGTTCTTAAGCAGAAGAACATCGTCACCTAGCACAAATTACTTATGCTGTTAACGTTCTTGTATCAATTTAAAGATCACTGGTGGACCGTGGAGTATTCCAGTAAGCAAAACAAAACAGGTAGGCCCCACAAGACCCAGGCCAGCCCAACAGGATCTTCGGAGATTGTTTCACAAGGGAAGCAACACATTGTGGTGGAAACTTAACATCGGCCCTGTCCACACGAGAGGATTACGGCCGGGAGAGGGACGGAACGGGGGCGGAGCAAACGGGCGCGATCCCACCGCAACATCTGAGAAGCGTACCGTGTCCGTCCCCGATCCGGCCCTTCCAGCGATGATCCGCTGGCCGTGGGATCGCCAGCGTGATCTTTCGCCGGCGCATCCCCGGCTCCTTGCCGAACTGTGCATGCTCCAACACGCACAGTTCAGCAGACTCCTGTGCCTTTCTCCCCGTCTCCCCGGCATCTGATCGTGCCGGGGAGCAAATGCACAGCGGCTCAGGGGATCTGTATGATCCCGCTGCGGCATGTCTATTTAGGTGCAGCTTTTGAAAAGCTGCACTTTGGCCATCCCTTCTTCCCTCGTGTGGCAGGGGCCAGAAGAACATAAGAGACGCCAATGTTGGATCAGGCCAAAGGCCCATCCAGTCCGACACTCTGTGTCACACAGTGGCCAGAAATACCAGTGCCATCAGGAGGTCCAGCAGTGAGGCCAGGACACTAGAAGCCCTCCCACTGTTGGCCCCCCCCAAGCACCAAGAAGACAGAGCATCACTTGCCCCAGAGCCCCTATCTATACCTTGTGGCTTATAGCCACTGATGGACCTCTGCTCCATATGCTTATCTAATTCCCTTTTGAAGTCGTCCATGCTTGTAGCCGCCACCACATCCTGTGGCAGTGAATTCCATGTGTTCATCCCTCTTTGGGTGAAGAAGGACTTCCTTTTATCCGTTCTAACCCGTTCCTTTTAGCCGTTCCTTTTATCCGTTTAACTTCAAGGTTAAAAAAAATGTTCAAGGTAAAGAAAACATTATTGCATCCCTAGACCAGGTATGGGTCTGTACACAGCAGGATGTTTGTGTGTGTATGCATTCCAGAGGTTTGCAGCGTGTTATGTTTTGCACTGAAGGCCTAAAAACACATTGAACTGTGTCTGGATACACCACATTGGGGAGAACTGGTATGTTCAGGTTAGGCTGACAGCCATCTTGTGTGTTTGGGGGGGAATAGGCCAGAAGTTTTACAACAATGTTAAAAAACCCGCTTATACATTGCCCCAGTGTCTTTGTGAAACATCTGGGAGCTTTTCACGCATTTTAGGTGGCACCATATGGCAGCTCCCCTCTTAACTGTTGGATTCAGGGCTGGCCACACCTTATACTATTTTCAGATCCGCCCATCCACTGGCACCTCCTCTCCTCTTGCCCAGACAAAAGAGCCAATCCTGGCTTTCCTTTGCCTCCTCAGTGTAGGAGGCACTTCAGAAGAATGCTGGAAGCACCATCTTTGTCTTTGCAGGGAGGGGGGCATCCACTGAGAAATACCTGCCCCCCATCCTAGGGAGATGTCTGGGTTGGAACCTCCCGGCATTTTGTGAATGACTCACCAGGTAGGCCTTTTGTGCTGGTGCCAGCTACTTGTTTTTAACATTTAGAAAGTGCCCACATGTTTACAAAGTTGGGTATCCATGGAATCAGGGGTCATTTCCTGCAGGAGCGCACAGGAGCAGAGCTCCAGCAGTAAAGAGGCCAGGGGGCGGGCACATCCAACAAGCCCCACCCCCTGCTCCCAGCAGCCCTCAGTCAGAGCAAGAAGCAGCCAGGTACGACGATCCTGCCAGGAAATAGAATTCCCCCGCCGGCATTTGGTAAGCCTAGGGTTGCCTTCTCACACACTTCCGGTGATGTCAGGGGTGTCTGGCATATACAAATAAGTTATGCTAATGAGTTATGCTAATGAGCTCCTGCACCACTTTTTCTACGAAATGACCCCTGCATGGAATAGTCTTTTTGAGACCTGAACAGACACTGTATACAGTATATAAATAAGGGACCCACTGTTTCCGTTGTTCTTCGGTGCGTAATATGTATGGCAGTCATAGCGGATTTCGGCTTGATACTGAGTCTTGTCAGGTCCTGTTATGTAATGGACATCTGCATTCTCAACGTCATCAGGCACCCCACATTCTACAGCTGTAAGAAAGATCAATATAATGTTAAGAACAGCACCCTCACTCTGCCGTCTGCTCCAACCAGTATGTACAGTAGCCCTGTGCACATGTCCTGCCCACATATCCACTCACTGCACAGGAAGGGAAAGCGGGTATAAGCATACTGGCCAAACTCCCTGCCTCCACTCAATTGCGGAGTGGTCTGCACATGGTGAATGCATGGAGGAAATGAAGGATTATTTGGGTAGCAGAGTGCTCAAGGCACATAAGGCAGTAGAGCCTATCTAGTTGGTGTGTGCTGACAGGAAACAAAGTTACACAGGGAACTAATATGAAACTAATATAACTAATATAAAATTAGAATCCTATCTCTAGTCTATCCAGTCTAGAATGGAGTTCCTTACAATAAAGGACTCATATTAATTTTATGAGTCCTTTATTGTAAGGGACTCCATTCTAGACAGGAGAGATTAAGATAGGATTCTAATCACATCTAACTAGCTAGGATGGACAGAGATGCAGGAAGCATGACCTACCCTCATGGGGCCAAGAAGGAGAAGGCTGGCACAGTGTGGAGAGAAGGTGTCAGACTGGAAGGAAGATTCCCTGAGAGTAGCAGTCTGCACATCAAAGGGATAGTATCAGAGAGTAACAGGAAGGATGATCAAGGTCCCGGCCTATCTACCCCTCTGATTCTCTTACAAGCCCCCTCTGAAGTTTGAGGCTGAGAGACAGCGCAAAGCTCTTCACTTCCAACAGGAAATGCCTGTGTGCACAGCTTCCCCTAATGATCTGCAAGGTTCCAAAAGCTGCATTGCTGATCATGGGGAGAGAGTGTGTGTGTGGGCACCTCCTCTCCGTGTTAGCCCTGTTCACGCCACACAGCGATCATGTGGGGACAGGGATTGGGGCTAGCAAACGTGTGCCAGCTCCCCCTCCTCGTGAGGTGCATGAACACATGGACAGGACATCTGCACAGGGCTACAGCTATGACTGAGCACAAGTTTCCATTATTCCCCCTCTATGTTGCAGTCATGGACGATGCTCCCTCTAAGCTGTGGAGTCTTGAGAGCAGAAATTCTACTTGGCGAGCGAATGGCATTAAAGTTGTGAGCGAGCGGTTTGGCTGCTGCATAAGAGTTAATTTGCTCTGGAGCCCTCCTCCCTGAGCTGAGACAAAAAATGTGTGAGCCAGAGGCTAAAAAACTGTGAGGTAGCTCACACTAATTTAGCTTAGAGGGAACACTGGTCATGGAGTGATTTCTCAGCACAGAGTATCACCACCACCACCACCACCACCACCACCACCACCATCATCATCATCATCATCATCATCATCATCATCATCATCATCATCATCATCATCATCATCATCATCATCATTTTACAGAAGATGTATCCCGCCTTTCTGCCCCTACAAGGAACACCAAGGTGGCTAACAGTTTAAAACATACGTGATAAAATTATACAGGAAGGAAGAAACTAAAATCCCCCCCCCCCCCAAACACATAGTTAAAAGCCACCAAAAACATTGCTAACACACACACACACAAAACACATTGATTACGAAGCAGGGATCATTGAGAAAATGCCAAATGGAAAAAAAGAACCTTCACCTGTCAGCGGAAGACAGCACCAGAAGGGGACAGACAGATCTCCCTGGGGGGGAGAGCTCCACAGCGTTGGTGCCGTGACCAAGAAGGCCCTGTCCTTGGTCACCACCTGCCTAATCTCAGAAGGTGGGAGCATCCAAAGCAGGGCCTCCAAAGATGACCATAATGGTTGGCTGGGTCCATAAGGGATTAGGTGGCCCTTCAGGTAAATTGGTCTGAAGGTCAACGCCAGCAACTTGAATTGTGCCCAGATTCAAATCGGGAGCCAGTGTAGATGAGGGCAGGACCGGAAGTGATACGGTCCCTATGACCCACTCCGGTGAACATCCTGGCTGCAGCTCCCTGTACCATTTGAACGCTTCTAAAGGGCAGCCCTACGCAGAGTAGCCCATCCCTAGTTAGGGTTGCCAAATCTTCTTCCCCCCGCGGCGGGGGAGCGTCGCCGCGGTCCTAGTATTTTTACTTTGTTGTCAACAAACTCAATACCTATAACCCTTGTGTTTAGGTAAACTTAAAAATGAGCTAATGCAAAGAAGTAATGGCGTGTGTCCCATTTAATTATATCATAACAATATCACAACTAGGCATTGCAGTATGGTCAAAGAGATATGGTTTAGTAGTCTAGTAATTTTAAGTATAAAGAGTTTTGGGGTTGAGAATCTGAAGCTGAGATATATTCCATGAATGGGGTCCATTTCTGCTATGTTTTGATAATTTTACCTTTTATGTTTTGATACTTTTACCTTTTATTCTTTTCCCTTACCCCTTACCCCTTTTCTTTATTCTGTATTCCCTCAAAAAGTTCAAAATAAAATTTTATTTTAAAAAAAGGAATGCGCATATAAATCAACTCAGCCAAAAAACAAGACACATCTCAAAGGACTGTGTTTATAGTTTCTTAATTCTAGCTGTACAGTATGGAAATGGCCATCAATTTGATCTAGTGATTCATTCTCCACATCCGACGCCATGTAATATTTCTGGGTCCGTAGAGAGACTAACAGAATGAGAAACAGCTTAAAACAACTTTACAATGAAAAACAGCTAAAACATCTTATGCGATAGCCACTAAGCCTTCTTCTAGAACTAACTGAAGCTATGTGATTTTTAGGGCAAGTCCATAAATTACTAAGTTCCTTAACATTATTAAACATAAACGATTGTCACTAAACTGTAAACAATATAGCTGCCTTTCCATCAAATGCTTGGCTTACTGAAGTGAAAACACAGGTGATAAAAACAATATAAAAATAACATTCCGACTGAAACTGACTAAATCCCCAGGGAACATACACTTTACTCAAAAGCTTTCTAAAAGAGTTGCGTTTACAACTGGCAACACAGGACTATGTGGAGGATATTATTATTTGTAATTCTTGAGTTCCACAGTTCAGGTATGGCTGGAAGAAAGACCTCTTGCTAAAGGTCTTCACCACCAACACTGGACACCACCATGCCTTATGGATGAGTTTGCCTGACCAAATGGACCCTTCAGGGAGCTTTGGAGATACACCTGGATGGTTCAAATTGCTCATTAAAGAAGCAAGGAAGAAGGGCACATATATCAACTTCACAGTAGTTTTCACACATCTTAAATGGCCGAGTTAAAGAGCAGGGACAAGAGCCATGTGGAACAGGGGTGTAGTAATGAGAGGAATTAGTCATGACTGAGAGAAAAAACTGGCTGGATTCAACCCTGTAGAGAAGAGACAGACACTTGGTTGACATTCTGTTTCCTGAAGAGGCCGGGTGCTCAATTTAGTGCAACTTTAGAACCGAAATGTGGCCCGTCTCTTCAATGCGTGCTCGGAACTTCAGAGCAAGCACGGCTCCTTCCGCATTTTTCTCTGTTACACTCAGCATGGTCTCCTGGATCACCTGAAATTCCACTGGGGGAGATTAATACAGGAACTCAGCACTTACGTTCACATTTGAGGTGCGAATCCCTCCACTCTCCGTTACTTTGACAGCTCGAGTAGAAGGACGTGAAGCTGTTTTGTTGCTGGGGGAAAAGTCAGAGGTGTGAGAGCTGATTTACCACGAGAGAAAAATGTGTCAGAATTCAATTCCGTTATCTCACCAGGGGGATCTCAGGCATGTTACACCTGTCTTAGAGATGGTATCTATCTATCCCCCCCCCCACTGTCTCACTGAATCTAGCACGTCCCCTGGAATCTCTGGCAGCTGCCTCTGGAGCCTGGGCCCAGCGTGGAGCCCCGGGCTGTTTGGCAGCCACCACCAGGCCCAGCGTGGCCCCTACACTCTCCCTGGTCTACGTCGCTGCTCCTGAGCCCAGCATGGCTCTCGGGCTGCATAGTCACCACCACCGGCCCAGTGTGGAGCCCAGTGCAGTGCTGCTACTGCCAGGCCGGTGCAGCCCCCAAGCTCTGTGGCAGCCACCACCAGGCCCCGTGCAGCCCCCCAGCTTCCCTACCACCACTGAGCCCGATGTGAAGCCCCAGAGTGTTCATATGTTCACTTTCTAAAACAATTGGCTGGTGCCAGGGAAAGTGTTGGTATATGCCATGGTGCCCACGGACACTGCAATGGGAACGCCTGATCTTGACCGTAAGTGGCTTAGTGTCAGGGACCTGTCTTATTATTGGTTTTGGGGGGGGCAGTTTAAGTACTTCTTCAAAGCATTATTTAAACCATTAGTGATGAAACTGTATTTATTGACATTATAAAGAAAGGAAGCTAAAGCAGAAAGAGGCAGGGCCAAATAGGAACATTACAACTGATCAAGTCAGGATCTAGTTGGAGCACCTGAAGTTCTCAGAACTAAAGCGACACCCTGGAAATACTGCAAAACTAATTGTCATGCATCGCAGGGCTCCAACCAGCTGATCTTGGGTAGGCACTGGTTTGCTGCGAGGTGCATCACCTACATGTCAACCAGGGGTCATTTCCTGCAGGAGCGCACAGGAGCGGAGCTCCAGCAGCAAAGAGCCCAGAGGGCAGGCACATGCAACAAGCCCCACCCTCTGCTCCCAGCAGCCTTCAGTCAGAGCAAGAAGCAGCCAGGTAAGCTGCAGAGCCCCCTCCCCGGCTCCCCCGCCCAAAACAGTCCAGTGGCACCTTTAAGACCAAGTTTTGTTCAGGTGCAAGCTCTCCCTCCTCTGCGAGGACAGATCTGCACATCCCCCCCCCAATCGCTAGCAATCCAAAACAGTCCAGTGGAGCCTGAGCGGTGGGTGTTGCCTTCTGACACACTTAAGAACATAAGTTGCAATGTGAACCTTAAGGGAGTTATGGGATGGTTGTGAATGGTTGTGCGAGTGTATATGAGTATGGTTGTAGATCACCGAATGATTGCATCTTAATTTCGTTGTACTATGTACAATGACAATAAAG
>NW_015173868.1:0-23983 GCF_001447785.1 Gekko japonicus | reverse complement strand
ATCAGGAGGTCCACCAGTGGAGCCAGAATTCCAGAAGCCCTCCCACTGTTCCACCCCCCCCCCAGCGCCAAGAATACAGAGCATCACTGCCCGAGACAGAGTGTTCCATCTGTACCTTGTGGCTAATAGCCACTGATGGACCCCCCCTGCTCCGTATGTTAATCCAATCCCCTCTTGAAGTTGTCTATATGTTTTCTTCCCTGTTTATTGTAAATGACTTCTTTTTTTCTTTTTGCAACTCTAGCTGCCAGGATAGCTTTACCGAGAGCAGTGTGGGTGAAATGTTTAGCCTTTCCTCCCCTGTCATTTTTTCACTGGGGGGGGGGGAAAAGTTGTATCTTGACTGGCCTCGGCTAGAAAAAACTAGATATATCAATGTATAAGGGAGCTGTGTGTGAGTTACCTGTCCATCTTTGGGCTGGAGAACGTGACACCAAGGCAGAAATAACTGTATCTTAATCTTACGGAAATCAGATTAGAAGAAGAAGAAGAAGAGATTGGATTTATACCCCGCCCTTCACTACCCAAAGGTGTCTCAGAGCGGCTTACAAACTCCTTTCCCTTCCCCTCCCCACAACAGACACGCTGTGAGGTAGGTGGGGCTGAGAGAACTCTTAACAGGAACTGCTCTTTTTCAAGAACAGCTGTGCCAGAACTATGGCTTTCCCATCCAGCCAGGGGCAAGTGGAGGAGTGGGGAATCAAACCCGGTTCTCCCAGATTAGAGTCCGTGCACTTAACCACTACACCAAACTGCCTCTATTGCCAAGACTCAACATGATTACACAAGACTCAACACGAAAAGCCATCATCGCAATAGGATTCCAAGCAGGGTTGGGGAAGAGCTTTAACCATGTTAAGTGTGAACTTACTGTCACAATCTCGTAGCCTTCTATGCAGGTCACCTTCACGGAATCCTTGAAGACATAGCGCTCTCTTTTGGGGTCCAGAACAGAGTTTTCGGTAACATACTGTGGACAGGGTATGGCTTTGAAAATGGAAAAAAACATCAGGAGCCAGCCGTCTCCTCTGCCCCCACCGCCTTCCTGTTTTCTATTTTTTTTCTAGGCTGCCTTCCCACCCAAATAGGGTCCCCAAAGGTTTTCTGTATTCTTAAAAAACCCTCACATCTATTCACAAAGGTGCTAATCCGTATCAGATAACTTCTTGCTGAGAGGATTGTTTGTTTATGCCGTGCATTTTTATCCTGACTTTCCTCCAAGGAGCTCAGAGCGACAAACGAGGGCTGTGGCTCAGTGGTATAAGCATTTGCTTGGCATGCGGAAGGTCCCAGGTTCAATCCCTGGCATCGCTAGTTAAAAGGTCAAGCGGTAGGTGACGTGAAGACCTCTGGCCGAGATCCTGGAAAGCCTCTGCCAGTCCGAGTAGACAATACTGACTCTGATGAACCAACGGTCTGGTTCAGGTAGCTTCATGTGATCGAGGCTCTCCCCTCCTCCGTGTTATCCTCGTAACAACAGTGTGAGCTAGACTAGGCTGAGAAGGAATGACCAGCCCAAGCTCACCCAGCCAGCTCCACTGCCACTGGGGATCTCAAACCAGGTCTCCTCAGTCCTAGGACTTTTCCATATTCTCATTTTCCTCGCTTCTAAGTTCCTGTTGCTTTGAGAGGGCAGGGTTTTCTGTTCCATAGGTGTTTTGATTCATCTAGTGGTCGATTCAATATTACATTGCTTTATGCCTGGCATTAAAAACCTGCAGTCTAAATCTGCAGGGAGAGATGTCAGACATGCAGTGAGGTAATATCGAATTGACCAAGAGAGGGGGCAAAACATGTGTGGAATGGGGGGGGGGGGGACCCAAGCGACAGGAACTTACAAACAGGGAAAATGAGAATGCAGAAAAGGCCCTAGCCAAAAACTCTTGACACTCTCCCCCCACAGGGACCTTCATCTTCATCTACCCCAGAAAGTCAAAGAGGTCTAGCCTCAATGAGGGTCCTTCACTGTGCAGAACCCTTCATCTAGATCCCTCACTCTTTTCTGGCCAGCTCTGAAGACAACCTCCCTACAGAACGCCACCTTCTTCTGCCCAGCCCAGAAATCTGGAGATGGCTCTGAGACTCCCCCGTGGATCCTTCCTCTGCTACAGCCCCCCAATCCATGGACGTTGAATCTGGACCTCAGCTTGGTAGCCCATTGTGCTGGTTACCCTACATCGGCCTGGCTCTCAAAACGTCTTCTTCCAGCAGCCCGCCAGATTTCCTCAGCCCTCCCTCACCCAACACCCATCCAGGGCCGGCTCGAGGTGTTTCTGTGCCCTAGGCAAGGCTGCCTTGTGGCGCAGATGCCAACCTCCCGGTGGGGCCTGAAAACCTGGAGACCTCTGGAGCCACCCTTTTGCTGCCGCCACCACCGCCTCTTCCCTCCCGCCCTCCCGCCACCAAAGGGGGGGAGGAGGGGGGGAGGCACAGCTTGGAGCCCCATCCAGGGTCTGGCACTCTAGGCGAATGCCTAGTTCGCCTAGTGGGTGAGCCAGCCCTGCACCCATCCCAAATCTGTCAGTGAGCACAATTGAGCAGACTCCGGAGGATGGCGAAGGATAGGAGGGCCTGGCGTGATGTGGTCCATGGGGGTCGTGAAGAGTCGGACTCGACTGTGCGACTGAACAGCAACAAATAATCTATACAGTGTTCTCAGGAGAGGATCCACCCCAGCAACTGTTTCCAGACAGAAGTCATTCCACTGGCAGAAGTTCTTCACCTACCCCTCGGGTTGCAAACTCCAAGGAGGGAAATCCCTGGAGATATATGAGTGGAGCCTGGGGAGGACAGAGTATGCCATAGAGTCCACCCTCAAGTAGCCATTTTCTCCAGGGGAGCTGATCTCTGGAATCTGAAGATCAGTTGTGATTCCAGGAGATCTCCAGGTCCCACCCGAAGAGGGGCAACTTTACCTGTCCTCGTCTAGAAGTTCCACCTTCATTCCTTGAAAACATTTGTTTTGTTTGTACCATTCCACCACAAACTGCCTGTTTCTCTTGTCTCTGAGAAACCTGAGTATATTCCACACGTTTTCCTCGGAGGGATCGATACTCACGGTCTCCAAAGTAGCGGACTTTCCAGCCTTTGCCTTGTGTGGATTCGTCAGTACGGAAATCGACGTCGAGGATATGGTTTGGTGACTTGATTTCCGAAGGGCCCGTGAATTTATTGCCGCAGAAGGGACCGAAACGTTGATCTCCTGCCAAGACCTGAAAGAACGGCCGACAAGAGGATTGGATCCATGCAGGCAGAAATGAAGAGGCAGGGAAGGGGGATTTGAGCAGAATGAAGCCAGAAAATTATACTTGGGGAGTCTAAGGATACACTTGAGAGTACTATATGTCGGTGCAATGCAACAAACGTTTAAAGAATGCCAATAAGCTACTGGATTTATTGAACAGTTTAAATACAATGCAAGAGCAGTTAAATAGTTGAAACTGCATATGTTTTGTACGCCTACACACAAGCAGAGACTCATGGACGCTTTCCCCATTCTTTTATCTCACTTTTCCTGCCCCCCAACAGCACTTTCCCTGTCTTTTCCATCCTCCCCCACTGCTTTCCCTGCTGGTCTGCTGTCCCTTCCTCTCATTTTCTCATCCCCCTTCCATAGAGTTGCTGACCTCTAGGTAGGGTTGCCAAGTCCATCTTCCACCCCCAGCGGGGGACTTTGGGGGCGTTCCTGGAGGGGGCGGGGCATCCCCGACGTGATGACGTCACGTTGGGGACGTCCATACACACACACCCCGCCCGTGCGCCGGATCTCCAGAAACGGCCGTTCCCTGCACTTAAAAGAGCCGGCGTTTCCCTTTTAAATGCGGGAGCCGGCGTTTCCCCTTTAAGAGCAGCCGCATTTCCCTTTTAAGAGCACAAAGTTGGCATTTCCCTGCAAGCTTGCGGAGATGAGGCTTGGGAGGAAACACGGGTTCCACACACTTAAACGGAGAGAGATGGGTGGCTGTGGGTGTTGGGGGTGGGGCTTCCCCCAAAACGGGGGATCCCTGGCAAACCAGAGGGTTTGGCAACCCTACCTCGAGAGTTCGATTTGGGGGGGATCGCGGGGGATCGCAGTTCCCCCGGGTGAGGTGCAGGGGGCGTGGCACACGATGAAGCCCCGCCCCCTTCTTCCGGCCGCCCCCTGCTTCCAGCCTCATTCTGTTGCAGAAGGAGGAAGAAGCAGGAGGGTAAATTGGCGTCTTCCCCCTCTGCCTGGCCGAGGACATTCCACGTGGCCTCCGCAAGGACTCCCAGCCCCATCCAGGAACTTCCCCGAGGTAGCTGTGTTAGTCTGTTGCTGCAAAATAGTCCAAGAGTTCAAATAGCACCTTTAAGACTAAGACTAACTGAGTGGTGGGTGTGGCCTTATGACACACTTCTGGTGTTGTCAGGGGGTGTGACATATGCTAATGAGTTATGCTAATGAGTTCCACTAGCTCTTTTTCTACGAAACGACCCCTGCCTACCTCTAGGTGGTAGCTGGAGATCTCCTGGGATTACAACTGATCTCCAGGGGACAGAGATCACTTCACCATCCTGGAGGAAATGGCTGTTTTGGAAGGTGGACTCTATGGCATTTCACCCCATTGACGTCCCTCCCCTCCCCCAAACCCCACCCTCCTCAGGCTCCGCCCTTCAAATCTCCAAGTATTTCCCTACCAGGCGCTGGCAACCCTAGACCTCCACTTTCTCTGGCTTTTCCTGACCTACCCCCCCCCTTCAGTTCTTGGACAAAACACCGAAGCCAAGAGCGGGTATGCTTCTTGCTTAACAACTGGATAGAGAATTGCTTCCGTGTTTTGTTTTTCATCATTACCCCTCAAAAGCCTAGAGACTGCATTGAATAAAGTGAAAGCTTAACATTGCTAGAAGTAGGCTGGAAGACTCACACAGGAGCTAGGCCCACAAGGCTACGCCATGTAAAGGGGGCTGGCTGGCATAAGAGATTCACTCAGAACTGCAGCAGGGAGACCAAAACACTCATGGAGCTCTCCTCCTCTCTCTCAAGCCCATCGCTTACTGTTAAGGCATCGGGGCAGTTTCCTTCCGAGTCGGCAGGCTCTATGTCAAAATCCTTGTTCTTGATGGTCAGGACCACACGGTATCCAGGTTCCAACACCACACGGTAATCACAGTGTGAATTCTCGGGATACGGGCTGGGGTAGTTGGGGCTGGTGATTTCTCCGGTTGGCTCAGTGAACACATTCCCACTGCAGTTCACTAGAATTGGGGAGGATGCCAAAAGGTCAGTAACAAAGTTAGCAAATGATCTTTTGTTGGACCTGGTCCTCTGCTCCCTTCTGAAGGTCACTAACCAAGTGAACAAATGATCTCCTGTTGGACCTGATCTTCCACACCCTTTTTAGATCACTAACAAAAGTTTACAAGTGATCTCCTGTCAGACCTGATCCATGTGCCGCGCCGCCGCCTGGGCCTGCTCCCCCCGCCGCAGCCTGGGAACTTCGGGGGCGAGTCCCGCTTGGCGGCCTAGCTGTGGTGGCGCCTCCAGAGCAGAGGCCAGTGTTGCAAGCGGGTCGCCCACCCGGTTAGGGTGGCGAGGGAGCGCAATTTGGCGCCCCTGAGGACCAGCGCGCCCTAGGCGAGCCAGACCTGCCGGCGGGCCGGATAAATGTTTTCGGCGGGCCGCATGTGGCCCCCGGGCCGTAGTTTGAGGACCCCTGCTCTACACCCTTCTTAATGTTAGTTAGAAAGTTAACAAGGGATCTTCTGTTGGACATGATCCTTTATAGTCTTCCTAAGATCAATAACAAAGTCAACGAGTGATCTTCTGTTGGACTTGATCTTCTACGCCCTTCTTAAGGTAAGTAACCGGGCAAGTGATCTTCTGTTGGACCTGATCCTCTCTATACCGTTGTTAAACCCACCCTCAACATCTCCTGCCTCTTCTGTCAAAATAACAACTCAGCTGAGGTGGAATATTTTGGAGAACAATGAAAGGGCAATGATTATTAAGTTTATTATATTTTTATGATCACGGGAGATTCCTCACTTTAGATCTTCTGGCCTGTATCCCTACCATTCCACTCAGAAAAGTTGGAAGCCTTCCTCCTGTTTAAGGAGCTTTCCTCTGACTTCAGTGGTTCTTTCCCCAGAAGAAGGCTGGAGGGTAGAGAATACCTTCAAACAAAGTTTGTCAGGGCATGGAGCCCAATACCAACACTTGATAACTGCTTGCAGATCAAAATGAATAATATCAAGACGGATCAGTTTAAAAGCCAGCAACCTTGCCTCCAACCACTGAAACTACGGCTGCCAGGTCTGAGTTTGAAAATACCTGGAGACTTTGGGGGTGGATCTGGGAGAGGGCAGGGTTTGGGGAGGGGCGGGACCTCGGCATGGCACAATGCCATAGAGTCCACCCTTCAAAGTAGCCATTTTCTCCGGGGGAACTGATCTCGGTCAGCTTGTAAAAGCGGGAGGTCTCCAGGCCCCACCTGGAGGCTGGCAACTCTAACTGAAACTCTATTCTGCTACTTCTTCTGACTTCTGAGACTGTAGCAGGCACTGCCTAAACACTTGCAAATTAGAAACCTGATGAGGGTTTAAGATCTGCTGCCTTAAATCATATCTCTCCAAGTGTTGCATATTACTGTCTCTTAACTCTACCTTACAACACACACACTGATTTTGGTTAAAAGTCAAACACATTTGCTGATTCCCAATTAATGTCCCCCATCCAGAGCCCCGGCATTGCTTAGGAGAGTCTTGGCTCTCCAAGCTTGGGACTGTCTCCAACAGGGTGGCCAGTTTTTGAACGGGTCCTTCTAGCAGTCCCTTTAATACCACTTGGATCTGCAGGCACTTATCATACGAGGAGAGCCAGTGTGGTACAGTGGTTAGAGTCATAGACAGGATCGGGGGGGCAGGTTTGAATCCTCACTCTGCTATAGAAGCTGTCTGGGTGACCTTGGGCCAGTCACACACCTGCAATCTAACCTACTTCGCAGGGTTGTTGTGATGATAAAATGGAGGAAAAGAGAATGATGTAAGCCACTTTGGTTCCCCCTTGAGAAAGAAAGGTGAAGTATAAGTGAAGTAATGGATAACAGCAGTGGACTCTAATCTGGAGAGGCGGGTTTGATTCCCCACTTGGTCTCCATGTGAAGCCTGATAGGTGACCTTGGGCTAGTCACAGCTCTCTCCAAATTCTCTCAGCCCCACCTACCTCACAAGCAGTGTTCCCTCTAAGCTGTGGAGTCTTGTGAGCAAAAATTCAACCTTGCGAGCTACTGACATTAAAGTTATGAGCGAGCAATCTGGCTACTGCATTAATCAGTTTGTTTGGAGCTGTCCTTCCTGAGCTGAGACAAAAAATTGTGAGCCGGAGGCTAAAAAATTGTGAGCTAGCTCACACTAACTCAGCTTAGAGGGAACACTGCTCACAAGGTGCCTGTTGTGGGGAGAGGAAGGGAAGAAGATTGTAAGCTGCTTTGAGACTTCTTAGGGTAGAGAAAAGTGAGGTATTAAAACCTACTCTTCTCCGTCTAAATAAATGTTATTTTACTCCATGCCATGAAAATCTTCAAGGGCCCGTTTCCACTCAGCAAGCTTCTGTTAAAGGCACAAGAGGTTGTTTTCCTGGCCAGCTGGCAACCTTAGACTCTCTGTGATTGAATTCTGTTCTTTATATAAGCAGTACTCATTCATATTCTTGCCCAATAGCAACTATAAATCCTTCCAATTTATCAACTACTCTGGATTTACTGCTTGTCCAGAGCAGGCTGTTGAATGGCGCTGGTCTTCTCGGCTCAGGTATTGGTTCCACAGGTCAGGACTATTATTTCGGGGGTTGAGGGGGGCAGGCTCCTACCTCCACATGTCTTCCGGTCTTCATGTAACATATACGCTGGGGGGCAAGAACAAAAGTATCCCCCAATGTAGTTATTGCAGTAATGGCTGCAGACCTTCTCCACAAACTCCGTGCACTCGTTCACATCTGCAAGGAGTGAAGAGAGACGTCAAGAGAGATCCGTGCGGAATCAGGGGAAAGAGGAAATGGCAAAGACGACGGGATGGAAACATCAGGTGCTTTCACACACACAAAATAAGGCACTTCCAATCCACTTCCCATGCACTTCGCAACTGGATTTTACAGTGTGAAATGGCCTGATCCACTTGCAAAACGAAGTGGATCGAAACGGCATTATTTAGCATGCGTGAAAGCGTCCATGAATGGAAGGTGACGGGAGAGGGAGGCCCTGTGTTAACAGGAGAGTTCCAGCAATCCTTGTCACCCTCCTGCCTCCCACCTGAAACTGGGGACAACTGTGTGAGCATCCCTGCTCTCTCAGCGAGCATCACTTCTTATCGATTCCTCACTTTGCACCTTGAGAATCTCGAATACATCCATGAGCCTTGGACCCTTGGCGAGAATCCTGCACACATACTCTCCTTGTCTGTGGGTCCACCTATTTGCCTCTAGGTTTGGGTTCTCAACTTGGAGTTGGGAAATTGTTGGAGACTTGGGGGTGGAACCTGAGGAGGGAGGGGTTTGGGGAGGGGCCTCAGGTGGGTAAAAGGTAAAGGTAAAGGTTCCCTTGCTCGAAAGCCAGTCGAATCCGACTCTAGGGTTGCGGTGTTCATCTCCGTTTCAAAGCCGAAGAGCCAGCGCTGCCCGAAGACGTTTCCGTGGTCATGTGGCCGGCATGACTAAACACCAAGGCGCACGGAACGCTGTTCCCTTCCCACCAAAGTGGTACCTATTTATCTACTTGCAATTTCTTGCTTTCGAATTGCTAGGTTGGCAGGAGCTGCAACTGGAGATGGGAGCTCACTCCATCATGCGGCACCCGGGTCTCGAACTCCTGAACTACCAACCTTCCACAGCCTGCAGTTCAGCGTCTTAACCACTTGAGCCACCGCAGCTCAACTCAACTCAACTCAGGTGGGCATCAGGCCACAGAGTCCAGTTTCCAATGCAGCCATGATCTGTGGGAGAAACTGATCTCTGCAGTCTGGAGATCAGCTGGAATTCTGGGAGATCTCCAGGTCCCACCTGGAGGCTGGCAACCCTACTCTAGGTTCAATTTATTTTAAATTGGATTTTCCCCCCCCATATGCATATACGGCTGCTAGGATTGCTTTATCAAGGAGGAGAATTGTGTGGGACTTTTCTTGCCATTTTCTTGCTGGAAAAGTTGCCCTTGAGACATTTTTACTCCAGATGGAGAAACATTTTCCCCAGTAGTAGTTAACAGCAGCTGAGGCATAGGCTGATTTCGCACTAGAGCTGCCCCGATACTATTGGTCAATTTTACACCTGAAGCTGCGGGGTTGCATTTTGACTCGCGGCTTCGCCCGATTTCCCCCACAGTTTCGTGATCCTGTTTTTTGAGGATCACGAAACTGCAGGGGAAATCGGGCGAAGCTGAGGGTCAAATGCAGCCCCGCGGCTTCGGGTGTGAAATTGACCAATAGTATCGGGGCAAACGGCGGCGCAACATCGAGGCAGCTCTACTGCGAAATCAGCCTTTTCTTTCCAAAGAGAAAATAGCAGGAGGAGGAAAGGGTTAAAGTTTCCCCCCTCTCCCCACACCTCTTTTGTCCTTGACAAAGTAACCCTGGCAGCTAAATCTACAAAAGGAAAAAAAAAAGCATTTAAGCTAAAGATGGAGAAAAATAGCAAATATCTCAACCCCCCCCTCCCCCCCGCACAGACACACAAAGACAACATTTGAAACGGTGCCTTCTGTAACCAAGGCAATGCTGGAAGGAATCGCACATCTAGGAGAACTCCGAGTGCCAACTGGAGGCAGCCGATAACTTACCCACGGCGACGTAATAAGCCGCAAAGCCAGTGAATCGCTCTTCATTGGAGAAGTCCGACTGAAAAGTCACTGTCAAGGTATTGTGGGGCACATAGAATTCCTTCAGGATTCGTGAGGTGGGAATGTCATCCTTCCTCCGCCCACACAGCTGTTCTTCAAGGTGATCCCCAGTCAGGACCTGAAAGGGACAGACACGCAGGCCTCATCTCTGCGAGAGGACGCCATCTTGATGGAAGATTATTCTGGAACATCTAGAGCACCTAATACGTTGTAACATTGTAGTAACGGTTTCACATGGTTTTAACTTGTGTTTTATGTGTTGGCTTAGTTATGCCTATCTGTGAGCCGCCCTGAGCCCGCGTTACGGGGAGGGAGGGCTATAAATTGAAATGATAAATAAATAAAAATAAATAAATATATAGAGTCCCTCAGAGCCATTTTTTTGCAGGTTGAGGGCAGGAGGGGATGTTCCGAGATAGGAACAGGCTGAGGGGCTCCTGCCACCAACCAAGATAATCAAGCAGGCAGCGTGGACTGGCTAGAATAAACAACGGGGCACAGGTCTGAACCGTGGGCACGACCCACAAGAATCAAGCATACTTTAAATGAAAGGGAGCTCACAGCCTATTAGGTTGCACAAGAGAAGGTCCTCATAGCTTTGGTCAAGGGGGAGGGGGAGGAGGGATAATGCCTTTCAGATTTTCCCTATCAGGTACCTTTAAAACAGCAGCATTGAGAAAGAAACTTTGTGGGAAGGGGGACTGTGGTTGCACCAGGAAGAGAGACATTCCATACACTTGGGACGCAATGTTCCCTCTAAGCTACAGAGCCCTGTGAGCAAAAATTCTACTTTGTGAGCTACTGGCATTAAAGTTGTGAGCAGGTGAATTGACTGCTGCATAAGTTAGTTTGCTCTGGAGCCCTCCTTCCTCCTGAGCTTGGACAATAATGTGTGAGTCGGAGGCTAAAAAACTGTGAGCTAGCTCACACGAACTCAGCTTAGAGGGAACAAAGTTGGGGGTTATTTTATTATATTAAACTAAAAATTAAAGTGCCGTCAAATTGCAGCTGACTTATGACAATGCTGTAGGGCAGGAGACTGACGGAGGCGGTTCTGCCCTTGCCTGCCTCTACATAGTGTCCCTGGTCTTTCTTTCTTTCTTTCTTTCTTTCTCTCTCTCTCTCTCTCTCTCTCTCTTTCTCTTTCTTTCTTTCCCATTCTGGGCTAGCCTGGGCCATCCAGGTCAGGGCATTACACATTCATAAAACATAAATTAATTTTATAAAATTTAAAATTAAGCATGTGATGTTTTTCAGTTATCCCAGTGTGCTCACTAGCCAGAATTTTGGGAAGTAGCAGTGCAGCTTGACTTCTGGATCGCAAATGCCTGCACACTTGTTCCACAAGTTAAAAAATATAAATAAAAGAGAAGGGGAAATCTGATTTATTTTTTTAAAGGCGAAAATTAAGAAACGGCGGTTCAAATATCCTCAAGGGGGCAAGGCCCCCACAGGCCCCACTGTGGCTTTGGGCCTGGCCCAGAAATGAAGTAAGTGGGGTACGGCTGGCTAAGAGGAAGATACAAATAAAGGACCGTAGCTTACATAGATGGAAAAACAGGATGCCATGGAGAGAGAAAACCAGAAGGCAGTGTAGTCTGTGCCCTGGATCTATACATACAGGCCTCAGTTGGAGCCGGAGCGCTCAGGAGCGGCGCTCCGGGAGTCAGGAGCCCGGGGGCGGGCACATGACTAAGCCCCGCCCCCTGCAGCCCTCAGTCAGGCCACGGGGAGGAAGAAGAAGGAAGATTAAGTTGCCTGCCTCCCATCCCATCCCCAGTTCCGTGGCCCCGAGAAGACCTCCTGCCCCATCCCTGGCTTCCTCCAGAGGCCCCCCTGCGCCTTTCTCTGCTTGCTCTGCGAAACCTGTTTGAACTTAGATGACAGTGGGATGAAAGCAACAAATGAATGCACACGAAACTCATGAAGCCGCTGTATCCTGAATCAGACCATCATTCTGAGTATTGTCTACTGTGACTGATACTGAGTCTCCAGGGGCTCAGGTACAGGTCTTCCACATCACCTGTTTCCTGATCCTTTTAACTGGAGACGCCAGGGATTGACTCTGGGACCTTCCGCATGCCAAGCAGAGGCTCTGCCACTGAGCCATGCCCCATCCCCCAGGTATGGGCCATGTTATGTTGTACCACTCTCAACTTTCTCAACAATTATCACCTTCCTCTGTCCCCTTTGGAGATTATCAAAGCATACAACTTTCTCATTGGACCTTACAATGTTCCTCAACAGACAACTTTCCCATTGAGCCTCACACACTACAGTGCAGAGTTGCTATTGAACGTCAAACCGGCACAGGTCTCCTCTGTGACGCCTTCCCTTTCTCCAACCCCCGGCAGAGGGACGAGGCCTGTACCTTCACGGAGTCATACTCGCAGTTTTGAGAAGGCTCTATGTCCAGGTGGGTGAAGTAGAGGCGGATGCCGTAGCCAGGGGGGACGTTGATTTCCCAGGATTCCAGAACATCGTTGGGATAGGCCTGAGGATAATTTGGGGAGAGGATTTTTCCAAACATGGAGGCTGCATCTGAGCATGCGAAGAGGAAGCAGGTGATGAAGCTCCTGAGAGAGGAAGGAGAAGGAATGGGGAGTGGGCTGTTGTCTGCCCCCCATTAGTCTATACCCTACAAGATAGAGGGGCTGCATCAGCTTGGACCCATAGCCCTCAAGAGTGCGAGGGGCTACTACAGGGGTCCCCAAACTTTTTGAGCCTGCAGGCACCTTTGGAATCCTAACACCGTGTGATGGGCGCAGCCACAAAATGTCGTGAGAGGTTCAGGCAGCTACAAAATGGCTGCCGGCGGCTTACCTTCAGTCACAACGTGAAGATCCTTGTGCTGTGAGAGCAGCTGCTGCCGAAGCAACGTTTTAAAAAATCTGCATAGCCAATCAGATCCCCGACGGTCAATCAGAAGACTTGCTGGACAAAAGCACTTGGTAGAAACCAGGAAAGGTGCTAGCGGGTGCCGAGGCGCCCATGGGTGCCACACTGGGGGACCCTGGGGTTACTACAAGAACTTTGGATACCTTAAGGGGAGCGGTGGCACAGAGGATTTATCCTCTGGTTAACATCTGAACTGAACAAAGCTGCTGTCAGTTCTAGCCCACGCTGGTGTGAGCTACCAGCCTTATCCCCAGCTCGCCGTCCACCCAGTGGTTCGAAAGCTTTGGCGAGTAGATCAAATGGGTACCACTCCTTAGAGAGGGTGGGCACACTAAACCCCCCGGTGGGGGAGGTGTTAGCCGGCGAACGGAAGGTCCAGCTCGGAAGCTCGGAAGCCTGGAAAAAAAGACCTCTTCGGCATTAAGCCTGTGACGGGCCAATCCGGCCAGGCGGTGGCAGTGCGGCACCACGACTCAAAGCAGTCCTGGAAGAACTGACGTCATCCAGCCAAGCCGAAAGTGAATGCCGTCCGGAACACGCCTGAAGCTTACAGCTGAACAAAGTCCCCATCGGCTGCACAAGTGTGCGATTTAAAGAATTATATGTTGTCCTCCCTTACCCTATGAATCATTGTTAGTCCCGTGTGAAAACTTGAGTAACTGTAAATCGCTCAGAGCCAGCAGCTAATAATAATAATAATCAGAACAAGGAGCCAACCATGTCACAGTGCAGCCCTATGCATTATATCCTGTTGAGGACCTTCCTTCCCCAAACCCTGCCCTCCCCAAGCTCCAACCCCAAACCTCCAGGAATTTCCCAACTCAGAGTTGGCAACTGTAGTTTGACAGAAAGCTCATTAACCCAGGGGGGACTCTGTCAGCCAACCCATGTCCTTCTTGAAAAAGCCCTCTAGAGAAACTGACAGGACTCCTGTGTCTATCCTCCCCGCCTTCCATAACCGACTTACCCCATATGGAAAAGCTCCATCTTGCTTCTTCAAAAGGCACGGTGGCTGGACTTCATATGTGGGCAAAGACATCACATTTATTAGCGCTTGGTTTGATTTTTCTTTCTACCAGGGAAGTATCTAGGGATGCCAGCTTCCAGGTGGGACTTTATTTATCTGACTTATAAACCGCCCTCCCCCAAAGGACTCAGGGTGGTATACGACAAATACACATATTAATCAATCAATAGTGGTTAAATTCGGTGTAAGACAGTTAAACAGTTCAGATGGCATTGGATACCAATTTAAAAATCACACAGCCCCAAGCCACCCAGAAAGTTTCCCCATAGGGAATAATGGACCTGAAAAATTAGGAAACCTGAAAAAAACTCAAATCTGAATATTATACCAGTATTTGGTATTCGGGAATACCAGTATTTTTCAGGTCAAATATACCTAAGTCCAAAAAATACCAGGTTGGGGTTTTTTTGCACACACTCCTAGTTATGAAACAGTTCATATAAACTTTAGCTACAGAATGTATTGGAAGCACAAAAAAAAAAAACCACACAAAAACCTTACAAAACAAATAGGTTATTCCAAAGACATTAGAGAATGTAGCTAGCAAATTTTACTTCTTATTTAAAACCAGTAAAAGGACCACCAACTTCAAAGGAGATTAGGGAGAACTGGATAGAAGAAGAAGAGATTGGATTTATACCCCGCCCT
The DNA here is from genome assembly GCF_001447785.1 of Gekko japonicus. Lineage (NCBI taxonomy): Eukaryota > Metazoa > Chordata > Lepidosauria > Squamata > Gekkonidae > Gekko > Gekko japonicus. The sequence goes on along the minus strand of NW_015173868.1, from coordinate 9,562 downwards.
TCACTCCCCGAAGGTGTCTCAGAACGGCTTACAAACTCCTTTCCCTTCCCCTCCCCACAACAGACACCCTGTGAGGTAGGTGGGGCTGAGAGAGCTCTGACAGAAACTGCTCTTTTTCAAGGACAGCTCTTATCAGAACGATGGCTCGGCCAAGGTCATCCAGTAGGTGCGAGTGGAGAAGTGGGGAATCAAACCCGGTTCTCCCAGATTAGAGGCCCCGCACTTAACCACGACACCAAACTGGCGCTCGAAAGAAATAGAAAGCCAACTGTCCCCCCCCCCACCGGAAGGTTACACAAAACCAAGGCTGGACCCCCAAATTAATCGCAGCCTCCAGATCTCAAGAAGATGAATGCTTCTTTTCTTCCCAGCTGAGAAGTGTGTTCTTCTTTCTGCCTTTATTCAGGGCCGGCTCATTCACTAGGTGAACTAGGCGCTCGCCTAGAGCGCGCCGGCCCTTAGGGGCAACAAACTGGCTCTCCACTCCTATAGGAGACCCTGGACCCAGGGCCGGCTCGCTCACTAGGCGAACTAGGCATTTGCCTAGAGCATGTCGGCCCTTAGGGGCGCCAAACTGCACCCGCCCCCCGCCAAAAGCCCTGCATTTCTGCGGCCTTGTGACCCCCACCGCTGCCACCTCTTTGGCCAGCTAACTTCTCCCTGCCTGCCCCCTTGGCTTCCCAGCGGAGCCCTTCTCCTCCTCCTCTTCCTCACGGCTGGGGACTGGCAGCTGCAGCAGGAGCAGCAGCAGGGCCAGGGGAGCGACGGCTTGTGAGCACCCCACCAGACAGCCTCTTCTCCAGGCGCCCTGATGAAGGGCGCCAAACTGCACCCGCCCACCCCGCCAAAAGCCCCCCTGCTGGCTCTGACCAGGTGGGTGCATGGGGGGGCACCGTGGCACAGGGGGGGCGCCAGAAGGGATCCTCGCCTAGGGTGTAAAATAAGCTGGGGGCAGCCCTGCCTTTATTAGGGGGGGTGGGGTGGGATCAGAAACATATTCCCTCCTTCTCACAACTACACAGCTGCATGGTTGAATCTTACTACAACTCATGTGTGGAGGACGACAGAGATCGGTTCCCCTGGAGAAAACGGATGCTTTGGAGGCTGGACTCTATGGCATTGGACCCCATCTGAGCAGCTCCCTGCCCTCCCCAGGCTCCACCCCCAGATCTCCCGGAGTTTCCCAACCCGGATCCAGCAACCCTGCCCTGTCCCCCCATGATCTCTCACCAGTGGCACCGGAACCCTAGAATTACCCCTGTTTGGTACAGCAGAGCTGATACTCCTCTGGCAGAGAGCGGAACCCGTAGACGCATAGATATCATTATTCACCTTTAGTAAGTAAAACTGGTTCCTGTGGCAGAGAATCCTTTAGAACACGAGGATGCTGCACCAAACAATATCTATGCCCAAATGTATGCACACAGCACTGGGGCAGGCACAGAGCTGTGGAGAAGGGCTCGCCACAGAATTACCAGCCCCTTCCCACAAGCCAACCAGCTCCTTCCAAAAAGGTAGTCTGGAAACACAAATGCCTTTTCCCCCTATTTCCAAAAAGGACTCGGCCTCCACCATGACACATTTAACCCAAATCCTGATATTCAGAAAAAATGCATTTCTGGGAAAGGATGTATAAAATGCTTTACCTTGTGCTCCCGGTCTTTTGGTGGTGCTCCCGTCCCTCTCCTTCTCCTTCTGTCCGGTGTTTGTCTTCATATCTCTTCCGAACCCACATCCACACATCTGTGTTGTTTAAAATATTAGGGGGCTGCAGGCCTCTGGCGCCCTCTGCCGCTGGAAAAGGGAATCTTCCACAAGGTTCATTGTCATCAGACCCTAGTTGCACAATACCCATTTGGGGCCAAGCCCGGGCCTGCGAGATGAGGAAGGCTGCTGGATCCTTTCAAACTGGGCTTTCCCCCCCTTCTTTCAAGGAAGTCAGGTGATTTCTGTGAAGAGAGCAGGCAAGGGGGAATTCCAGTCATTGCACAATCTCTGTGGAAGGCTGCCATTCAGTCACTGATCTACTAGTCATCTGTTGACCGCTCATTCGACAACAAAAATTGAATTTCGGTTTCTGCACTCCCCAAAAACATTCCTTGTTGGGGGGAGTAGTATTTTGTTGAAGCAAAATCAGCAAACCTTCTAGTAATTTAAAGACTAAGACATGGGCGGCAGCAGAAACTAGGGTTACTAGGTTCCCCCTGGCTGCTAGCAAGGGATGGGGGGGTACGGTTGCCAGATCCAGGTTGGGAAACTCCTAGAGATTTGGGGGTGGAGTCCAGGGAAGACAGGGGACCTCAGCAGGATAGACTGGCATAGAGTCCAACCTCCAGATAATCCATTTTCTCCAGGGGAACTGATCTCCGTAGTCGGGAGATGAGCTATAAATCTGGGAGATCCCCAGGTCACCCCTGGAGGGTGGCATCTCTAGCATCCCTAGCAGCAACCCTAAGGCTGTCTGGTCTGGCCTGCTTCTGCTGGCCTTAGGTGACTAGGAAATTGCAAGCTGGTTTCTTACATCCCCCTCAGCAGAAAGGAAAAAAAAGGAATGGCAAAAAGAGATTGAACTTCCAAAAGCATAGGAACAGCACTGGAATAATGCCAGATGGGCAGCCGTGTTAGTCAACAGCAGCAAAATCAAACAGGAGCCCAGCAACAGTGGAAAGACAAGCAAAATGTAGTCCCAACAGTCAGTCAGCGCTCGGTTTGTCAGAGGCACGGCAGGTCTGCCCAGGCTGGTCTGATCTTGTCAGATCTTGGAAGCTAAGCAGGGTTGGCCTTGGCTAGTATTTGGCTGGGTGACCTCCAAGGAATACCAGGGTCGTGACGCAGAGGCGGGCAATGGCAAACCAGCTTTGAAATTTCTCTTGCCTCAAAAACAAGTCTAGCTCGCCACCTAGTGGCGCATAATGCTAAAAGAGCTAGGACTTCTGGGCACCAGACAATCTTAGGATCTCCCAGCTATTCGACACACAAGGCCATATGATAATTATTAGTATTGTGTCAAGTCCCGTCACGTCACTTCTGACTTACAGTGACCCTGTGACTTCATGACCTCCAAAACATCCTCTCGTTAACAGCTTTGCTCAGGTCATGCACACTGAGGGTCATGGCTTCCTTGACTGAGTCCATCCTTGACTGAGTTTGGTGTCGTGGTTGAGTGCATGGACTCTAATCTGGGAGAAACGGGTTTGATTCCCCACTCCTGCTGGATGACCTTGGGCAAGCCATAGTTCAGTCAGAGCTGTCCTTGAAAGGGCAATTCTGGAAAGAGCTCTCTCAGCCCCACCTACCTCATAGGGTGTCTGTTGTGCGGAGGGGAAGGGAAAGGAGTTTGTAAGCCGCTCTGAGACTCCCAAGTGAAGGGAGGGGTATAAATCCAGTCTCCTCCTCCTCCTCCTCCTCTTCTTCTTCTTCCATCTCATTGTGGACCCACATCTTTTCCTGCGGCCTTCCACTTTTTCTAGCATGATCATCTTTCCCAGTGACTCTTGTCTTTGCATAATGTGTCCAAATGACTCAGTTTAGTCATTTTAGCTTCTAGGGTGAGTTCAGGCTTGGTTTAGTCTAAAGGTAAAGGTAAAGGTTCCCTTGCTTGAAAGCCAGTCGAGTCCGACTCTAGGGTTGCGGTGCTCATCTCTGTTTCAAAGCCGAAGAGCCAGAGCTGTCTGAAGACGTTTTCCGTGGTCATGTGGCCGGCATGACTAAACACCAAGGCGCACGGAACGCTGTTACCTTCCCACCGAAGTGGTACCTATTTATGTACTTGCAATTTCTTGCTTTCGAACTGCTAGGTTGGCAGGAGCTGGAACTAGAGACAGGAGCTCACCCCATCATGCGGCACACTCGGGTCTCGAACTGCTGAACTACCAACCTTCCACAGCCTGCAGTTCAGCGTCTTAACCACTTGAGCCACCGCAGCTCCATCTAGAACCCACTAATGTGTCTTTTTGGCAGTCCACAGTATCTGTGAAACTCTCCTCCAACTCCACATTTCAGATGACATATGCTGAGAGGGAGACATATTGATACTTAGTCACGTGCTGCAACAGAAAGATGGGAGTTGTTCTGGAGAGAGAGGCGTCCAGAGATAATAACCGATCTGAGATTATTCCGTTCCTACCGAGCAGGTAAGGATCCCTTCTACCTGTAACTAGCTGGGCAGTGTGGGGGAAATATAAAACCAGGTCTGATCAAGGAAGCTGCAGTGGAACGTGATCCTCCTAGCCCGCTTTAAACAGACTGAATTCTCTGTGGTGTCACAAATGCTTGGTTGGCACCGGGTGTGTTCACCCAGAAACGCAATCGTGCGCAGGGCTATTTTTGGGCAGGAACGCAAAGGAATGGAGTTCCGGCTGGCTCCCAAGTTGGCCACGCCCGGCAGGAGCTCATTAGCATAATAGGCCACACCCAACAGCAGAAACACATTAGGATTGGCTACATTAGGGGTGTGTGGCCTAACATGCAAAGGAGTTCCACAACAAACAAGGTAAACAGAATAAGAAGCAAAAGGTGGGTGTGGCTGGATGACCACACTTCTGGTAACATGGGGTGTGGCCTAATGTGCTAATGAGCTGTGTTGTCAGGGGTGTGGCCTAATATGCTAATGAGTTTCTGCTGTTGGGTGTGGCCTATTATGCTAATGAGTTCCTGCTGGGCTTTTTCTACAAAAAGAGCCCTGGTGCCAGCATGACATCTAGTAGGATCGCCAGCCGCCGTGTGGGGCCCGGAGACCTCCTGGAATTACAACGAACCTCCAGAGAACAGAGATTGCTCCCCCTTAGGGATGCCAACCTCCAGGTGATAGCAGGAGATCACCAAGGATTGCAACTGATCTCCAGGTGAGAGAGATCTGTTCACCTGGAGGAGGAGAAAGAGGAGGAGATTGGATTTATACCCCGCCCTTCACTCGGAGTCTCAGAGCGGCTTACAACCTCCTTTCCCTTCCCCTCCCCACAACAGACACCCTGTGAGGTAGGTGGGGCTGAGAGAGCTCTGACAGAAACGGCTGTTTTTCAAGAACAGCACTGACTGAACTATGGCTTGCCCAAGGTCATCCAGCAGCTGCATGTGGAGGAGCGGGGAATCAAACCCGGTTCTCCCAGATTAGGGTCTGTGCTCCTAACCACTATGCCGAACTGGCCCTGACTGGCCACTTGGGAAGGTGGACTCTATGGCACTGGACCCCATTTGAAGACCCTTCCATTCCCTAAACCCCACCCTCCTCGGGCTGCACCCCCCAAATCTCCAGGTATCTCCCTCCCTCCCCCGGGTTTTGCCCCCCCCCAAATCTCCAGGAACTTCCCAACCCAGACTTGACAACTTTGAATCTTGCCAGATTGCAGTGTTCTGCTAGCATATTCCACTTCCTTCATCGTGCCCCCCTGTGTGGAAGTCACTGCTGGCAACTGTTAAACGGGAAGGGTGCCAGGAAATGCACAGCGGGGACCATGTAGGAGACGGAGGTACACGGCCACCGAAAGAGAGACAGTTCCCATCTGTTGTGAACTAGGAATGCCTCGGGTTTGCCGAGACCAAATGCCGCCGTTTCGAATTTGCTGTTTGGTTGCTACATATTCTAAACAAACGAAGCACAGACTGATAGAACAAAGCGCTTGAGCGTATCAAAGCCACTCTGGTACCTACGACAGGGAATCACTCTGTGATTGGATCCTGTTGGAAAGAGGTTGCTAAGGCTAATTTAGCCTTTGTTGCTGAAGTGATCGTTCTCATTGAATCACTTTATACTGCAACGTATCCCTGGGACTTGGAAGCACCTGAGACCTGACCGAGTGACACTTGTAGCCAGGGGTCCTTTCCTGCAGGAGCGCACAGGGGGCGGGCACATGCCACAAGCCCCACCCCCTGCTCCCAGCAGCCCTCAGTCAGAGCAAGAAGCAGCCAGGTAAACTGCAGAGCCCCCATGGCCCCCTGGTCCAAAAGAGTCCAGTGGCACCTTTAAACCAAGTTTTATTCAGGTACAAGCTCTCCCTCCTCTGCGAGAACAGATCTGCACGTCCCCCCCCCCAATAGCTAGCAATCCAAAGCAGCCCAGTGGAGCCTGAGTGGTGGGTGTTGCCTTCTGACACACTTCTGGTGATGTCAGGGGGTGTGGCATATGCAAATATGTTAAGTTAATGAGTTATGCTAATGAGCTCCTGCACCTCTTTTTCTACGAAATGACCCCTGCTTGTAGCTAAGCCTAGTCCTGGAAAATATGTTATGTGGCTATCACTGGAAACTGGGGTGAAAACCTTTTCGACTTCTCAGGGAATATTCCTTCCTTCCTGCCTGACACCTTCTCTCCACACTATGCTATACTTCTCCATCTTGGTACCAAGAGGGCAGGACATGTTTCCTTCATCTCTATCCATCCTAGCTAGTTAGACTAGATTAGAATCCTAACGCTATCCTGTCTAGAATGGAGTTCCTTACAATAAAGGACCCATATTAGCTTTGCAAAGATAAAGAGGCTCCGTATGTAACTGCATTTCTTGTCAGCACACACAAACCAGATAGACTCTGCTGCATTATGTGTCTTGAGCACTCTGCTAACCAAATGATCCTTCAACTGAGATCTTTTCTGGCACCCACCAAGGGTTTTTAGGAAGTAGGCGTGGCCAGTTGGGGCTTTAGCCCAACAAGGGTTCTGATTGGCCACCACAAATTTGGTTGGCTGTGCAGATTTTTAGAAACGTTGGTTTGGCAGCAGTTGCCATGACAGCACAAGGATCTTCACTGTGTGACTGAAGGTAAGCTGGGGTGGCCATTTTGTGGCTGGCTCTGCCTCCCGCGGCAGCCACTTTGTCACAGCCATTTTGTGCCTATGCCCGTCGTATTGCATCAGAATCCCAAAGCAGTCAGAATTCCAAAGGTGCCCACAGGCTGAAAAGGGTCAGGGGCCCCTGCATTAGAGAATGACTGTCGATTGAACACTGGAAGGTTTGACTTGAAACCTCCTCAGGAAACAATCCATATACAAAAGAACCTCCCGGGGAACTCCTACAAGGTAATGACTCAGCCCTACCCCACCTTCCTGAGTAGATATAAACTACCTGCCTACCATTTCCTTCTCACCTTGACACAGAGAGTACTCCATTTTTCTGTGTTATACCTCTGAGGATGCCAGTCACAGTTACTGGCGAAACGTCAGGTTCTACAATGCCAAGACCACGGCCACACATCCCGGAAAATCTACAGCAGCTAATGAACTTCGGCCGTGAAAGCCTTCGACAACGTATTGTCTCTTTGCTTTGGGGAAGAATTAAATGGGCTCTGGGAAACTCATCAGCAGACACCGTGGTGCCCACGGGACGGGAAACACGTTGGGGACCGAGGCTTAGTCAGAACAGTAAGCCCAGCTTGAGCCCTTTTGTATACGCTGGGCTCTGCAATAAAACAGCTTCCCTGTTTTACACAGGTGAGGAATTTACCTAGCCAACCAAGATCCAGGCCCCTAGCTAGAATTTCCCTCCCCCCAGGGGGCATTTAAATTTTTAAGGGGGCTTAAAGGAGGAGCTGCGGTGGCTCAAGTGGTTAAGACGCTGGACTGCAGGCTGTGGAAGGTCGGTAGTCCAGCAGTTCGAGACCCGAGTGTGCAGCATGACGGAGTGAGCTCCCGTCTCTAGTTCCAGCTCCAGCCAACCGAGCAGTTCGAAAGCAAGAAATTGCAAGTAGATAAATAGGTACCACTTCGGTGGGAAGGGAACAGCGTTCCGTGCGCCTTGGTGTTTAGTCATGCTGGCCACATGACTACGGAAACGTCTTCGGACAGTGCTGGCTCTTCGGCTTGGAAACGGAGACGAGCACCGCAACCCTAGAGCCGGACTCGACTGGCTTTCGAGCAAGGGAACCTTTACCTTTAAAGGAGTGTGCCTTTAAAATTGTGAAAAAGAAAGAATGTATAAGCATTTTGAGGAGAAATTCCTGTGGAGCTATGTCTTTAAGGGGGCAGAGCCCCAAATAGCCCCACTGTAGCTACGGGCCTGCCAAAAGCCCAACTTGTCAGATATCGATGAGATTCACTTTTCCGCCTAATTTCTCTACCCCATTGCACTTCCCACTGCCACCACTAGAGGTCAGACTGGAGCTACAATTAAATCCTCCAGAAATTAACTTTCTTTTGTGTGTGTGTGTGTGTGTGTGTGTGTGTGGATTCAGTGCTCCATTTGATTCTCATCCCAGTTTTTCCTGTGTGAGGTGAATCCCTCAGAGACAATCCCATTTTAGCAATTACATAAACCCACAAAAGATTTTTTTTTACAGCCTCTTCTTTCCTCGTTGGCATGTACCAAATGGAGCGTATACAAAGGTCCAGAGGACCTCAAAAATCACTCACACTGGGAATTTTTAAAACAATTAGAATTTATTAAAGAGAGTACACTTAACTACTTGACTGGCTGCATTCTGTTTAATTTCACAATAAAACTTTGAAGGGAAAAAATATATCGTACACTTGATTGTAAAATAAATGAAAAGATTGAATAAGGAAAAATCTGTATTCTGAACAAAGGCAAAGCAAAAGTGGGAAATAAGTACATTCCCGTTATCCCTAACTCAAATGTATGGAAAGTATTATTATGATAAAATGAGAATAAAGTATATAAATAAACTTGAAATTACTGAAATGTCATTCCTGATTACTTCACACCCAGGGCTTTCTTTGTAGAAAAAGCCCAGCAGGAACTCATTAGCATAACTGGCCACACCCAACATCAGAAACGTATTAGCATATTAGGCCACACCCCGACAGCACAGCTCATTAGCACACAAGGCCACACCCCTGTGTTACCAGAAGTGTGCTCATCCAGCCACACCCACCTTTTGCTTCTTGTTGTCAAAACCCAGGGCTTTTTTTGTAGCAGGAACTCCTTTGCATGTTAGGCCACACACCCCTAATGTAGCCAATCCTAATGAGTTCCTGCTGTTGGGTGTGGCCTATTATGCTAATGAGTTCCTGCTGGGCATGGCCAACTTGGGAGCCAGCAGGAACTCCGTTCCTGTGCGTTCCTGCCCAAAAATAGCCCTGCATGTGGGGAATGAGCTCCTGCTGGGCGTGGCCAACTCAGGAGCCAGCCGGAACGCCGTTCCTCTGCGTTCCTGCCCAAAAATAGCCCTGTTCACACCTATAAACTGGGTGGTCTCCCTCTTAAGGATTATCAACTATCGGCTGGAAATAGGGTTGCTGGCTCCAGGTTGGGAAATACTTGGAGATGGGGGGGGGAGCCTGAGGAGGGTGGGGTTTGAGGAAAAGAGAGACATCAGCGGGGTATAATGCCACAGAGTCCCCCTTCCAAAGCAGCCATTTTCTCCAAGGGAACTGATCCCTGTCCCTTGGAGATAGTAACAGCAGGGGAGCTCCAGCCACCACCTGAAGGTTGGCAACTGGAGTACCTGGCAGTGTGGGGATGGAAACTGGAGAAGGTGAGGTTTGGGATGAGAGGGACCTCAGCAGAGATGGGATGCCGTAGATTCTGCCCTCCAAAGCAGCCGTTCCACCCCCCCCCAGGGGAACTGATCTCTGGAGTCTGGGAGATCAGATGTAATTCTGGGAGATCTC
>NW_015173867.1:36436-44350 GCF_001447785.1 Gekko japonicus | reverse complement strand
TACTGATACTTTAAGGGCCGAACTACTTCAGATACCATACTTCAGGGCTTTTTTTCTGGAGGAAAACACCACGATGGAGATCCAGAGCCTCTGTGGAAAGAAAAGTCTCCAAAAACATTTAAAAGAAGAAGAAGTTGAATTTATACCCTGCCCTTTACTACCCAAAGGAGTCTTAGAGCGGCTTACAAACTCCTTTCCCTTCCCCTCCCCACAACAGACACCCTGTGAGGTAGGTGGGGCTGACAGAAACGGCTCTTTTGCAAGAACAGCTCTGACAGAACTATGGCTTGCCCAAGGTCATCCAGCAGGTGCAAGTGGAGGAGTGGGGAATCAAACCTGGTTCTCCCAGATTAGAGTCCGCGCATTTAACCACGACACCAGACTGGCTCTTCCTGAGGGGCAGCAGGGGAACATGGTATCACTTGTGACATCACAAAAATGTTAAAATTTTTAAAATAAGATTTAAATGAGGGTCTCAAAGAATCCCGTGTCTTTCTCCTTCATTTCCCTCTTGAGAGTTCTGGCATCCCCTTTTCCTGAAAAAAAGTCCTGCCAAACTTTAAACGTTTACCTGAAAATGCTGAAGAAGTAGTGGGAAGTTGAAAGTGTGTGAGGCAGCTACTTGAGTCTACACACCGATTCTTCCCTGTTTATGCCTCCTCGCTCAGTCATTTTTTTAGCCTGTTCTTCTCCCCCTCTCCCCAAGCTGGCATCTGGAACAGGAAATAAGTCTGGGCAGGGGGAAAGACCTGGGAAAGAGGGCAAATCGTTGGCAGGCACAAGAAGGGTTAATCACTCCTCCCCCCTCACTCCCCACCCCACAGTTTCACCTGTACACATGCCACCAGCCAAACCTGCCTTAAGCAAACTGTTCAGGAAAGCTTCAAGTCTCCTAAAGGTAAAGGTTCCCTTGCTCGAAAGCCAGTCAAGTCCGACTCTAAGGTTGCGGTCCTCATCTCCGTTTCAAAGCCGAAGAGCCGGCGCTGTCCGAAGACGTTTCCGTGGTCATGTGGCCGGCATGACTAAACACCAAGGCGCACGGAACGCTGTTCCCTTCCCACCGAAGTGGTACCTAGTTATCTACTTGCAATTTCTTGCTTTCAAACTGCTAGGTTGGCAGGAGCTGGAACTAGAGATGGGAGCTCACTCCGTCATGCGGCACTCAGGTCTCGAACTGCTGAACTACCGACCTTCCACAGCCTGCAGTTCAGCGTCTTAACCACTTGAGCCACCGCAGCTCCTCACGTCTCCTAGCTTGCCACAAACTGTGCAAAACGGAACTATTCAAGAGGGCTTCTCTGCACACATAATGGGGTTACACCATGCAAAATCGTTTTACAGACTTGCTGGGATAAATGATTAGGGACTGTGGTCTATATTGCTGCGTAGAGCTTATTGCAGGTAGGATCCTATTTATTCAATTTCTGTACTGCTTAAAGTGTCGTGTGAATACTGATGCTATGTTTCAGTTCAGTTTGGGATAGTGGTTAAGAGCAGTGAACTCTAATTGGGAGAACCGGATTTGATTCCACACGCAGCCGCCGGTATGACCTTGGGTCAGTCACAAGTTCTCTCAGAGCTGTTTTCTCAAGAGCAGTTCTCTCAGAGCTCTCTCTGCCCCACCTACCTCACAAGGTGTCTGTTGTGGGGAGAGAAAGGGAAGGAGATTGTAAGCCACTCTCTAAGACTCCTTTGGATAGTTAAGGACAGGGTATAAATCCAGTCTCCTCCTCCTCCTCCTCCTCTTTGGTTCTAGACTTCTACAATCCTAATGCATTGGTTTGTGAATGTCCCACTTTGTTAATTGTACTCGTTTGCTCTGTGTAATCTGCTTTGAGTTGAGGTGGATTATAAATAATGGAAATAAAAATTAAAAATAAAATAAATAGGTTTGGGGACATGCTTTCACTGAGGTCACATATAGCGTTGTCATGATCCAAGACACAAGCCAAATGAGATTTCGAAATCAAACTTTTGAATCGTTCCCTAATAAAAAATGGAGGGGGGGCAGTGTTTGTCTCTGGGGGATGGGAACTTACTAGCAGATCTTGGAGTAACTGTAGGAAAATATATGATGGAATTAGGTGTGGCAATATCCTTGCATTGTTTTATTGACAACTAGGTTTCAAATTGGCAAGGCTGCCTGCAAATCAGCCTCGGTTATGGGGCTGTGGTCTTTTCAGCGCCATCTGCCAACAGTTTGCTCCTTATGCTTCAGCACAAATGCTCCCTCTAAGCTGTGGAGTCTTGTGAGCAAAAATTCCACCTTGTGAGTTCTTGGCATTACAGTCGTGAGCAAGCGATTTGGCTACTGCATAAATTAGTTTGCTCTGGAGCCATCCCTTCCTGAGCTAAGACAATAATGTCTGAGCCGGAGGCTAAAAAGCTGTGAGCTAGCTCACACTAACTCAGTTTACAGGGAACACTGCTCAACACGTGTATCTTTGCAAAGGGGGAAAAATTGTTTCGTTGCACAATCGAAGAGGTGAAGCACACCAAACTGAACTTGGTTTTTTTAAAAACAAAAGTGTTATATTTTGATGCTTGATGTGGCACAAACTAATGCAAAATGTATCATGATATTAAAGGTTTGCAAGGGCTCCAGATTTCGAGAAAATGGAGTGTGTTTGTTGACCCCCTCACTTCTGTGGACGGTTGAAAATTTCTGGACAGCTTTTAACATATAAAGTGCTGGGGACTTGTTTGTGTGTGTGGGTAATATCTGGGGGAAGGGTAGTATCCATAATAGCCCAGACTAGCCCGATCTTGTCAGAGCCTGGAAGCTAACCAGGGTTGGAGCTTGGATGGGTGGACCACCAAGGAAGACTGGGGCAGCAATGGCAAACCACCTCTACTTGTCTCTTGCCTTGAAAACCTCAGACTCCTGGAGAGATCAATTCGCAACAACGGTCATTCAGAAGAATAGAGAGTTTATTGAGACATTGATAGGATCCAGACTCTTAACGTTTCTGTGTTAGAAATGGGGAAAAGCACACAAAGCAAGCAATTATACTTCAATCAAGCAGGACCCTAATGGCTCGGGGCCAATCACACCTAAGCTAGAGGCCCGCTGAATGCCCATAGTTCCCAAGGGAAAGATGATGCCAAGCATGACTGGGGCTCAAGGTTATTTGTCTGGGACGAATAAGATAACTAGAAGCAACAGTGAAGCAGCAAAAGCAAAAGTATACGTTCTGCTCACTTCCCTATGTCCCCAGGGCAACCGAGTCTGAGAAAGCAGGCAAAGTTGACAATGAGTTGGAACTTCATGGGGTTTCCATAAGTTAGTTCAACTTGATGGTACACTTTACCTTAATATATTTAAAGCAACACCCCCACCTTGGACCGGGGGGGGGTCCCCAATCTTGCTGAACCCGTGGGCATACTTGGAATTGTGACAGCAGGCAGGGTAGCACCACAAGAAAATGACTGCTATACGGTGGGCAGGACCAACCACAAAATGGCCGGCATGAGGGCTGGGTCCGCTCTCAAAAGGTTGTGAGGCCCCACAAATGGGCAAAGTGATTCTCTCCAGTCCCCCGCCAAGGTGGCTGGGTATGTCATAGCTAGCAGGCACTTTGTTGTTGTTCAGTCACAGTCGAGTGTGACTCTTTGTGACCCCATGGACCAGATCACGCCAGGCCCTCCTGTCTTCCACCGTCCTCTGAAGTTTGCTCAATTTCATGTTTGTTGCATCTATGACACTGTCTAACCATCTCAACCTTTGCCGTCCCTGTCTTCTTTGACCTTCAATCTTTCCCAGCATCAGGGTCTTCTCCAGTGAGTGGTCCCTTCTCATTGGGTGGCCAAAGTATTTGAGCTTCAGTTTCATTATCTGGCCTTCCAGGGAACAGTCAGGGTTGATTTCTTTTAGGATTGACTGATTTGACCTTCTTGCAGTCCAAGGGACTCTCAAGAGTCTTCTCCAGCACCATAGTAGGCAGTAGCCACTCAAAATTATCAATGTTCATTGATGTAAGTATCCTTCAGGCTCTGCCAGCTCTGGATTGGTAAATACCTGGAGATATATATATATTTTTTGGGGGGGTGCCTTAGGAGGGTGGATTTTGGAGATAATTGGATCAGTGATTTCCTTGGTGGTGATCTAATTAAGAGTCAGCAGGCCCACCCCTCCCTCTGGCCTGCGGTGATAGCACCAGGTCAGAGCTTGACAGGTCAGGGCCCAGCGTCTCTCGAGTGGCGACCATCCCCACATGTGGTGGAAGACCTGTGTCCAGAACTGCTGGGGGGCAGGGCAGATTTGGGAGGGGGCATTGCCCCCAGGGCTCCATGGTAGCTACGGCCCTGAGGTGGTTGGCCGCTGCCTGCCTCTGTGTAGCGACCCTGGACTTCCTCGGTGGTCTCCCATCCAAGTACAAACCAGGGCCGACCCTGCTTAGCTTCCGAGATCTGACAAGACTGGGCTAGCCTTGGGCCATCCAGGTCAGGGCAATGACATACAGAGGTTGTTTGCTGTTGTGTCTGCTGACCACCACCAGGAGCCAGCGAATACCCCAGAGCTTGACTCTGGAAGAACAATGGGGACAAGGCTCCTGGTCTCTCCACTGGGGGACCAATGGGACAGTGGCGGGAGATTCAAACCCACCAATGGGACCTAGGGGGTGTCCCCATATGTGTATATAGTGGGCCCACAGGCCATTCCCCTGGGTCTTTTGTTGTGTACCAGTGAAGCATGCAAGATGTTATGCGTGCCACAGCGACCTCACCATGCGGTCAACCCACTACACAGTAGTGGCGATGAAGGTGGGAATAATTCTGTTCAGATTTGGAATACGGACAATATTTACGAATGGGTGCGGCTCAGGTCGGCTCTCGATTAGCCAGTGCCCGGGTTGCATCTCCTGGTAGTCCCCCTCCCTTGTCATTTGTGCCCTTGATTCAGTAGTCAGAGCCACACGGCCTCTCCATCCACATTCGTTCCATTTCTCAAGTCGCTGGTAATAGGCCTTCCCATGTAAATGCGTCTAATCTGTTAAGAAAGGGTCGGGACACAATAGTAATACCACCAATCCATCGGGACCTCATCACTAGTCTCCTAGTAGCGGCTAAAACGTCCATTGCAGCTAGATGGAAAGCAGATAAAGCCCCATCTCGATCTTGCTGGTTGAATAAAGTGTGGGACTGTATAGAAATATTAATTTCTGTGGGCTCCATGTCTCCCTTTGAATGTTCTATAGGTTTCATGTTTCTCCCTTGGAATGTATCTTGCTGACCCCCTGTTGTTCTGATTTCCTATGCAAGCCAGATGGCTGACCATTTGGCCAATAGCCCTGCAATAAACATTCCTTTACTCGCTGGCAGAAGAGCAGATGCCCTAGCTGACGAGCAAACAGGCACTTAGGACCAAGGTGGGTTGGACCCTGGGGATCATCTTACTGCAGAGGATGGTTCCCAGACCTAGCCTATCTCTCACCCATTACCATGACAACCCCAAAAAGTGGACAACCCCTTCCTCATTGGATTGGCTACTGGCCATGGCTGGTCATAATGAGATTGGGTTTTTTAATTGTCTGACCATTGGAGAGGAGCTCACTTTTTCGCTTGCTCTCTCTCTTCTGTTCTTGCTGTATTCTCTGTTGCCCTGTATGCTGTCTCTGCCATGTGGCCTGGGACAGAACAAAGGATTCTTGGGTGCAGCTGAACACATGGCTGCATACTTGCACAAAGATGGGATTTCTGCTGAAGATTCCGTGGGATCTTGTTGGACTGTATACTTGGACATTCTTGACTATGGATCCTCCTGGTAATTATGCATATCTCTAATGTCTAGTCAGGGCCAAGAGCCATAGGTTTTCTTGTTTTGAATTCTTATTATGCTGATGCAAGTCTGTACTGAATAAACTTTATTCTTGCTTATAAATATTGTCTGTTGGATGTGTAACTGACTCCAAGCTAACTCTAGTTGCCTGAACTGCTCACCAAAGTATGCTACCTTGCTAAGAGTATTCTTGTATAAAGTCCCAGAGGCTAGTTAAGAGTTTGAACCTTGCTCTTGGACTGGAAGGGGACTATAGTTGGAAAGGTTCTGGTGGCTATTCTCTTGAAATCCAGAGAGCCTATCTCTCCTGGGTTCTGGTGTAATTCATTGTTCTAGTATAGAATTCTTTCTCCTCCCATTCCTGGATTGGCCTGGGGGAGAGAGAACCTGTACAGGGACCACCTAATCTTGGAGACGATAACAGATCACATCCGTCATTCAGAAATCTACCCCAAACAGTCCAATTTTGCAAAGAAATGGCTTCCCTTCATGGAATTCCTTTTTGCCTCTGACATGCAACCTAGTAACCTTACATACTTATCTATACTAAACCAATAGCTGTCCTCACAACACTGAAACTGTGATGAAAGAAATTGCTAAAGTTGGTTCTGAATGAATAGGAGAATTGCTCACTTGCCTTGGTCTCGAAACTAATAAATACCTAAGTTGAAATCAAAACACTTGTTAACATGCCTACGGTTAATGTTAATTTGTTTTCATGTGTCGTTATTGTCTATATATGAAAGCTATATCCACAACTCTGCATGATAAATTGTATGCAAAGTTATTGAATCTGTTCATAGTAATGTTATTGAAATCTGTTTATGAAAATATTAATAAAAAGAATTTAAAAAAAAGGAAAAAAGAAGAAAAAGAAAGAAAGCCACCTGGGCGATAGCCCTGCAATTAGTTCCCAAGGGCCTGTTGTGTTCCATGATGACGATGATTATATTTTTTTGCCTTTACTGAATATTTTTACTATGGAGATACATATTTGTGGTAAGGGGAGGTTGGTACACTGAAAACAAACAAAGAGACTCAGAGAGGGGAGAGAGAGAGAGAGAGAGAGAGAGAGAGAGAGAGAGAGCACCTCCAAGAAGATCCTGACAGATGGTTCTAGAAAATGAATCTCTCTTTGGTGGCTAGAAACATTCCCTCAGGGGTTCTTTGGTGTCTCTCACGCTCCCCTTGCCAGGACCTTTCAGTCGCAGTGATTTAAATGCAAGCATTGAAAAGACACTCCATTTTTTAATACCCAAACAGCTCGCTAATTCCATTTACGACACGGGATGAATCAGAAGAGTGTGTGACTGTGGCGTTTGTGCGGGTGTGTGTGTGTGTAAGGGGGGAGCTGTCGCTTGGGTTGCTTTTTGCAGCAGCAATCCCTGGCACGGCTAGGCTACAATCAAAGATTCATGTGTGTGTGTGGGGGGGAGATGAGGTATGTGTGTAGGCAGAGGAGGGGGCAGGGAGAAGCCCCTTCTCTGCAGACAGAAATAACAGATGGCTGTTCCTGTCTGCCTAACCCCAGGGGCCTTGGAGCAGTGGGCAAGCTCCAAGAGAATCTGAATAACTTTTTTCTTTGAAACACCATCATCATAATAATATGCATGCGCCCGTCCTTTATCTGAGGTTTTACTCCGGCTCCCTTAAAACAAACAAAAACTGAACCAGCAAGGGCAATTTGGTGATGCCCACGGAATTCCTGACACAGTTGAAGGACTCATTTGTTTTCCAGAGTGAGTTTTAATTAATTTCCCCACCACTCATCCACAAGTGCAGTGCTCTGCAGTGTTGCAAAACATGCCGCTTGCCACGGGTGGCGGGGGGCACGGATGTGACTTGGAAAAACATCTCTCCCTGCTGCCAGCCGAAATAAACATGTTCCTGGATGGAAGGCTTACCCATGAGGCCATGCTCTTTGCCTTCCATCAAACTAAATAGAGTGGAATCAAAAGCAAGGGCTACGAGGAAAAGGAGGGTGAAGGTACCGGCGGGTTAGAGTTGTACAGTTTTGAACAATGCAGAGTACCACACCAAGAAGAAGAAGAAGAAGAAGAAGAAGAAGAAGAAGAAGAAGAAGAAGAAGAAGAAGAAGAAGAAGAAGAAGAAGAAGAAGAAGAAGAAGAAGAGGA
>NW_015173867.1:32916-36214 GCF_001447785.1 Gekko japonicus | reverse complement strand
GGAGGAGGAGGAGGAGGAGGAGGAGGAGGAGGAGATTGGATTTATACCCTGCCTTTCACTACCCAAAGGAGTCTCAGAGCGGCTTACAAACTCCTTTCCCTTCCCCTCCCCTCAACAGACACCCTGTGAGGCAGGTGGGGCGGATAGAGCTCTAACAGAAACTGCTCTTTTTCAATAACAGCTCTGACAAAACCATGGCTTGCCCAAGGTCATCCAGCAGGTGCAAGTGGAGGCGTGGGGAATCAAACCCAGTTCTCCCAGATTGGAGTCCGTGCATTTAACCACTACACCAAACTGGCAGTGCGAATGCAGAGGACGGTGGGTCTTTAGCACAGGCATCAATGAATGCGAACAGGGCAGCACTGCCATAGGGTTGCCAACCTCCAGGTTGGGCCTAGATATCTCCTGGAATTATATTTGACTACAGAGAAAAAATGACTGCTTTGGAGGGCGGGCTCTGTGGCTCTATGGCACCTCCCCTTTTCAAGCTCTGCTTTCTCCAGACTCCACCCTGAAATCTCTAGGAATTTACCAACCCAGAGTTGGGAGCCCTACTGATCTCCAAGCAACAGTGAGCTGTTTCCCTGGAGAAAATGGCTACTTTGGAAGGAGGACTCTGTGTCCCTCCACTTCCCAACCCCCCCCCCTCAGGCACCCCCCCATCTTCAGGTATTTCCCAACCCAGAGATGGTAACCCTACTTCCCTACTCCCCAAATGAGCCCCCATGACTACTTTGACACACTATGAAAAGATGGCTTTAGAGGGCAGCCATGTTGGGTAAGCAGGAGAGCCACTGGGGTGTGGTGGTGAGGAGTGCGTACGTTTGGGAACACAGGACCCCACAACCAGTGTTCCCTCTAAGCCGTGGAGTCTGGTGAGCAAAAATTCTACTCTGTGAGCTACTGGCATTAAAGTTGTGAGTGGGCACTTTGGCTACTGCATAAATGAGTTTGCTCTGGAGCCCCATCCTTCCTGAGCTAGGACAAAAAATGTGTGAGCCGGAGGCTAAAAAATTGTGAGCTAGCTCACACTAACTCAGCTTAGAGGGAACACTGCCCACAGCTTTCCTAGGTTTTCTGACCTCCAGCTGGTGGCTGGAGAATTCCTGGAATCACAACTGATCTCCAGACGACGGAGACCAGCCCCCCCTTGAAGGAAATGGCTGCATTACACCCCGCTGTTTCATCCCCTCCCCAAATCTGTGTAGGACTGCCAACCTCCAAGTGGGTCAAACGACAAATATATATACTGCAGAAACCTTTTTTTATAAGTTAAAGTGTTCTACATGTTCCATCTTACAAAGTGCACTGTGTATTATTCATAATATTCTAAAACAGGTATATATTCATTACGTGTAATATCAACAATAATGAAAGTCTTCTAAAGGGGAAAGAGGAGCTGCGGTGGCTCAAGGGGTTAAGACGCTGAACTGCAGGCTGTGGAAGGTCAGAAGTTCAGCAGTTCGAGACCCGGGTTGCCGCATGACGGAGTGAGCTCCCGTCTCTAGTTCCAACTCCTGCCAACCTAGCCGTTCGAAAGCAAGAAATTGCGATCCGGTTCCGGTGCGGCGCTGCGATGGGCGGTTTTTTTGGGAGCTCCCAAGCCGCCCGATTTTCTGATGTTTTTTTGAAGCCTCCCGGGCTCCGAGAGGGCTTCGCTGGGTCTCTTGGAAGGAGACCAAGATGCAGGAGGCTTGGTCGGGCCCCCCTGTGTTCCTGGCAAGAACGGGGGGTGAAGCTGGTGTGCCTCATAGCGGGAGTGTCAGAAGAGCAGGGACATGGACGCCATGTTCCCTGATTAGCGGCAGCCAGTCTTTTATTTTAAGCGTTTTCGTTTAAGCGATTGGACACTTCACATTGAAAAGATTATTTGCTGCAGACCCTGGTCAAAGAAGAGAGTGGATTGTGATACCCCCTGTGGATTTTCCTTGTTATATGGACAGACGGCCGTAATAATGTGTTTGGGAGAGAATGGCGAAACTTGACGAATCGGGAAGGGGGTAAGAGAGCGAACTTTCTGCCAATAGTCATTACTGTTATTATTATTTCTGTTCGAAGAGCTTGGTTCATAAGTAAAACCCCAGGAAAATACAAGTATGTTTAAAGTTTTTGTGCGTTGAGGTGTTGGAGTGAGGGGAAAAAATGGAGGCAGTGGACGCTATTGAGGAGTCTGACCAAGATACTAAAGTGTGTGATTCCATGTGGGAACAATTACAAAAAATGCTGTTAAAAGAAGTGAGCCTAGCATTTAAACTGGCTTGTGAAAATGTCCTTAAAAATCTTCAAAGTATAAATTCAGAGGTGGACGAGAATAAGGAGCAAATACAAGGAATGCAACGGCAGGCTGAAGTAAAGGAAACAGAACAGGAAAGAGACTCAGATATTACTCAACTAGTAAGCACAGAAGAGGAGATACAGAAGGTGGAAGTCCCAAAGTGTGGGTTGGAGCTCCAAGGAAAGCTGAAATTACGA
This sequence comes from Gekko japonicus, assembly GCF_001447785.1. Classification (NCBI taxonomy): domain Eukaryota; kingdom Metazoa; phylum Chordata; class Lepidosauria; order Squamata; family Gekkonidae; genus Gekko; species Gekko japonicus. Next base: position 33,742 of record NW_015173867.1, on the reverse strand, counting down.
GGAGGGAAAAAATGCTTGCTAGAACCACTTCGAGGGAAACAGAAGAAAGTAACAAAGGGAAAAAAATTAAAGAAAGGAGAAAAGAAGACAGAGCATTGGACAGCGTTGGCTTTGAAACGGAGATGAGCACCGCCGCAACCCTAGAGTCGGATTTGACTGGCTTTCGAGCAAGGGAACCTTTACCTTTACCTTCTAAAGGGGAAAGAGGCAGCCTTGAGAAAGACAGGAGCGCTCGGTCTATGAATGTCAGCTGCTTAATGGGCCTTTTGTAGGACCAACAAGAAACATCAATTTAAACTTCAATGTAACCACAAAAGGAAACTTCCCCCTTTAGGAGACTTTCAAGCAAGGAGAAGTGGGTGTACAATTCTAGAAACTCCCGTTGGGGTTGATTGTGTAAAAAGGATACAAATTGACTGGTAGCTATTAGATTGTACGAATTGATTATTATTGTTGACAAGGGGTGGACCCGCGATACTCACGGGGGGGGGAGGCAGAGCTCCAAACCAGAAGGCGGAGGAGGAAGCAGGAGGAGGAGGTAAGTCCCCCCCATCCTGCCGGTTCCTCCCCCGTCTCCCCCCCGCTCGATCTCCCCCCTCTGGCCTTTCCCCCCGGCTCCCCCTTCCTTTCTGTTCCCCCCGGCTCCCAAGCGTGGGCCGAGCGGTGTTTGCCCAGTCTACCCCCCCCGACCCACCAGCCTGGATCCGGCTGGCAGGGGGAAATCCGTCCCCAAAGTGTAGGCTTGCCAAGTCCCCCTGGGGGGTGGGGAAACCCCCGCCCCAGAGGCCCGTTCCCCACCGCCAACGGATCGGGCCCCGGGTGGGGA
>NW_015173867.1:30203-30306 GCF_001447785.1 Gekko japonicus | reverse complement strand
TCCGGCGTATAAGACGACTGGGCGTATAAGACGACCCCCAACTTTTCCAGTTAAAATATAGAGTTTTCCAGTGAAAATATAGAGCTGTGCTGATGCTTCTGGC
>NW_015173867.1:5503-30064 GCF_001447785.1 Gekko japonicus | reverse complement strand
CCAAGTATGTCAATTTCACACCCTGCACTTTGACTCGCGGCTTCGCCCAATTTCCTCCGCAGTTTCGTGATCCTGATTTTTGAGGATCACGAAACTGCGGAGGAAATCGGGCGAAGCCGCGGGTCAAATGCAGCCCTGCAGCCTCGGGTGTGAAATTGACATACTTGTGTCGGGGCAAACGGCAGCTGTGCCGCGAGGCAGCTCTAGTGAGAAATCACCCCTACTCTGGGGAGCTCCATCCTGTTCTCGTCCACTCAAATCAGACACCTGCATGATATCGAATGGCACGAGCATTGGCCTAACAGCTACTGGAGGATCAAATGATGTCATGCAGTTCTCTGATGTCATGTATTGTGAAGCAGCTAACAATGACATTTGTCTTTCAATACATTTGCTTGGCAATGAAGTCCCAGCAGTGGCCAGCCAAGCCATGGCTTTGAAATGTCAAAGTTCTGGGGCAAAACAACAGTAGTATTTCAGATTAGTACAGAATCAGAATGGCTGCCGTTACCATAGCAGGCTAGAATCCAGAATCCAGAGGCACAGAAACAACTTCTCTGTGGCATGAGCTCATTGGAAATAGCAGATCTGACTAGATGCCTAACATAATGGCAAATCAGGAGTTGAATACCGTTTGGCGAAGTTCGCTTTTAGGAGTGGTTCACAGTTGGATCAGACACAGCTTCGCTCATCTTTGCTGACAGCGGAGCAGGAAGAGGATTTTTCATCTGCGCCGAAGCCAGGACTGGAAAATACCGGATCTCACCAGTTGCTTAACAGAACTGTTTCTGGCGAAGCAGGTGCTACCGGAATCAAAATTTGTTCTATTGTTCAGACCAACATGGCTGCACACCTGGATCTATCTTCAAGAAAATAAGATTGAGAACTTAAGTGTCTTGGAACTGACCAGTTGTCGAACAGAACTGTTTTGGTCGAAGCAGGAGCTGAATATCGTTTGGTGAAGTTCGCTTTTAGGAGTGGTTCACAGTTGGATCAGACACAGTTTCGCTCATCTTTGCTGACAGCAGAACAGGAAGAGGATTTTTCATCTATGCCGAATCCAGGAGTGGAAAATACCGGATCTGACCAGCTACCTAACAGAACTGTTTCTGGCAAAGCAGGTGCTACTGGAATCAAAATTTGTTCTACTCTTCAGACCAACATGGCTGCACACCTGGATCTATCTTCAAGGAAATAAGATTGAGAACTTAAGTGTCTTGGAACTGACCAGTTGCCAAACAGAACTGTTTTGGGCGAAGCAGGAGCTGAATATCGTTCAGTGAAGTTCGCTTTTAGGAGTTGTTTGCGGTTGAGTCAGACGCAGGTTTGCTCGTCTTCACTGACAGCAGAGCAGGAAGAGGATTTTTCATCTGCACTGAATCTGGGAGTTGAAAATACCGGATCTGACCAGCTACCTAACAGAACTGTTTCTGGCAAAGCAGGAGCTGAATATTGTTTGGCGAAGTTCGCTTTTAGGAGTTGTTTGCGGTTCAATCAGACGCAGGTTCGCTCGTCTTCGCTGACAGCAGAGCAGGAAGAGGATTTTTCGTCTGTGCTGAATCTGGAAGTTGAAAATACCGGATCTGACCAGTTGCCTAACAGAACTGTTTCTGGCAAAGTAGGCACCCCAAGCTTGGCCGTGGCTGCCAAGAGCAAAAGTAGGTGCTAATGGAATCAAAATTTGTTCTTCTGTTCAGACTAGCACGGCTGCCTACCTGGATAATAGGAAATAAGATTCAGGGAAATAAGATGGAGAATTTAAGCATCTTGGATCTGACCAGTTGCCTAACAGAACTGCTTTTGGCCAAGCAGGCACCCCAAGCTTGGCCCTGGCTGCCTGACAACTCCGCTTAAGCCTGCTCCCTTCCATGCCATCCCTTGGGTGGAGCCAGTGCCTCTCGTCACTCATGCCACCAGTGTTCCCTCTAAGCTGAGTGAATGTGAGCTAGCTCACAATTTTTTAGCCTCCGGCTCAGGCATCTTTGTCTCAGCTCAAGCAGGATGGCTCCAGAGCAAACTAATTTATGCCGTAGCCAAATCGCTCGCTCACAACTTTCATGCCAGTAGCTCACAAAGTAGCATTTTTGCTCACAGGGCTCCACAGCTTAGAGGGAACATTGCATGCCACCCTCTGCTCACTTCCTGGTTGGCATCAGTGCTCCCGCTGCCTCAAGCCCCTGCCTCCCTCTAGCGGCCAACACGACTCTGTGGCTCCAAAGGTTGCCTTGAAATATAGGGAGGGTGCCAAGTCTCCTGGATTGTTCTGGAGGCGTGGTGGGGAGCCACTCCTACTGCTGTATCTGTATCTATTGCTTGTATTCTACCATGCCTCAGTATGGATTGCCTGTACTGACTGTTGTTTTTGAATCTGGGGAAGGGGTGACCATCACAACCCCTTCCCACTTCACACACTTTTTTATGCATCTCCACATTGCCAGTGTGTATTTATAGTCCGTTTGCGTTTCATGCCAGTTCTGTATTTTCCCATTGCTATTCATTTATCCCTATGCTTCATGGAGCTGCGGTGGCTCAAGTGGTTAAGATGCTGAACTGCAGGCTGTGGAAGGTCAGTAGTTCAGCAGTTCGAGACCCAAGTGTGCCGCATGACGGAGTGAGCTCCCGTCTCTAGTTCCAGCTCCTGCCAACCTAGCAGTTCGAAAGCAAGACATTGCAAGTAGATAAATAGGTACCACTTCGGTGGGAAGGGAACAGCGTTCCGTGCGCCTTGGTGTTAAGTCATGCCGGCCACATGACCACGGAAACGTCTTCGGACAGTGCTGGCTCTTCGGCTTTGAAACGGAGATGAGCACCGCAACCCTAGAGTCGGACTCGACTGGCTTTCGAGCAAGGGAACCTTTACCTTTACCTTTATGCTTTAATAGTGAAGTCTCTATTAAACAAATTCTGGAGTCCAGTGGCACCCGTATCGATGCGGTTTGTTTTTAAATGCTTGTTTTAATAGATTTCAACCGATTATTATTTATTTATTTATTTATCGTTGGATTTGTACCCCGCCCTCCTCGCAGAGCAGGGGAGTTGTGTGTTGTGTATTGTGTGGCCTAATGGCCCAACTGTTGTTGTGGTCTGCCCTGAGCCTGTTCATGGGGAGGCCGGAATATAAATTTGATAGATAAATAAATAAATAAAATGCCACCATGGGAAATTTGTGTAAATGTGCCAACCCCACATGGACTGGCTTTATCCCGAGCAGGCCTTTTGAGCTAATTCAGATTGAATTGTAATTTGCAATAGCACCACTATACTAATATAGTTCCAAGCAGGGGTCATTTCATAGAAAAAGAGGTGTAGGAGCGTATTAGCATAACTCATTAGGATAAGTTATTTGCATATGCCACACCCCCTGACATCACCGGAAGTGTGTCAGAAGGTGTGTAGATTCTCTCTCCTCCCCAGCCCCCACAGGACTGAGAGGGGAAAGAACTCTATACTGGAACAAAGAATTAACACAAGAACCCAGGAGAGGTAGTCTCTCTGGATTTACAGACACAGCCACCAGAACCTTTCAACTATAGTCCCTTCCAGTCCAAGAGCAAGGTTCAAACTCTTAACTGGCCTCTGGGACTTGATACCATAAAGTAGCTTAACTGGGAGAGCGGTTTCAGGCAACAGGATTTAAGCTTGGAGTCAAACGTACATCAATCAGACACAAGTTATAAACAGAATAGAGTTTATTTATCACAGAGACTTGCAATCAGAACTAGAAAGACTTTAAAACAAGAAAACCTATGGCCCTTGGCCCTGACTAAACATTAGAGATCTGCATAGTTACCAACTTCAGGAATCCATAGTCTAAGATAGTCCATTGTAATCAAGTCCAACTAGGTCCCATCTTTGTCCAAGGTTCCAGCCGTGTGCTCAGCTCACAAAGAATCCTTTGTTCTGTCTCATCCCATGGCAGAGACAGCATTCCAGGGTACAAGCAGGAACAGAGAGAGAGCAAGCCAAAAAAGTGAGCTCCTCTCTAAGGGATAGCCAATTTGAACCCCATTCTCATTATTACCGGCCCTGGCCAGTAGCCAACCACAATGAGAAGGTACTTTCCAAATTTGGGGTTGTCATGGTGAAGGGGTGGGGGGTAGGTTGGGTCTAGGACTCATCCTCTGCAGTAAGATGATCCCAGAGCCCCTCCTTCCCAGGAGCCTACGTTCCTCTCTGCCATGCTTCAGCAGAGGCATTTGGTTTATGGGGGCAATTTGAGCAAATGGTCAGCCACCTGGCTTACATAGGAAACCAAAGCAACAGGGGGTACATTCCAAAGGGGAAACATGAAGCCTACAGAACATTGAAGGGAGACATGAGACCCATAGGAATCCATATTCCTATACAGAAGGCAACACCCACTGCAACTTACCTGGCGGCTTCTTGCTCCTCATGGCCCAGGGCTGCTGGGAGCAGGGGGCGGGGCTTGTTGCATGTGCCCACACCCTGGGCTCTTTACTGCCAGAGCTCCGCTCCTGTGCACTCCTTCAGGAAATGACCCCTGGTTCCGAGTGAGAACATCGGTTCTGTAGCTATCTTTTTGTCTTGCTCAAAATGGAACTCTGGTTTGGAAATGGTGTGGGAAATCCACGTGTTGCCCTATTCACACATTACAGGATCCAGCGTAGTGGATGCATCACAGGTACCGGTGACCTCCCAATATGCACAACTGCGGGGGGGGAGGGGCTCCCACAGCTAGAATTGCCAACTCTGGGTTGGGGGAATCCTGGAGATTTGGGGGTAGACCCTGGGGAGGGCAGGGTTTGGGAAGGAGAGGGATCTCAGCTAAATATAATGCCACTGAATCCACCCTAGAAAGAAAGTGGCCATTTTTCTCCATGGGAACTGATCTCCGTCATCAGGAGGTGAGCTCTAATTCCAGGAGATCTCCAGGGCCCATCTGGAGGTTGGCAAACCTACCCACAACATGTGACCCCCCCCCAGTGCCACAATAACCTCCGTAAAGGGCTTAACAGAGTTCAAACATTCTGCTGTGTCACTTGTAGAGAGCAGAGGAATCGTATGATCCAAATGCAAGATCAAACTAGCTCTTCGCTTTCACCTGAAGAGACCAGTCTGGACTATGCTGGGGTTGCCAGCTTCCAGGCAGGACCTGGAAGCCTTCTGGAATTCCAACTCATTTCCAGACAACAGAGAAATCGATTCAACTTGAGAAAATGGCTGCTCTGGAGGGTGGGCTATATGGCATTGTATCCTGCTGAGGTTCCTCCCATCTAGGGTTCCAACTCCTGATTGAAGAAATTCCTGGGGATTTGGGGGTGGAGACTGGGAATGGCAGGGTGTAGTGGAGATTTGGGGGCAGAGCCTGGGAATGGCAGGGTGCATGGAGGTAGCTTCACAGGGCAGACTCTATGATAAACCATAGAGTCTAGGAGCAACTGGAGCCCTAGAATGACATCACACCCCTTCTGAGCTCCCTCCCCAGGTACCACCTCCATACCTCCAGGCATTTCTCATGGCAGAGTTGGTGTCCCTAATGCCAGCCCACCCCCCAAATCTCCAGGAATTTCCCAAGCTGGAGTTGGCAACCGTAAGACAGGAGGCCACAACCTGGAATGGTCCTTGAAAATGCAGCCTGATGGAAAGAAAACAGGCGTAGATGGTCCCAACTTCAAGGCAAATAATAAAGGATTGGAAACTCTGGCTAAAGGAATCCTTGGGGAAAGTGCTTAAAGTGTAGGGAGGGACCCCAGTAGAGTACAAATGCTATAGAGCCCACTCTCCAAAGCTGCCGTTTTTCTCCAGGAGAGTTGGTCTCTGTTGTCTGGAAATCAGCTGGGATTCCAGGAGAACTCCAGGCTCTACCTGGAGGGTGGCAACCCCACACAAACCCCACCCTCCTTGGGCCCTCCTCAAATCTCCAGGAATTTCCAGACCAGGAGCTGGCAACCCTTACTATGTCTTTGATCCTGTCCAGTGGCAAGAGATGCAGCAGTAATGGTTGCCAGCTCTGGGTTGGGAAATACCCGGAGATTTCGGGGGTGGAGCCTGAGGAGGGCGGGGATAGAGTAGGGTTAGGGTAATTCCATTGGCCCCACCATCCAAAGTAGCCATTTTTCTCCAGAGGAACTGATCTCGACGGGGGCAGATCTACTATGAAACTAATGAAGCTTAAGCTTCAGGGTGTCAGGCCTACAGTCAGCTCACTCTCGACACAGGTCTCTTTAGGGTTGCCAACCCCCCCGGTTTGCCAGGGGTCCCCCGTTTTGGGGGGGTTTTCTACCCGCCGCTGGCCAGATGGTTGGCGGGGGAAGCCCCACCCCCAACACCCACAGCCACCCATCTCTCTCCCTTTAAGGGCGTGCAACCCGTGTTTCATCCCAAGCATGAACTCCGCAAGCTTGCAGGGGAAAGTCAGCTTCGTTCTTAAAAGGGAAACGCAGCTGCTCTTAAAGGGGAAACGCCGGCTGCCGGCTACTTTAGGTGCAGGGACCTGCTGTTTCTGGAGATCCGGCGCATGGCTGGGTGGGGGGCGGGGGCGGCAGATGTCCCCAATGTGACATCATCACGTTGGGGATGCCCCACCCCTTCCAGGAACGCCCCCAAAGTCCCCCACTGGTGGTGGAAGATGGACTTGGCAACCTTAGGTCTCTTTGAAGAAAACTTTATTGAAGAGATTTGAAGCGCTTGAAGGTGAAAGTCTTTGTTAGGACTAAGGGGCAAAGTGACAGATCCCAAGGTATGGTCAAAAGCCACATTCCATTCTTACGCCACACGCACAAAGCGAAACTAATACCCCTGACAGATATAAGGGTACAAACCGGCAATTCAAAGTCTTATCTGCTTCAGGGCCGAGAGACTGTAAAATCTCACACCTTGAGGTGCTTGTCGTGAGAAGAGTTACAAAGGGGCACATCTTCTACTCCTACGTTCAACCAGACTCACACAATTTCACACTCCCTGCCCCCAGGAATGTCATGTTAACGAGGGCAAAAGATAAGAAGCTGGGAAAGGGGAAACCAAATGGACAAAGAACAACAGGTAGTAAATAATGGAAACAGATACAGAGACAGCCTGAGTCTGACACAGGGCCCCTAACCCTGAAGCAACTTTTAAAAAAATGAGTGAATTTTTCAATGGAGTTTTTTTTAAGTGGGACCACCTTTCCCCATACAGGCCCCAAAGAGCACTTCGGTCGGGGCCACAACACCACCTAGTGACCCCGGGACCTAAAGAGGCCAGGCTTGCTGCCACAAGGGCCAGGTCCTTTTCGGTGGCGGCTCCTACCTGGTGGAATGAGCTCCCGGAGGAGATCAGGGCCCTGCGGGACCTTTTACAGTTCCGCAGGGCCTGCAAGACGGAGCTCTTCCGCCAGGCTTTTGAGTAGGAGCCGCCGCCGCCACTATTACCACCATCGTTTACTGCAAAGCAGTGCCGTCGTGGTGGGCTGATTAGCCAACTGGGGCATCTCGGCCTATGGCACCCCCCCTTTCTGTTGACCTCACTGTGATATATAATAATGAGTGAGTATTTTAACTACCGATGCATCCTGTAAGATTGAATTGTGTTTTAAGTGGCTAACTGTGTAATTTTATCACACTTTGGGTGCCTAAATTGTTTTAATGTGTTATATTTTATTGCACTGTTGTGCCTGTGTAAGCCGCCCTGAGCCTGCATGCGGGGAGGGCGGGGTATAAATGAAATAAAATAAATAAATAAATTGTAAATAAAATGAGGCTATTTTATTATAAGCCAATGGGTTGAAGTTCATAATATTGACCTTAGAATATGACACCCATTTCATAGGTCCTCAAAACGTCCCTGTAATGTTGCTGGTTGAGAAGGGGGCCCCATAACAATTCAAGCTTCAGGGTCCCAAAAATGTAGGTCTGCCACTGGAGTTCAGTTGTAATAGTAGGAGATCTCCAGGTATCACCTGAAGATTGGCAACCCAGCACTACAGATACAGGGGCCTTTCTTCAACATCCTGCATCAGCAAAATAGAAGGGAATTAGTCATTTCCCTGGGGCTGCCTCCTAGATTCTGGAGCACAGCCACATATCTAACATATGGCTGTCCTTTCCCCTCGCTTAGGGATCTCCGAGCTGTTCGTACTTGGCTGTAGGAGAGCCAGGCCACCAGACATGAGCTTTATCACACAGGACATCTGTTTTTCTAATGCAGGAAAACGTTCCATGCTTGGTGTACAACAAAATCACATGGAAGTCCATGAAACCAGGTTTTTCAGGAGTGGGTGGCTAGTGGGGAGGCTGCGTCTTTGTTTCAGTTTGTGATCCTTGCACACAATAGAGATCCCTGGGGTTGCTCCGATCAAGATCTCTTCTTTGCGTTTGACGAGCTGTGTGAGCCAAACTGGCAGTGGGGAGGCTGCGTTCCTGACTGCAGGCCCAGAGGGAGAGCAGAGGCAGTTGCTAGCCTCCAAGCAGGGGCCTTGAGATCTAGAATCAAACCTGATCTCTGTTGGGAAATTGGTAAAAATAGTTAAATATTCAGAGTTTGCAATGGATCTTTGTTCACTGGAGAGGAGGCGTGTTCTTTCTATGTAAAAGACTTTGTTTCTAAAGGGGAGGGTACACGGGAAAATCTACAAAACAACAGACACTTAAGGCTACGTGCTTGCAACAACAGACACACAGATAGTAATGGAGATTCTTCTTTCTTCTTGACCCCTAGAAGGAAATCGCCCGAATGCATTAACCGATGATTGTTAGTAAATAGGCTTCAGTTTCTGGGCTTTCTTTCCATTGGCTTTCTGCCAGGTTCCCTTCCAGGTCAGTCTAAACAATAGCACACCAGAGAAGCACATTAACCCTATAATGACTGAACTTAGACCTTGCAACACACATATTTCCAACAGTCTCCAGACCACAGAGATCAGTTTTCCTGGAGAAAGTGGCTTCTTTGGAGGGTGAACTTTTATGACATTATACCTCCCTACTGTCCTTCCCTTTCCCAAACCCTGCTTTCCCAAGGCTCCACCCCCAAATCTCCAGGAATTTCCCCAGCTGGAGTTGGCAACCCTAAGAGCGGCAGCCACAACCTGGAATGGTCTTTGAAAATGCAGCCTGATGGAAAGAAAACAGGCGTTGATTGTCCCGACTTCAAGGCAAATAATAAAGGATTGGAAACTCTGGCTAAAGGAATCCTTGGGGAAAGTGCTTAAAGTGTTCTACTAATCACGATTTTTGGTATGGAGCAGGAGATAAATAATGGGCTAATGAGACGGAAAGCCTCGTCTGGCAAGATAGCTCTACGGAACGAGATGGTTAAAAAGCACTTAGTGCCAGAGTTGGAATGAATTTGCTGTCACACAGCCCGTGGCCGTGGATTCTTGTGGCAGACCATGAATATTTGATATCCGGCCAATTGATATTCGAGGTTTATCGGCTGATAATGTCTATGATAACCTTCCGCAAGGAAATGGAAGGCTGGAACAACTCCAAGTAGTTATTGCCTTCCCCTTGGGGCAGACACAGAATCAGGGGCTCACTTCTTTGGTCTGTGCTGCCCGCTGCCAGGGCACAGCGGGCTGTGAGGTGGGCTGGCATTAGGGACACCAACTCTGCCATGGGAAATGCCTGGAGGTATGGAGGTGGTACCTGGGGAGGGAGCTCAGCAGGGATGTGATGCCACTCTAGGGCTCCAGTTGCTCCTAGACTCTGTGGTTTATCATAGAGTCTGCCCTGTGAAGCTACCATTTACCTAAGGGAAACCGATCTGGAGGCCAGTTGTAAATTCCAGAACAACTCCAGTCCCCACCTGGAAGTTGGCAACTCTAGCTTGCCACCATTATAGGCTGGCTGCTAAATTGGCGGTGTCCTACAAAGCTTTCTGCTCCGTTTTGGCTTGAAAATGAACAGAGACAAAAGATTGGTCTCTGAAGCTCCCTAGGAGTTTATGGCGGAGTCCACCCCTCCTGACTTGATTACCACCAATGAGAAATGAGTTTGAGGTTTGGGGTGGAGTGTTGATGCAGACTGTGGGAACAAACAAAGAGACACAAACTAGCACACACCCTGTTCTGCAAATCCCTGCTTGCGTGCTCCCAGGCCAATAACAGAACACGCAAGAGAAGTCTCACTGAGGATTGCAATGAAATATCTGAAAACAGACAGGCCAAAATAGCCTATCAAAAATTAAACTGCTTTCTGAACAATATAAGGAAGTACATAAAGCTTTATACTCAAAATGACATAGGCAAAAGATAACATCCAGAAATCAGTTTGGTGTCGTGGTTAAGTGCGCGGACTCTAATCTGGGAGAACTGGGTTTGATTCCCCACTCCTCCACTTGCACCTGGCTGGATGACCTTGGGTAAGCCCTAGTTCGGTCAGAGCTGTCCTTGAAAAAGAGCAGTTCCTCTCAGAGCTCTCTCAGCCCCACCTACCTCACAGGGTGTCTTTTGTGGGAAGGGGAAGGGAAAGGAGTTTGTAGGCCGCTCTGAGACACCTTTGGGTAGTGAAGGGCAGGGTATAAATCCAATCTCTTCTTCTTCTTCATAATTGATCACAGAATAACATAGCATCATTTGAATGATCATTCATTCATCGGTCAGTTACAGCAAAACATGTGACTATATGATATCTTAAATGTTTGTTTAACCTAACCTTATTAATAATACCCAAGGATTCTTCATACCTGAACGAAAGGTGTTGTTTTTAGATATCAGGGGTAGGAAATGATCAGTAAAATCAGTAAAAGTCAGTTTTTTCATCTTGGTCAGTAAAACGCTAGCTTATCAGTAGGCTGACATTAAATTGTTCAGTAATTTGTCAGTTTTTTGTCAGTATTTGGTCAGGGTTTTTTTGGAATTTTGGTCAGTAAAATCAGTATTTTTGACCCTCCAACTAGTTTCCACCCTTGAGATATGAAACTAAAGCCCATGTTGACCCAGACACCGCAGAGTTTTACCCCAAACAACTAAAACCATGAACTCTATACTGTGAGTAAAAAGCCAAGCAAATATATCTATTGAAAAAACCTATCCCCTGCTTTACCAGTAATGCTGCACTCAGAGGTCATTTAGTAGAAAAAGAGGTGCAGGAGCTCATTAGCAAAACTCATTAGCATAACCTATTTGCATATGCCACACCCCCTGACATCACCGGAAGTGTGTCAGAAGGCAACACCCACCGCTCAGGCTCCACTGGACTGTTTTGGATTGGTAGTTATTGGGGGGGGGGAGGAACATGCAGATCTGTCCTTGCAGAGGAGGGAGAGCTTGTACCTGAATAAAACTTGGTCTTAAAGGTGCCACTGGACTGTTTTGGACCAGGGGGCCGGGGGAAGCTCTGCAACTTACCTGGCTGCTTCTTGCTCTGACTGAGGGCTGCTGGGAGCAGGGGGCGGGGCTTGTTGCATGTGCCCGCCCCTGGGCTCTTTACTGCCGGAGCTCCACTCCTGTGCGCTCCTGCAGGAAATGACCCCTGGCTGCACTGAAGGCCTGTTAAAACTGCCAGACAGAGGGGTAGCTATTTCATCCAAACAACTTGGGGGGGGGGGAGAATGTTGTTTCTTGTCTGCTAGTATCAGCTAAAAAGACACTCTAACCTACAAAGGAGAGGCCTTGCCACTTCATAGGCTTTTATTAAACCCTAGCAAAATCTTAATATAAAATTTTATAAAACCAGAAAAAAATATAAGTACATGAATAGTATGAATGAAACATCATGATCTATTCCCATCCACGCTACACCCCTTGGCTTCCAGTTTGATTTGAGAAATGCATGGATCTCTGCCCATTGGAGAACCGCTTTATATATGGTTGCCAACTATGGGCCAGGAAATTCCTGAAGATTGGGGGTAGAGTATGGGGAGGGGAGGGGAGGGTCTGGGGAGGGGAAAGACCTCAGCTGTGCATAATGCCGTACCCAACGAGTGTCCAAGAACAAGAAACAGGGAAGTGGCAAGAGATGTCCCTGGATGTCTAGCTAGCCAAGAGACATGTGTACACATGAAACTGCCTCACATACTGAATCACACCATTGGTCCATCAAGTTCAGTATTGTCTACTCAGGCCGGCTGTGGCTCTCCAGGGGCGTCAGGTGGAGGTCTTTCACGTCACCGGTTGCCTGGTCCTTTAACTGGAGATGCTGGGGACTGAACTTGGAGCCTTCTGCACGAAGAGCATATGCTCTACCAATGAGGCACACAGCTCCTGTGGGGCTGATGATGTCCTAAGGACCTGCAGATGACTCAGTCGGTGCTTTGAACGGTTTTGCCTTTGTCATCTGCACCCGCTCTCCAAAGCTCTATAATTGCTACAGCCTTGATTGCAAATACTCTCGTCTCCCTCTGTCTCTCGCTGTCATTCAGACACACTCACCCAGATGCTCATGTTTAGTTGCCAAGAAGTGGGGTGGAAAGAATTAGAAACGAGGAGGGAGAGGGAGAGAGAGAGAGAGAGAGAGCCAGAGATGTCAATACGCAGATAATTTAAAGAGCAAATGTATGTTGTCTGATTCATTTTTCCTTAGTGTAACTATCTCTGCATTTGTCGCTTTGCTACAGTTTGCTGCTTCTGAAACCCGGGAACAGCTATTAAAGCTGAGACGACTCGCCTGTGTGCCGCAAATTGGCTTCTGTCAACAGAAAGCTGCATTTCCAACACTCCGGAAGCCATTTGCTTAACAATGTGGTGTAACTGGGAAGATGTAAATCAAGGCTGTTTTCATGCAGTTCCGCCCACCACTGAATGGGAAATGGAGGGAGCTTCGCCATTGGATGGCTGGAGACTCTGAAGACCCACATTGCTGTCTTCAGTGTTCGTAAAGTTTGAGTCCAGTGCCACCTTTAAGACCAACAAAGTTTTATTCAAAATATAAGCTTTCATATGTGTCATGGCTCAGGTGGGGTGTCACCTGACGCTGCCACCACTCTGGATTTAGGTTCCCTTGAGAAGGCCCAGAGCACCCTCCCAAGACCTTCAGATCTCCCTTTTGGCCGAATAACAGGTGTGAGGACCAGGCAGAGTGAACAATGCAAATACTTTATTTTATAAGAGGTCAAACAAACAAGGTGCAGAATTATAACAGTAAGTGGGTGAAAAGAAAAATCAAATGCCCTAACGCGTCTAAATATATACTGTCCCTAGCTCACTATCTCAAGTGGCCTTAGACTCCTCACCCTTCCTTCAGGATGAGGGTTTCTTCCCTGTAGCAGCCTTCCTTCTGGCTCTGCCCTCTGGAAAGAAGGACAGCTTTTCCTGCTGCTTCAGATCTTTTATTCCAAGCCCTCCTCTTTTCCTATTGGTCAATTTTGGCTCCAAAACCTCTCAGGGGCTTCTGGGAGTTGTAGTCCCAGCCTCACCTACTGCTAGCCAGGCTCCATGGGCCTAGTAGGCCTCTGGTGGCACAGCCCAGATTATGACAATATGCATGCACACAATATGCATGCACACAAAAGCAATAAAACCAGAGGTCAAACAAAGTGAAAGCAGCATGCAGTCTGGAAACTGAAATAAAATGCGACAATCAATCAAAGTTAGGGCTGCCAAGTCCCCTGGGGGGCAGATTTCCCCCCGCTTTGGAGGCCCAATTTCCGCTGCCGCGGAATCGGGCCCCGGGGAAAACCCCACCCCAGCGTGCACGTCAGCCAGAGGTGACGTGAAGACGCCGGGCATGCTGGGGGCGGGGCCACAGCCATCTGAGGGGAAAACTCTATGTTTCCCCTCAGATGGCTGTGGTCCCGCCCCCAGCGTGCCTGGCGTCATCACGTCACTTCCGGCTTTGCGCGCGTGTGCGCGCGCTACAGACACCATCCGGGAGCCCCCTGCCGCGGGGCAAAAACGACTTGGCAACTCTAATCAAAGTGAAAGTGGCACGCAATGCAGACGGGGATTTCTGTTCCACTGTGGGTTTGTTATAACAGCGGAGCAAATGCTAGATGCAGACTGGGCCTATGTCGTTATAACCTGCTGAGGTTCCGCCCCTCTGCAAACCCTGCCCTCCCCAGGTTGTACCCCCAAATCTCCAGGAGTCCCCCCCCCAAGTTGGCAGTCCTAGGGCTCCCAACTATCTGCCACCTTCCCTCCAGTCCTTCCTCTGTTCTTTTGTTCCAGCCCCCGGCCTCCCTCTTTCTTCCATTTCCCTTTCTTCCCTCCTTCTCCCCTGGCTTTGCTCCTTCCACTCATCTTGTCTTTCCTGCCTGCCCATTCCTCCTCCTCCCCTCCCAAACTCACCTCCGACTTTAAAATGCAGCAGCCATTAGGGATCGCCTAGGTCACTAGACTGATGCCTGGTGGTTGCCTAGGCGATCGGAAATGGCTGCCAAGATCCTGTGAGGCCCGGAGAGTTCATCTTTTAATTCCTTTTATTTATTTATTTCTAATTATTATTCTTGTTTCTTGCTAGTCTTGGGATACACCCAGATTCAACCGGATTTGGAGGCATGGGGGGGGGCTAGCGTTGCCAGATCCAGGTTGGGAAACTCCTGGAGATTTGGCGGTGGAGCCTGGAGTGGGGAGCCACCTCAGTGGGGCACGAAGCCACAATGTCCCCCCTCCAAAGCATCCATTTTCTCCAGGGCAGCTGATCTCTGTAGTCTACAGAAAAGCTGCGATTCTGGGGGACCCCCAGACCCCACCTGGAGGGTGGCATCCCTGTATGGCACTTTGTTGAAAGCAAGGTGTGGTGTATTCAGATCCGCACTCAACCATGACGCTTCCTAGGTGACCTCAGGCGGTCCCCCTCTCTCAGCCGAATTTGTCCTCTCATACAGAGTGCAGGGGGTTGGACTAGATGACCTGCAAGGTCATCTACAATTTGATGAGGTTGTCGGGAGGATAAAATGGAGGCAGTGAGTGCCGTGTAAGCCTCCCCGTGATCTCTGTAGGAATGCTGCGCTAAAGTGTGACGGAGGAACATAAGCACCCCCTCCCCTGACGTACGCATCTTTGTCTGTCACCAGGATCATAAAGACTAAAATGTGCGCTAAATTTAGATGTCCCACCGAATGTCCTTTCCAGCCCTCCTCCTGCAAATGGTGGGCATGTTGGAAGTGCATCCGCTTTTTCACGTGCGCAAAAGCGCACTGATAGCTGGACTCCTGGATCGACTGATGGCCGCGCGGAAAGATTGATTTACAATCACATTTCCACCTTCCCGTGCTGTTTTATTCCTTGACTACGCTGGAGGAAACTAAGGAAGGGTGGAAGAGGCAGGAAGGAAAAAGAGGTGAATCCAGGTGTGTGGCAGGTACACATTTGTGCGCACCTTCATGCCCATTGCCTTGTTCATGCAAAATGGTGACTGCTAAGGTTACCTACCAATCCCATGTAGGACCTAGTAATGGTAAAGTTTTCTCTAGCTCGAAAGCCAGTCGAATCCAATTCTAGGGGGCGGTGCTCATCTCCGTTTCCAAGCCAAAGAGCCAGCATTATCCAAAGACTTCTCCATGGTCATGTGGCCGGCATGACTAAATGCCGAGGCACATGGAATGCTGTTCCCTTCCCACCGAAGTGGTACCTATTTATCTACTTGCAATTTCTTGCTTTCAAACTGCTAGGTTGGCAGGAGCTGGAGCCAGAGACGGGAGCTCACTCCATCACATGGCACTCGGGTCTTGAATTGCTGAGCTACTGATCTTCTGGTCTGCAGCTCAGCATCTTAACCTCTGAGCCACCGTGGCCCCCAAGGTAGGACCTAGAGATTTCCCCAAATTATAGCCAGACTCAAAATGGGGTGGCTAGGTCCCTTTTGCCTTCTGGCAGGGGGATTGGGGGGGACATTCAGGGAGCAGGAAGTGACGTCGCCCTCCATTCCTCCCGAAACAATGACATCACACAGGATGTGTCTGTGTCGCCTGGAAGGGACATCAGCAATAGCATACCGGTGAAATTGGGGGTGAAGGTCTGGATTTGGGGCACAACTCTATGGTAAAATCAGCATCTAACCATAAAGTTTTGCCCCAAATCCAGAGCGTCACTCCCAACATCACTTCTGGGTGGCGCAGGGACGTTGCATGCAATTTCACTGTGAAGCGTAGTGGGTTAGACACATGTAGAAACCACTGAGACGGATGTAGTGATCAACATGGTTTACTGGTACACTCAACAAAGACAAAAACTACTGGCCGGCTGGCCAACTATATACACACATGAAGACACTCCCCTAGGTCCCGTTGGTGGGTTTAAATTTCCCGCCGCAGTCCTATTGGTTCCCCAGTGGAAAGACTAGGAGCCTAGTCCCCATTGTTCCTACAGAGTCAAGCTCGGGGGTATTCGCTGGCCCCTGGTGGCGGTCAGCGGACATAACACACTGTTTGGGGGGAGGGATTCCCTCTTGCTGGCCGGCTGGCCGGTTACGGACAGGACCTCCCAAAACCAGGGGATCCCCCACCCACACCGGGCAAATGGCAACCATATTTCCAGACCACAGAGGTCAGTTCAGCTGGAGAAAATGACAGCTTTGGAGGGTGGACTCTATGGGATTGATACTCCACGGTGGCCCCTCCCCATACCCCACCCTCCCCCAGGCTGTACCTTGAAATCTCCAGAGGTTTCCCAGCCCAGGGTTGGCAGCCCAAGAGATTCTATGTCAAGGGGGAAGCGTCCTCTCTAAGCATTCAGGGTACGAGCGCCCAAAAACGTAACAATGGATGCTTAAGAGATCTATCTATTTCGAAAGTGATCTGCTTCGTGGGATGGCCGACATTTCCTGGCGGTTGTGAAAGTTCTACTCGTTGGTAGTAATCAGGGGTCAGTTGGGTTTGCCAACCTCCAGGTGGTATCTGGAGATCTCCTGGGATTTCAACTCATCTCCAGGCCACAGAGATCAGCTCCCCTGGAGAAAATGGCCATTGTGGAAAGTGGACTCTATGGCATTCTGCCCCACTGACGAGCCTCCCCTCCCCTCCCCAAACCCCGCCTTCTTCTCACTCCACCCCCAAAGTCTCCAGGCATTCCCCAGTTCGGAGCTGCCAACCATTGGGTGAATAGTGCCACAGCACCTGAGGCCGCTTCACAATTTAAATCCCCTTTCACCTTTTCCTGCAATGCCTCCTTTCTGGGCGCTTTCTGGTCCATTCCATGCCATCATTCTTCAGACAGAAGGACCCACGTAGATACCTGCAAGAGGAATGAGCATCTAGCCCAGGGGTGGCAAACGTCACTCAATGTAGGAGCCACATCGAGTAAATGTCAGGTGTTTGAGAGCCGCAAGACAGGAACAGATATTACAAACACGCTTCTATTTTAAAATGTGCAAATTTGCTTTTTATTAACATTAAGTGAGACTGCCAAAAATAAAAGCAGAAGGGGTAAAAACAGATATTGATAATGATATTTATTTGTCCAATGATATTTATGTGTTTGCTAATGATATTTATTTGTCAGAGAGAGAGAGAGAGAGAGAGAGAGAGACTGATTTCGCACTAGAGCTGCCTCGCTGTTGCGCTGCCGTTTGCCCCAGTTCTATCGGTCAATTTCACATCCGAAGCCGCGCGGCTAATTTTGACCCGCGGGGAAGGAGGGAAGGAAGGAAGGAGGGAAGGAGGGAAGGAAGGAAGGAGGGAAGGAAGGAAGGAGGGAAGGAAGGAAGGAGGGAGGGAGGGAGGGAGGGAGGGAAATCATGGCTCCCCTTCGCTTCCCCAGCCGCCCTGCTGGGGCCCGCACAATATCTATGAAAGAGCCGCATGTGGCTCCTGAGCTCCAGTTTGGCCACCCCTGATCTAGCATCTGCATGGTACAGACAGGATGCTGTCCCTTCCTGGCCTTCGCTCTGCATTATTTGCATCCAGACTCCCGGCATGAATCAGTTGACTGTGGCAGGCAGCCGAGTGGCCGATGTGAATTGCATTTTGAGCAGGTACCCGGGACGTGATCCCTGGATGGATGGAGGGATGGATGTGACTAGCATAGCAAAAATGGTGCCGCTGGTGGTGCTGCTGCTGCTGCTGTGTGAGAGCTCTTGGTAATGAGAGGCAAGGCTGCTTCGCCCTGCCAGAAAAGTGTGTGTGTGTGTGTGGGGGGGGGTTATTACAGTAAACCCTCATCAACGCCCTGCTCGGTGAAAGGGAATTTAAGGCTCCCATTCAAAGACACCACCAGCCTGTCTTTGAAAAAGGCTAGCAAGTTTCCATGGGTAACGAAGTCAGAGAGGAGCGCATAAGGCCCTCACAGCCTGCACACTTCCTGCTCGGGTTGCCAGCCTCCAGGTGGGACCTGGGGATCCCCTGGAATTACAGCTCATCTCGAGTCTACAGAGATCAGTTCCCCTGGAGAAAATGGATGCTTTGGAGGGTGGACTCTGTGGCACTGTACCCCACTGAGGTCCCTGTCCTCCCTGGGCTCCACCCCCAAATCTCCAGGAGTTTCCCAACCTGGATCTGCCAATTATCCCCCATCTCCTGCCAGTGGCCAGGGGGCAACCTGGCAACCATTTCCGACCTGGATCTAGCACCCCTACTCCCCCAGTGCTCAGAGGAAGGCAAAAAACCTCTAGGGTCCCTAGGCCAATCGGGCTGGGAAGAAAATTCCTTCCAGACCCCAAAGGGGCAATCAGCATTTCCCTGGGCGTGTAAGAAAGGGCCATGGGAACTGAGCACCAGGGGTCATTTCCTGCAGGAGTGCACAGGAGCGGAACTCCGGCAGTAAAGAGCCCAGGGGGCGGGCACATGCAACAAGCCCCACCTCCTGCTCCCAGCAGCCCTCAGTCAGTGTTGCTGGGCAGCTACCTTTAAAAGGTACACAGAAAGAATGCCACTTCTTAGGTCGGTGGTATGCTATATAAATATCTGGAAAATTATTTATTGATCCTTCCCTAACACTGAGGATTACACTAATATCCCATAAGGAATCTCAAGTTAATTGGTTTTAGAAACATGCAAATTGCAATGCCGCTTTCGATCACATCTTACACTATCAAACACTTCGGGGAAAGGTAGCATAGCTCCGCAATGGATGGTTTCGAGCTCAGGCAGAAGGGAGGGGGGCATAAATGTAAAATGATGATGTGAAAATAGCTCCCTTTCCCAATCAAGATATATGGTAAGCTCAGCTGCACTAACTTGCTTTTGAGGACTTCCCTGCTAATTGTTGCTTGTAGCCATACATTTTCACCTCTGTTGTTTATTATGCCCATAAGGTAGCCAGCTCTGGGTTGCGAAATACCTGGAGATTTCAGGAGTAGAGCCTGGGGGAGGTGGGTTTTGGGGAGGGGAGGGACCTCAGCAGGGTAATATACCATAAAGCCCACCCTCCTAAGCAGCCGTTTCCTCCGGGGGAACTGATCTTTATTCTCTGGAGATCAATTGTAATAGTGCAAGGTCTCCAGGGGCTAACTGGAAGTTGGCAAGCATACTATATATGCTAGTTTTTTTATATTGGCTTTGTTGTTTATTTGCAAGCTGCCCAGAAGCGGCAAAGCAACTGGGCCGAGATATTCAAATACACGAGATGCGGTAAAATTAGCAGCCAGTTTTTTAAAAAAATTAAATGGGGGGGTAG
This sequence comes from Gekko japonicus, assembly GCF_001447785.1. Classification (NCBI taxonomy): domain Eukaryota; kingdom Metazoa; phylum Chordata; class Lepidosauria; order Squamata; family Gekkonidae; genus Gekko; species Gekko japonicus. The sequence continues at coordinate 10,638 of NW_015173867.1, read as the reverse complement.
GATAAAGGAACGAGAATCAAAGCATGTCCAGGCTATGTGGGTTCATTAAAAATAACAAAAAGTCGGGAGTGGGAATGCACAGGGGCTGGGATGTAAAACAAAAAATGTCTCTAACGCCCTGCTCGCTCAAAGGGAATTTAAGGCTCCCATTCAAAGACACCATGTGCAGGCTAGCAAGTTTCCATGGGTAAAGAAGTCAGAGAGGAGCGCATAAGGCCCGCACAGCCTGCACACTTCCTGCTACGGTTGCCAGCGTTCAGCAGAACCCACAGGGATGTACTTTCTCATTCCCGCTCCAGCTCCTGGCAAAGGTAATCTACCATGTTGTCCAAGGTCATCCCAGTTCCAAAGCCGAGACTGAAAAGGGTCCATGACCACCATCCAGAAATACTTGGAGCTGAATCACAATCGCTCACTTGAGAACTGTGCCCAAGAATAATACGTTAAGACTGGCTGATTACATTCCAAGGGATCCAAAAAGGATCACTTCTCCAACATTTGGTCTTCCTGATGGTGAGACATTTCATAGAATGGTTTCAGTCAAAATTTACACTCTTCATTTTACAGTTCGCATAAAGCAGTAACATCATGGAGGATACAGCTGTTAGTGGGCATTAGCTATGGTAGCTAAGCAGAACATCCACATTACAGAATGCCAATGGTAGGGGAGAATACTTTTCTTCTTGTTCTGCATGGGAGATTTTGGAAGCATCTGACTGGCAGCCACTATTGGAACCAACGCTGGGCTATGCGGGCATTTGGCCTGATCCGGAAAGGCAGTTGTTCTATTCACACGCTTTGACAATGACCATGCCAGTTCCAATGTTACCTCTAAGCTGTGGAGTCTTGTGAGCAAAACATTCTACTTGGTGAGCTACTGGCAGTAAAGTTGTGAGCAAGTGATCTGGCTACTGCATCAATCAGTTTGCTCTGGAGCCCTCCTTCCTGAGCGAAGAAAAAAAATATGTGCGCTGAGCTCCTGGCATTAAGGTTGTGAGCGAACGATTTGGCTGCTGCATAGATTACTTTGCTCTGGAGCCCCATCATTCCTGAGCGAAGAAAAAAAATATGTGCGCTTCAGGCTAAAAAACAGTGAGCTAGCTCACACTAACTCAGCTTAGAGGCAACACTGGTTTGGACCATTTTCTCCGTGTCTGTATCCATCTTAGCTAGTTACCTCTTGCTTATCACTCATTTGGGTGCTGGGTGGTTGTTGTTGTTTTGCCATCAAGTCTCAGCTGACTTTTGGTGACCTTCATAGAGTTTTCAACACAAGAGACGTTGAGAGGTGGTTCGCCATTGCCTGCCTCCGCATCACGACCCTGGTATTCCTTGGTGGTCTCCCATCCAAATACTAGCCAGGTCTGACCCTGCTTAGCTTACATAAGAACATAAGAACATAAGAGATGCCAATGTTGGATCAGGCCAAAGGCCCATCCAGTCCAACACTCTGTGTCACACAGTGGCCAGAAATACCAGGTGCCATCAGGAGGTCCACCAGTGGGGCCAGGACACTAGAAGCCCTCCCACTGTTGCCCCCCCAAGCACCAAGAAGACAGAGCATCCCTTGCCCCAGAGCCCCTATCGATACCTTGTGGCTAATAGCCACTGATGGACCTCTGCTTCATATGCTTATCTAATTCCCTTTTGAAGCCGTCCCTGCTTGTAGCCGCCACCACTTCCTGTGGCAGTGAATTCCAAGTGTTAATCACTCTTTGGGTGAAGAAGTACTTTCTTTTATCCGTTCTTTTATCAGACCAGATCCCGCCAGGCCCTCCGGTCTTCCGTCGTCCTCTGAAGTTGGCTCAATTTCATGTTCGTTGCATCTGTGACACTGTCCAACCATCTCATCCTTTGCCGTCCCCGTCTTCTTTGACCTTCAATCTTTCCCAGCATCAGGGTCTTTTCCAGTGAGTGCTCCCTTCTCATTTGGTGGCCAAAGTATTTGAGCTTCAGTTTCATTATCTGGCCTTCCAGGTAACAGTCAGGGTTGATTTCTTTTAGGATTGACTGATTTGATCTCCTTGTAGTCCAAGGGACTCTCAAGAGTCTTCTCCAGCACCATAGTTCAAAAGAATCTATTCTTCGGCGCTCGGCCTTCCTTATAGTCCAACTCTCGCAGCCATACATGACTACTGGGAATACCACTGCTTTGACCATGCGGACTTTTTATCATGCTGTTTAGGTTCGCCATCGCTTTCCTCCCAAGGAGCAGGCATCTTTTAATTTCATGGCTGCTGTCACAGTCTGCGGTGATCTGGGATTTTGCTTTAGGAGCTTCTTATAAGCTGATCTAAGAGCTATAAGGTCAGTAGGGAGGGCTACATTTTCATGGTTGCGCACCTGTTGTGCACAGGGAACAAGCTCTTTCCTAGCTGCTGTACACTCCTGGTCAAACCAGCCTGCAGAAGTATGGGTTTTGGATTTCAGAGTTCCGCCGCTAGAAAGGAAGGGTCTAAACGGGCGAACCGTTTCTTCCACGAGCTTCAAGATGTCCAAGCCATCCCCTCATGTTTGTTGATGCTCAGATTGAAAAACACCATCTTCCAGAATGTGTGTGCTGTTCGAATGCAGGTCAGCGGTGTCGTGGTTAAGTGCGCGGACTCTAATCTGGGAGAACCGAGTTTGATTCCCCACTCCTCCACTTGCACCTGCTGCATGACCTTGGGCAAGCCATAGTTCTGATAAGAGCTGTCCTTGAAAAAGAGCAGTTTCTGTCAAGAGCTCTCTCAGCCCCACCTACCTCACAGGTGTCTGTTGTGGGGAGGGGAAGGGAAAGGAGTTTGTAAGCTGCTCTGAGACTCCTTTGGGTAGTGAAGGGCGGGGTATAAATCCAATCTCCTCTTCTTCTTCTTCTTCTTCTTCCTCCTCCTCCTCCTCCTCCTCCTTGTTGAACCCCTCCGGGAAGGTCCTGCAATCTGTTGAGAAATATGGCAGCGGAGAAGCCAAGTGACACCCCTCAGGGGAAGTGATCACTTTCAGCCGTATTAAAGGTAGAGGTTCCCTTGCTCGAAAGCCAGTCGAATCCGACTCTAGGGTTGCGGTGCTCATCTACATTTCAAAGCCGAAGAGCCAGCGCTGTCCGAAGACGTTTCCGTGGTCAGCCTATTTTAGGTTCTAAGACTCATAATTTCAGGGTGGGTCATCCAGGTTTGGGAGCAGGGTTATGACGGATCGGTCATATGACTGTGGAGGCCTACTGATATAGGAAAATATACTTGTCCTCCATTCACAGTGGATCGGCACAGGGAGTGTTTTATTTCAGTGGACTACCTTGTAAATGAGAGAACCTCAGGGGGAAACCTGCTTGTGTCTCGTAGAGAACAGCAAAGCCTTTAAATGTGTGGATCATTAAATGTGTCACATGAGCTAGACGACCCCTGATTGCAATCGCTGGTCCCCTGCCACCACAAACCGTCCGCCACCGTGCCCTGCCACCCAGGAAGGGGGGACTCCAGAAGCCTCAGATTATCGGGAGGAGAGGAGGTTGCGTCACCACCCTCTGCTCTCCCTTGGCAAGCTCAGACAGTTCTCTCTCTCTCCTGTCAGCCCATGCCTTTTTCATCCTCTCCAGCCTCTGTCTGAGTTCCCCCTTTTATTCCCGTCCCATGCCACCAGCTCTCCCTTGTGTTCCACCCTCCACCCTCCGTCTTGGCCCCGCCCCCTTCTCTTATCCCGGAACGCTGAGTCTGGGGTGTGGCTTTGTAATGTATCCAGTCCAGACAAGTCCAGACAAGTCCAGAGACAAACGTCCGAGCTTCGCTCCAAGAGACAATGGACTATGCGGATCTTAGCCCGCTCCAATCAGGGGGCTAGGTTCCCGGCCGAGAGCCTATGGGACTCTCGGCCACTGTAAATAACCTATAGGGAAGTAGGGGTGTGTTTTGGGTGGCGGTTTCTCGGGGGATATAAGCCGGCCTGCGAGCCGGCCCAAGTCGTCTTGTTCCGGATAGAATAAAGTTCGCTTTGCTGAAATCACTCTCCGTCTGCGTACTTTTCAGGCTTCCTTGCGGCTCCCTCCTTCCGGCCCTAATAACTGCATCAGCACAGCATCTCCCCGTTTCCATGCTGCTCGGGGCCGTGGGCAATCTCCTTTCCCCCCCTTCTGGGGCATTCCCCCTTTGCATTGGCCGTTCGTCGAGGGCGGCATCTCCCAGCCATTTCGGGAGCGTCCCGCCAGGTCCCAGCATAGCAGGTCGGCTGTAGCCTCCGGTAGGTGTCAGCACAGTCGGGGATGGGATGGTCGGGGGCGGCAGGGTCCCGAGTGGCAGCAGCCATCCCTGCGGAGGCTCGCCCTTGGGACAAAATGCTACGATCGGTTTTAAAAGAAATGAGTGTGCCACAGCATCTGTTTGTTTTGATGTGCAGCCTGTGCTCTGGGCAAGAGGCTACGGTTAGGACCGAATAGTTTCCAATTGGCCAAGGTGCCAGGCAAGGATGTATTTTATCTCCCTGTCTGTTTGACCTGTATCATTACGAAGACTGGATTAGACTTCGATGAAGGTGGAGTGAGAACTGGCAGACGGATCAGTAACAATTTGAGATATGCTCCTAAAACCACATTAGTAAAGTAAAGGTAAAGGTTCCCTTGCTCGAAAGCCAGTCGAATCCGACTCTAGGATTGCGGTGCTCACCTCCATTTCAAAGCCGAAGAGCCAGCGCTGTCCGAAGACATTTCCGTGGTCATGTGGCCGCCATGACTAAACACCAAGGCGCACGGAACGCCTTGTTACTGGCAGACAATAGTGAAGACATGGAATTACGACTGCTGAAGGTCAAAGCAGAAAATGCCAAAACGGGATTACAGTTTAACCTCAATGAGACGAAAGTCGAGACTGCTGGAGAATTATGCAACTTCAAGGCTGATGATGAGGGAACTGAAATTGTTCACGGTTTTCTGTTCCTCGGCTCCATCATCAACCAAAAGGGACTACAGCCAAGAAATGAAAAGGAAATTGAGACTGGGAAGGGCAACCACAAAGGACATAGAAAAAATTCTTAGGTGTAATGATGTGTCGCTGGCAGCCAAGATCTACTTAATTCATGCCTTAATATTTCCTATTACTACGTATGGCTATGAAAGTAGGTCAGCGAAGAAAACTGACAGGAAGAAATTTGATTCATCTGAACTGGGG
>NW_015173867.1:1484-5209 GCF_001447785.1 Gekko japonicus | reverse complement strand
GGTCTCTCCAAAAAGATAAATAACACTTAAAAAGAAGAAGAGATTGGATTTATACCCCGCCCTTCACTACCCAAAGGAGTCTCAGAGCGGCTTACAAACTCCTTTCCCTTCCCCTCCCCACAACAGACACCCTGTGAGGTGGGTGGGGCTGAGAGAGCTCTTGACAGAAACGGCTCCTTTTCAAGGACAGCTCTTATCAGAACTACGGCTTGCCCAAGGTCATCCAGCAGGTGCTAGTGGAGGAGTCGGGGGATCAAACCCGGTTCTCCCAGATTAGAGTCCGCGCGCTTAACCACTACACCAAACTGGCCAGTCCGGCCTTGGCTCAGATCTAGAGTGAGTTCTAGATTAAAATCGAGCCTGAACTCTCCCTAGAAGCTAAAATGACTAAACTGAGGCTATTGTACTTTGGTCACCTTATGAGAAGAGTCCCTGGGAAAGACAATAATGCCAGGGAAAGTCGAAGGCAGCAGGGACAGAGGAAGACATGCAATGGACTGCCTCCGTCAAGGAAGCCATGGCCTTCAGTCTGCAAGACCTAAACGAGGCTCTTAACGACAGCATGCCATTCATTCATAGGTAAAGGTAAAGGTGTTCCCTTGCTCGAAAGCCGGTCGAGTCCGACTCTAGGGTTGCGGTGCTCATCTCCGTTTCCAAGCCGAAGAGCCAGCGCTGTCCGAAGACGTTTCCGTGGTCAGCATGACGAAACACCAAGGCGCATGGAATGCTGTTCCCTTCCCACCGAAGTGGTCCCTATTTATCTACTTGCCATTTCTTGCTTTCGAACTGCCAGATTGGCAGGAGCTGGAACCAGAGACGGGAGCTCACTCCGTCATGCGGCAACTCGGGTCTCGAACTGCTGAACTACCGACCTTCCACAGCCTGCAGTTCAGGGTCTTAACCACTTGAGCCACCGCAGCTCCATTCATTCATAGGGTAGACATAAGTTAGGAGCGACTTGATGACACTTAACACACACCGCTCATGCACGACTTGCGTGCTGAAGCTGTGTGTGACTAAAGCCCGCAAAAGTCCCTTTACTGACTGACGGACTGTTCATCTAGCTAATAGTTAGATGAAGGCGACTTCAGATAAGAGTCTAGACAGAGATGTAATACAGTAGAGTACAATGCTTACATTTGTGTGTGTGTGCGTGCGTCTCTCATAGAGACTAATTCAAAAGGCTTTGTAAAATTAGATAATGCCATTGCAGTTAAGTAATAATAGAGAGGGGAGAGAGAAATTAAGAGTACTAAGCAGCGGGGATGAGCCAGATTTCCCGATGAGAAAAGAGACGGAGAATTGCTGAGGCAGAGAGATTGAGGAAAGCGAAGTGGCAAAGACGTCTCCGGACAACACTGTGAATATCGAGACGGGCAGAAAAGCAGAAGAACTTTGGCATCTAATTGGAAGGCAATCTGAGCCTCTGATCCAGTTTCTGGCAGCGTACAAAGCAGGTTGAGATAACTTGCTGCCCCCTTCTCCAGCGCTTCACTAGGGTTGCCAACATTTAGGTAGAAACTGGAGATTTCCCAGAAGTACAATTGATCTCCAGCTTACAGAGTAGATGGGTTGTGGCAGGGAGCACAGCATTGTGGGAGAAAAATTTGTAAACACCACAGCCTCATGTACTTACCAGACGTTCATACAGGAAGCAACAAAGGGTGGCTCTAGGAACTGCTGGAAACTCTGTGGTAAAACCAAAGAGTTTCCAGCCATTCCTAGAACGGCCCTTTGTGAACTTCTGGTAAGAACATGACACTTCTTTGTTTTCCAATAGGACTCGGAGTGGGGGATTCCCAGGGGCTTGACAGCCCTACTACAGAGACGGTCGCTTTAAACGGTGGACTATATAGAATTATATTCTGCTGAGATCCTTCCCCCTCCGCAAACCCTGCTCTCCCCAGAATCCACCCCAAATCTCTAGGAATTTCCTAGAGTTTGGCAGTCCTACGTGTCACTGTTGTAATTGCTGTGTAAGGTTAAGGTCCAAAAGAAGCTTTTTAAAAAGGTGCAATTAAAAAGAATCTTTTATTGACAAACCTCATTTAAATTGAGCACTCCCCCCCACACACACACAGCTGCGTGCCTTAGAGGTTGATACGCCTAGTTGCAGACCAGAAGGTCTGTAGTTTGACAGTTCGAGACCCTAGTGCCACGTGTCGGAGTGAGCTCCCATCTATGGTCCCAGCTCCTGCCAACCTAGCAGTTTGAAAGCAAGAAATTGCAAGTAGATAAATAGGTACCACTTTGGTGGGAAGGTAACAGCATTCTGTATGCTTTGGCATTTAATCATGCTGGCCACATGACCACAGAAATGTCTTTGGACAGTGGTGGCTCTTCGGCTTGGAAACGGAGACGAGCACCGTCCCTAGAGTTGGATTCGACTACCTTTCGAGCAAGGGAAACCTTTATCTTTACCACAGGGTATTTAGTACAGCTTTGTTTAATAGGTCAAAGTTTTGCCTTGAGTGCAGAACTGGTCTGTGTGTGGTGGGTGGATGTGGGTTGGTGGGTGGGAGGCTAAAAGGGTATCTGTGTGTTTGAATTTGTGAAATGTCTCCCAGTATACCTTTTCTACACTTTTTGACTATCCGTAGGCATTTCAGTTGCCCTGTCTGTTGCCCCTCAGACACCTTTGTATCCCCCCCTTCAGCGAAATATAGTAATAATAAATAACATAGCATAGCAATGATTTTTTTAATTGTTTGCAATGTGTTGAGTTCCGAACAAATCAAGACATAATTTAATTCTCACGAAGTTTCGAAAAAGGATTCATACGAAACGAGCCTTCGTTCCGGATAGGCATGTCCCATTCATGTCCTGATGGATTTCAACCTGAGGCACACAAGTTGCCATCTACTTTAACTGCAACATCTCGGTAATGGGGAAAAAAGAGAGTCATCCACAGAGACAGTTGAACCATCATTTTTAAGTATGGCCCTTTCTTGCTATATCGCATGCTGAAGTTCAGTTTGCTTTGGACATCCATGTCCTGATGGATTTCAGCCCGAGTCATACAGGTTGTTATCTACTTTAACTGCAACATCTCAGTAACAGACAAAAGAGTCAACTACAGAGGCTGTTTAATCATGATTCTAAGGTGGACTATTCCTTGCTTTATTATATTTCCGAGTTCGGTTTGGTCGTGAAACCTTGTATATTTTTGTTAAGTGGTGGTTTGTTATTAACTGTGCGAAAAGGTCTCTTTAAATAATAGTACTTAAGAACGTGTACATCTCTACAGTGTATGGTTCCAGCTTGCCCTTGTGGATGCTTTTGTTAAGACATCATTAGAGACTATTCAGCCATTATAATTCTAAGTCACAGACTTTTTGTTTTATCACATTCTCAAGGTTAGTTTTTGTTTTGTAAATATTATACTTTTTTGTTAGAAGATCATTTGGTATTGATGGTGTAAAATGGTCTCTTTAAATAATAGCGCCATAGAGCATTCAGGCCTTTACATTGTATGTCCCTAGTTTGTCCTTGCAGACGTTTTTGTGAAAATATTTACATCTAATATAACTATGTGTTCATGTATATCAGGACTAGGGCCACAATTATAAACGGTGTGATAGAAATTGATGTGAGAGTGGTTTATATTTAAAGCTTTATCAACTTTGTTTTCTATGCTGTACTGACTTCTACACTGAAAGTCCCCCTTTGCGAGCCCCCCATTGAGAGCTAGTTTGGTGTAGTGGAACAATTCCTCTGTCCCTCTC
>NW_015173867.1:0-321 GCF_001447785.1 Gekko japonicus | reverse complement strand
CTTACCTTAGTATTAATTGCTTTATAAAATCTTTATCAACTAACGATCAAGCGGATGCAAAAACCCAATATTATGATGGATGTAGGATGAGGCATGAAAAAAAGATAACAAGGAAAGGGAAAATCGTGCTGATAGCTAATAAATTGCCTCAGTTTATGTGACTCAGTTAACGAATGTTCAAAAGCAGCACTACTGTACATTTCTAGCCCTTCTAGAGACTGTGGACTGTGTAATGCTTTTCAAAATCTGATTCAGAGAACTATCCAAAAGACCAAGCTGTGGGTTTTTTTTAAAGCCACAAGTATTTGCAGGAGCCAGTTT
>NW_015173866.1:39741-44824 GCF_001447785.1 Gekko japonicus | reverse complement strand
CCCAGATTAGAGCCCGTGCCCTTAACCACGACACCACCACACTGGCTCCCAGGATCTTAACCACCTTACTACTTAACCACTACGCCAAACTGGCTCGCTAGGATCTGAGAGACCCAAGTTCGAATCCCACCCACCCCCTTCTGCGCAGACCAACGTAAGCCACAGAGTATATCTGTTAAGTAAATAAATTAATAAAGGTACCCCATTACGTCCCCCTTTCCCCTCAGGTTATGTAGCGCCCCCCCCCCCCGAGAATTGTAGAGGGGCCTATTGTTTCTCGGCAGGAATAACAAGCAATCTCAAATTATGTCATCTCCCTCCCTCCCTCCCTCCCTCCCTTTCTCTCTCTCTCTCAACCTTGGTACCTTCCGTTGAATGAGTAATAGAAGCCGTGTATCACTGAGCTGAAAACGATGCCATCGCTGTTATCTCATGATGAGGCAAACCCTTTTTTCAGAGTAAACCAAGAAAATGATACGCTTCCCCCTCCCCTTTCAATGACTGGAGCCCAAGAAGAGTCGGGTGTCGCCAGGGTTGCCAACTCTGGGTTGGGAAATACCTGGAGATGTTCAGGGGTGAGCCTGTGGGGGTGGGGTTTTGGGAGGGGAGGGACCTCCGTGGGGTCCCACGGCACCGGATCCACCCTCCAAAGCAGCCATTTTTGTCCGGGGGAGCTGATCTCGGTCTCCTGGAGATTTGTTGTAATAGCGGAGGGAGACCTCCAGCCACCACCTGGAGGCGGGCAACCCTAGGTGTGTCCCCCCCCCCTCGATGGTTTCAGTCTCAGGGAGTTCACACTTATCCGGTTGTTCCCTGTGCTTTTGCACACCTGTGTGCTGAGCTCTTCTCTGCTGTAATAAGAAGCCAGGATACGGCAAGTGACCTAAGACCTAACTAAGTGACTAACAAACTGACTAACTAACTAACTAAGACATAACTAAGTGACTAAGTGACTAACCGACTAAGACCTAACTAAGACCACTGAACTAACTAAGACCTAACTAAAACTACATCAGTTTGGTGTAGTGGTTAAGTGCACAGACGCTAATCTGGAAGAACCAGGTTTGATTCCCCCACTCCTCCACTCGCAGCTGCTGGTGTGACCTTGGGTCAGCCACAAGTTCTCTCATGCGCTCTCACGAGCATTTCTGGAAAGAGCTCTCTCAGCCCCACCTGTCTGCTGTGGGGAGAGGGAGGGAAAGGAGATTGTAAACTGCTCTGAGGCTTCTTTCGGTAGCGAGGGGCAGTGTATAAACCCAATCTCTTCTTTTTCTAAGACGCAATGCAGCAAAATCAGAGCAGAAACACACGGCTTTATGTCCTTCTGGGATTCTGGTCCCATTTTCTCTTGGTCTTCACAGACCACGTACTCATGTGGACTAGCAACTCTGGAACAGGGCCAGATTAGAATATGCCGAGGCCCTAAACGACACCAGTTTTAAGAGGCGCCGTAGGAATTGCCCCCAGTTTATTTCACCCAGGGGTCATTTCCTGCAGGAGCGCACATGAGCGGAGCTCCGGCAGTAACGAGCTCAGGGGGCGGGCACATGCAACAAGCCCCGCCCCTTGCTCCCAGCAGCCCTCAGTTGGGCCATGAGGAGCAAGAAGCAGCCAGGTAAGTTGCAGAGCCCTCCCCGGCCCGCCTTCAGGTACAAGCTCTCCCTCCTCTGTGAGGGCAGATCTGTGCATTCCCCCCCCCCCAATAGCTAGGAATCCAAAACAGTCCAGTGGAGCCTGAGCGGTGGGTGTTGCCTTCTGACACACTTCCGGTGATGTCAGGGGGTGTGACATATGCAAATGAGTTATGCAAATGAGTTATGCTAATGAGCTCCTGCACCTCTTTTTCTACGAAATGACCCCTGATTTCACCAATGAAATTCGGTCTGTATTTAGAGGCCCCTCATATCTGAGGCCTTAAATTGGGGGTCCCCAACGTGGTGGCTGGGGTTGTCAGGTGTGTCCCCCCCGTCGGCATGCAGGGGGTCCCACGGTTTCCCACTCTCCTCCACGGCCCCAGTCAGCTAGCCTACGGGACAGAATTCCTGCCCCAAACGTGATGGGCCCACTTCACCCAGGAGTGACGTAGTATGGTTGCCAGGTCTGGGTTGGAAACTACCTGGAGACTTTGGGGGGTGGATCCGGGAGAGGGCGGGGTTTGGGGAGGGGCCTCAGCAGGGGACAATGCCATAGAATCCACCATTCAGAGCAGGTATCCGTTTTGTGGCAGACATTTTGTGGTTGTGCCCACCACATTGTTTCTGAATCCAGAGGTTCCCACAGGCTCAGAAAAGTTGGGAACCCCCTGCCCTAAAGTTTAGCTTACTTAGCATGTATGTAAATCCATCGCTGCTCTTGACACCTCCCCAGCTTCCACCCCTACAACCACCAGGAGAGCCAGTTTGGTGTAGTGGTTAAGTGTGCGGACGCTGATCTGGGAGAACCGGGTTTGATTCCCCACTCCTCCACTTGTAGCTGCTGGATGACCTTGGGCAAGCCGTAGTTCTGCCAGAGCTGTCCTTGAAAATGAGCGGTTTCTGTCAAGAGCTCTCTCAGCCCCACCTCCAACGCAGGGCATCTGTTGTGGGGAGGAGAAGGGAAAGGAGTTTGTAAGCCGCTCTGAGACACCTCTGGGTAGTGAAGGGCAGGGTATAAATCCAATCTCTTCTTCTTTTACCTCACAGGGTGTCTGTGGTGGGGAGGGGAAGGGTAAGGAGTTTGTAAGCCGCTCTGAGACACCTCTGGGTAGTGAAGGGCAGGGTATAAATCCAATCTCTTCTTCTTTTACCTCACAGGGTGTCTGTGGTGGGGAGGGGAAGGGTAAGGAGTTTGTAAGCCGCTCTGAGACACCTCTGGGTAGTGAAGGGCAGGGTATAAATCCAATCTCTTCTTCTTTTACCTCACAGGGTGTCTGTGGTGGGGAGGGGAAGGGTAAGGAGTTTGTAAGCCGCTCTGAGACACCTCTGGGTAGTGAAGGGCAGGGTATAAATCCAATCTCTTCTTCTTTTACCTCACAGGGTGTCTGTGGTGGGGAGGGGAAGGGTAAGGAGTTTGTAAGCCGCTCTGAGACACCTCTGGGTAGTGAAGGGCAGGGTATAAATCCAATCTCTTCTTCTTCTTTTACCTCACAGGGCGTCTGTGGTGGGGAGGGGAAGGGAAAGGTATTGTAAACAAGCTCTGAGACTCCTTCGGTAGCGAAGGACCGGGGGGGGGGGTTTAAATCCAGCCCCTTCTTCTTCCCTCTCCTTCTCTATTTGCCCACCCAGAGCTGGCAACCCAATCTATGGCACTGTACCCAACTGAGGTCCCTCCCCTCCCCAGGCTCCAACCCTGGATCTCCAAGGAATTTTCCCAGCCCGCTGTTGGCATCCCTAGCCCGGGTGCCGCATCCTGGCACCTCAGGCAGCTCTGTGCCTGTGTCCCTAACCGCGTCCTCTCCTCCTCCGCCGGCGTTCCCTCTCTACACTCTGACTGGAGGCCTCTCCCTGCCACCGCCTGGTCCCCTCCGCTGGCCCAGCTCTGAGGAGAATACGGGAATCACGTTGGCAGCCTCTCCCGAGCGGGTAATGGAGAAAGAGATGGCCGCGGCCAAGGGGATGAGATCATCTGTTTGTGCTCACACGACTCCCATTAAAGCGGGGAGGGGGGGAGAGGGAGGCTTTTAAGGGCTGTGAAACCAGGCCTTTGTTTCCGCGGGGATGATCCTCGCTGTCTGTCAGCTCCTCTTTGTGTGTCTGAGGCAGAAGGTCCCCTGGCATCTCTCTCCCCTTTGAAGAGAGGTGATGTCACCGGGCAGGTACGGCTAAGGAGGCCTGGAGGAAAAAGCAGCAGGGAAGGAGGCGGGCAGGGAGGGTCCGCGGACCACTTGGGGACAGGGTTGCCCATCCCCAGTTGGGGGCAGGGAGGCTCTCCCCCCCTGCTTCAGGGTTATCAGAAAAGGTGGGCTGGTGGAAATGTCCGCTGGGTGCTCCATTGTAACCTATGGAGACCGGTCCCCGTAGGGTATAGTGGAGAAATGAGCTGTGAGCAGGGGTCATTTCGTAGAAAAAGAGGTGCAGGAGCTCATTAGCACAACTTATTTGCATATGCCACTCCCCCTGACATCACCGGAAGTGTGTCAGAAGGCAACACCCACCGCTCAGGCTCCACTGGACTGTTTTGGACTGCTAGCTATTGGGGGGACGGGGGACATGCAGGTCTGTCCTCGCAGAGGAGGGAGAGCTTGTGCCTGAATAAAACTTGGTCTTAAAGGTGCCACTGGACTGTTTTGGACTGGGGGGCTGGGGAGGGGTCTGCAACTTACCTGGCTGCTTCTTGCTCTGACTGAGGGCTGCTGGGAGCAGGGGGTGGGGCTTGTTGCATGTGCCCGCCCCCCTGGGCTCTTTACTGCCGGAGCTCCGCTCCTGTGCGCTCCTGCAGGGAATGACCGCTGGCTGTGAGTATCTGGAGCTTGGGAAGGGGCTATGTGGCAGTGAACTCCTCGTGTCAATTGCTCTTTGGATGAAGAAGAACTTCCTTTTATCTCTTCTAACCCGACTGCTCAGCAATTTCATTGAGCCCCCACCAGTTCTTGTGCTGTGAGAAAGGGGGGAAAGGACTTCTTTCTCCAATTTGATGAACCCCCAAAGAAGGTGGCCGCATCCTCCATTGTTTCCAATGGAGGGAAGGCATTTAAAAGGAACGCTGTCCCTTTAAATGTGACGGCCAGTTCAAAAGTGATGTCACATCCTTGCTCCTGGCTCCACCCCCAAAGCCTCCTGGCTCCACACCCACCCACCCCAAAGTCCCTAGATATTTCCTGAGTTGGACCTGCCAGCCCTACTCAGGAAAGCACAGAATCTGGGGGGTGGTTTCTGCTCAGCTGTTAACCTCGGGGTTGCCAGCCCCTGGGTGGGGCTGGAGACCCCCCAGAAATGCAACTCATTCCCAGATGACAGGAATCGATCCCCCCGGAGGAAATGGCTGCTTTGGACTGTATGGCGTGGTGGCCTGCTGAGATGCTTCTCCTCCTCGGGCCTTGTAAGGGAGACAGAAAAGACAACCTGTCCACGGAAGGAGGAGGAGGAGGAGGAGGAGGAGGAGGAGG
>NW_015173866.1:35897-39702 GCF_001447785.1 Gekko japonicus | reverse complement strand
GAGGTGATGGGAAAGACCTTGACCTGAGACCCTGGCTCAGTGGCAGAGCCTCTGCTTGGCATGCAGAAGGTCCCAGGTTCAGTCCCTGGCATCTCCGATTAAAAAGGACCAGGCAGTAGGTGATGGGAAAGACCTTGACCTGAGACCCTGGCTCAGTGGCAGAGCCTCTGCTTGGCCTGCAGAAGGTCCCAGGTTCAATCCCGGGCATCTCCAGTTAGAAGGGCCAGGCAGGAGGTGATGGGAAAGACCTTGACCTGAGACCCTGGCTCAGTGGCAGAGCCTCTGCTTGGCCTGCAGAAGGTCCCAGGTTCAGTCCCCAGCATCTCCAGTTGAAAGGACCAGGCAGGAGGTGATGGGAAAGACCTTGACCTGAGACCCTGGCTCAGTGGCAGAGCCTCTGCTTGGCATGCAGAAGGTCCCAGGTTCAGTCCCCGGCATCTCCAGTTGAAAGGACCAGGCAGGAGGTGATGGGAAAGACCTTGACCTGAGACCCTGGCTCAGTGGCAGAGCCTCTATTTGGCCTGCAGGAGGTCCCAGGTTCAGTCCCCGGCATCTCCAGTTAAAAGGACCAGGCAGGAGGTGATGGGGAAGACCTTGACCTGAGACCCTGGCTCAGTGGCAGAGCCTCTGTTTGGCCTGCAGAAGGTCCCAGGTTCAATCCCCGGCATCTCCAGCTAAAAGGACCAGGCAGGAGGTGATGGGAAAGACCCTTACCTGAGACCCTGGAGAACTGCTGCCAGTCTTGAGTAGACAATACGGACCTCGGTGGACTGTTCTGATTCAGTAGAACGCAGCTTCATGTATTCATAGGATACTTTAACCACTATATCATGATGTTGCATCCAGGAACTCCCAGTGCGCCTCCACTTAACAAGACCTGGGGTGGACCTATAAACGATATTAGGTGTAGTCAGGTTCCAGTTTGTGAGAGGGGTGCTGGTTCGAATCTGGCCACGGTAGTCCTTCTTCCCTGACGAAAAACCTACACGAGACTTTGGCTGTGTTCCGGGCTTGTAGGTGACATGGGAGACATGCAATGATATGTATTTATAATTTTTTTTTGCTATCAAGTCGCAGCCCACTTACACCGACCCTGTAGGGTTTTCAAGGCAGGAGACAAACGGAGGTGGTTTGCCTTTGCCTGCCTCTCCATAGACACTCTGGTATTCCTTGGAGGTCTCCCCTCCAAGGACTAACCAGATCTGACCCTGCTTAGCTTCCGAGATCTGATGAGATCAGGCTGTCCTGGGCCATCCAGGTCAAGGCAAGAGACGAACAGAGGTGTTGTACCATTGCTTGCCCCTTCTTAGAAACCTCAGTCTTCCTTGGTGGTCCCCCACCCAAATACTAGCCGGGGCCGACCCTGCTTAGCGTCTGAGTTCAGACTAGATCGAGCTAGATGGGGCCAGGGCCGTTTTCAAAGAATTTCACTTTACAAAAGCACCCTTGCAGGGCCCCAGGCTGGATCTGCACCGCGAAGCTGTGTCATTCTCCCAGTCTGAATCGCGTCCTCAAGTCGGTGTTCGCCCTTCTGGGCAAAAAATAAAAATGGAGGTGTCGCGAGGGCTCATGAAGTGCGGATGCATTGCGTCTCTGCAGAAGTCACTGGGGCAACAAACAGGATGTCAGAATCCTGCTCTCCTCGCTACGGCTTTGTGCGTTTTAGTGTTTTATGACTGCACGGTGCGGATTTTACTCCTCAAGTGGAGTTCTCGGAAACACATGGGTTGTCGTTGTTGTTCAGTCGCACAGTCGAGTCCGACTCTTCGCGACCCCATGGACCAGATCACGCCAGGCCCTCCGGTCTTCCGCCGTCCTCTGAAGTTGGCTCAATTTCATGTGTGGCATCGTACCCCACTAAGGTTCCTGTCCTGGACCAGTTTGGTGTTGTGATTGGGAGCGCAGACTCTAATCTGGGAGAACCGGGTTTGATTCCCCACTCCTCCACATGCAGCTGCTGGTGTGACCGTGGGTCAGTCACAAGTTCTTTCAGAGCTGTTCTCGCATAAGCAGTCCTTGAAAGAGCTCTCTCAGCCCTACCTACCTCAGTTGGGTGGCCAAAGTATTTGAGCTTCAGTTTCATTATCTGGCCTTCCAGGGAACAGTCAGGGTTGATTTCAGCCAAAAGCCGAAACACATGGGGGCAATTCATAAATATTAGAAGTCCAAAAAAAGACCAGATAAAAAAAGGCCAGATAATGAAACTGAAGCTCTCCCCACAACAGACACCCTCTGAGGTAGGTAGGGCTGAGAGAGCTCTTTCAAGGACTGCTTATGCGAGAACAGCTCTGAGAGAACTTGTGACTGACCCACGGTCACACCAGCAGCTGCATGTGGAGGAGTGGGGAATCAAACCCGGTTCTCCCAGATTAGAGTCTGCGCTCCCAATCACAACACCAAACTGGTCCAGGACAGGAACCTTAGTGGGGTACGATGCCACAGAGTCCACCCTCCAAAGCATCCATTTTCTCGAGGGGAACTGATCTCTGTAGTGTGGAGATGAGGTGTGATTCCGTTGGATCCCCAGGCCACCCTAGAAAATTCATTTCTTGCTCAGGTGGGAAGCATGATAAGTCTTGGACCCACAGTGTGGTCTTTTAGGGTTGCCACATTTGGGTTGGGAAATTCCTGGAGATTTGGGGGTGGAGCCTAGGGAGGGGTGGGGCTTTGCTGGGGTATAACGCAACAGACTCCACCCTCCAAAGAAGCCATGTTCTCCAAGGGCACTTGTACCTGTCATCTATAGATCGATGGTAATTCCAGGAGATCTCCAGGCCCCGACAGGAAGTTGGCAACCCTAGGACCGATGCAGGCTTTTCTGGAAAGTGCCGGAGGACCTGAGTTCATTTCAAGTCCTGGTCAACGGAACGCTGTCTAAGCCCTCCAAGTGCCACTATTGAGCGCCACAAGTGAGATGAATAGATGTCTTTATCTGCACGCACAAGAGAAAAGGGGATGTTGTGTTTTGGCGCATGCCTTTCGAAGCGGGATGGGGGCGGCGTGCACAGCATGTCTTTTGTGCGGGTTTGTGAGCGCTCGTATCTCTCCGTGGGACGAGTGTATCAGCTGCTCACATCTGCGGCTCGATGCGCCCCCGGGACTGGTCTGGAAACGGCTGCGGACCAACCAACACGTGTACTTGCTATGTCCAGCTTGCAACCTGGGTTGGGAAATTCCACCCCTGTGTCCTGGGCGGTTAGGGGAGTGCTACTTTTTGTGGGGGGGAAAGGTGTGAATGAAAAAGTGTCGCAAGTGGATGCTGGTGGGCGGCGAATCGCTTGTCGAGAAAGGAGTGCTATCCATCACGGAGCCCTCAAAAGATCCGAGGCTGAGGGATGAACATCACTCTGTGGGGAAAGGAACACGAGAGAGAAAAGTTCCTGACAGCAGTCCCTCAGTCCTGAGGGTTGCCATCCTCCAGGTGGTGACTGGAGACCTCCTGGAATTAGAACTGGTCTCCGGGCAACATATGTAAGGACATAAGAAGAGCCCTGCTGGATCAGATCAATACTCCATCTAGTCCAGCATCCTGCCTCACACGGGGGCCAGCCAGTTCCTCTGGAGGGCCAGCAACAGGGCAGGGAGGCCGAGGCCTTCCCCTGATAAGGACACCAGAAGAGCCCTGCTGGGTCAGACCAGGGAGGGTCCCTCCAGTCCAGCCTCCCGTCTCACTCAGGGGCCAGCCAGTCCCTCTGGAGGGCCAGCAACAGGGCAGGGAGGCCGAGGCCTTCCCCTGAGAAGGACAACAGAAGAGCCCTGCTGGGCCAGACCAGGGAGGGTCCATCCAGTCCAGCCTCCCGTCTCC
>NW_015173866.1:25682-32534 GCF_001447785.1 Gekko japonicus | reverse complement strand
ATGCTGTAGCCAAGTCGCCCGTTCATGACTTTAATGCCAGTCGCTCGCAAAGTAGAATTTTGGCTCACAAGACCCTGCAGCTTTAGAGCAGTTGTGTTAAACATGCGGCCCAGGGGCCAGATCAGGCCCCCGGAGGGTTTCCATCAGGCCCGCAGTGGAACCGGGGCCAATGTTCCCTCTAAGCTGTGGAGTCTTGTGAGCAAAAATTCTATTTTGTGAGCTACTAGCATTAAAGTTGTGAGCGAGTGGTTTGGCTATTGCATAAATTAGTTTGTTCTGGAGCCTTCCTTTCTGAGCCAAGACAAAAACGTGTGAGCGGGAGGCTAAAAAGCTGTGAGCCAGCTCACACTGAATCAGCTTAGAGGGAACACTGGAACCGGCCATCTCCTGCTTCCAGTTCTGCTGCTGCTGCTGCTGCTGCATCATAGCTTGCTTCGCCAGACTCTCTTAATCATTCAGCCATTTCATGTTTTAACCTGGGTCCTAGACTCAGAACTCTGAGCATGAGATTTCTGTGATGAATGTCAAGAAATCAAAAGTTACTAATTTGCAGTTTACAGTATTTTAAGTAAAAAAAATATTTTTCTTTGTGTCCTTTATGAAGTTTATAACTCCACTACCTGGCATCACATTTTATGACACGCATGGCCCCGCCCAACGAGGTCACATTTATGTCAGATCCGGCCCTCATAACAAATGAGTTTGACACCTCTGGCTTACAATCTCCTTCCCTTCCTCTCCCCACAACAGACACCCTGTAAGCAATGCTCCCTCTAAGCTGTGGAGTCTTGTTGTGAGCAAAAATTCAACTTTGTGAGCTGCTGGCATTCAAGTTGTGAGTGAGCGATTTGGCTGCTGCATAAATTAGTTTGCCATCTGGAGCCCTCCTTCCTGAGCTGAGACAAAAATGTGTGAGCCGGAGGCTAAAAAAACTGAGCTAGCTCACACTAACTCAGCTTAGAGGGAACACTGCCTGTGAGGTAGGTGGGGAGCTCTTTCGAGGACTGCTCTTGAGAGAGCAGCTCTGAGAGAACTGTGGCTTGCCCAAGGTCACACCAGCAGCTGCATGTGGAGGCATGAGAAATCAAACCCAGTTCTCCCATGTTAGAACCCGTGCTCCTAAACTGAGCATGAACTGATAGTGGTCTGTCCAACTAGTTTGGTCTCTGACGGTGGCCAGATTCTTCAAATGCATAAAAGACATAAGAAAAGGGACAGTTTGGTGTGTGGACGGCCCTGATCTAAACCTCTGTCACTGACTCCCAGCCATTGGCTGCCTGAAAGATTTAGGAAAGTGTTACGTACTAAGTCTAAACTTGACAGACCCAGCTTGGGGACACAGAACAATAGACTACCATTATCCTGGGATGTGGAGCTGCGGTGGCTCAAGTGGTTAAAACACTGAACTGCAGGCTGTGCTGGGAGCAGGGGGCGGGGCTTGTTGCATGTGCCCACCCCCTGGGCTCTTTACTGCCGGAGCTCCGCTCCTGTACGCTCCTGCAGGAAACAACTATAGGTAAAGACCACTCAAGCCATGAAGCATGACATTCACAAGATTCAAGGGACATTTTTGCCGAGGGCCACTATGGCTCCCTCCCTGCGACAAGATTTCCTCTGGCTCCAGAGCAAACTAATCTATGCTGTAGCCAAGTTGCCCGTTCATGCAGCAAAATCCAACGGATTCGACTGGCTTTCGAGCAAGGGAACCTTTACCTTTATCCTGGGATGGACCTATCGCCCAGGAGTAACTCTGTAAATAACCTATCACGGGTAGCGGGTGTATGTGAGGTGTGATGTTGGGTGTGAATTTAAGCAGGGCTTTGGTCCTGCTAATGTGTCTTTAGTTTGAGCTGATTCACAATAAAGCATGAGTTAATCACTAATCTCGTGTCGAACCCAGCATATTTCAGAAAGTCTCGGTTTTAAACACTCTGCCTTTCACTGCTTTGAGCCATTGGGGGGGGGAATGGTATCTCGCCACCCACCATGACTTGAGAACATTATAAATAGAGATGAGTGCCCACTCAAAAAACAGAATGTGGAAAACCCTGCGCTGGATTTCAGCACCAACCCTTATATCTTCATGTGTTTCTTTCCTTGTGGGATGAAAGCGGATATGTTGCCAAGGAGATTAGAAGAGGAAGAGGAGGAGGAGGAGAAGGAGGAGGAGGAGGAAGACAGCATTGTGTATGTGTGTGTTTTCATAAAACTATTCTTGGAAATTTACTTCGCCTGCATCCTTTCTTTGCTGGGAATCACCGAGAGAGCGTCTACCTAGGCTGACATTAATATGACGGCATTCTCCGTGGCTGAGACAAAGTCCCTTAGCACGTTCATTATGTGGTACGCCAGGAGTGCACGGATGGGAAAAAATGGAGAAGGAAGCATGAAAGTCACATCTATTTCACACTGTCCCACCTGTTCACTGAATGTTAACGGGAGTTGGCGGAAAGCCTCTCCTGCACCAGAATCACGGCCATTCCAATAGTTGATGTCTCCTTGTTCAGCACTGGGTAGCAAAAAGGGGTGCGCCCTCTAAGCTGTGGGTTCTCGTGAGCAGAAATCCGACTTTGCGAGCTACCGGCATTGAAGCTGTGAGCGAGCGATTTGGCTGCTGCCTAAATTAGTTTGCTCTGGAGCCCTCCTCCCTGAGCGAAGGCAAAAATGCATGAGCCGGCGGTGAAGAAGAAGAGAAGAAATTGGATTTATACTTCACTAGCCAAGGGAGTCTCAGAGCCGCTTACAAACTCCTTTCCCTTCCCCTCCCCACAACAGGCACCCTGCGACTCGTAATGTTCCCTCTAAGCTGTGGAGTCTTGTGAGCAAAAATTCTACTTTGTGAGCTGCTGGCATGAAAGTTGTGAGCGAGCAATTTGGCTACAGCATAGTTTGCTCTGGAGCCATCCTTCTGGAACGAAGACAAAAATGTGTGAGCCGGAGGCTAAAAAACTGTGAGGAGACTCCACAGCTTAGAGGGAGCATTGCCTGTGAGGGAGGTGGGGCTGAGAGAGCTCTTTCCAGAACTGTCCTTGAGAGAACAGCTCTGACAGAACTATGGCTAAAAACCTGTGAGCTGGCTCACACTAACTCAGCCTAGAGGGGACACTGGCACCAACCTCCAGGTGGCACCTGGAGATCTCCCGCTATTATAATCAATCTCCAGACAACCAAGATCGGTTCCCTGGGAGAAAATGGCTGCTTTGGAGGATGGATTCTGTGGCACTATATCCCGCTGAGGCCCCTCCCCTCCCCAAACCCCGCCCCCCTCAGTCTCCACCTCCAAACTCCCAGGTTCTTCCCAACCCCGAGCTGGCAACCCTCGGTCTGCCAAAGAGGCAGAGACGTACCAAGCTGAAAGTAGTCCCAGAAGAGCCGGAACTACAGTCAGAGTGAGCAGAGCTGATCCTACAGTTGCCAGCTCCGGATTGGGAAATACCTGGAGGTTTGGGGGTGGAGCCTGGGGTGGGCGGGGCTTGGGTAGGGGAAGGACTTCAGTGGAGTCCAATGCCCCAGAGTCCACCTTCCACAGTGGCCGTTTTCTCCAGGGGAGCTGATCTCTGTCGCCTGGAGATCAGTTGTCAGCCTAGGAGATCTCCAGCCGCCCCTTGGAGATTGGCCACCCTAGATGACCCGCAGTGTCCTGGTGTTTCTCTTCTTGGAGAGAAGCATTTGGAAGAGACCCAAACTCAGCTCTTCTTCCGGCACACACCTCCAGCCACTTCCTCTCACGGGGAGCAGGAAACGGGTAAGGGCTGCGGCGGCTCAGTGGTGAAGACGCTGAGCGGCAGGCCGGAAGATCTGTAGTTCGGCAGTTCGAGACCCGAGTGCCCCGTGACGGGGTGAGTTCCCATCTCTGGCCCCGGCTCCTGCCAACCTAGCCGTTCGAAAGCAAGAAACTGCAAGTAGATAACTAGGGCCCACTTCGATTGGAGGTAGCAGCGTTCCGTGCGCCTCGACGTCGAGTCATGCTGGCCACATGACCACGGAGACGTCTTCGGACAGCGCTGGCTCTTCGGCTTGGAAACGGAGATGAGCACCACAACCCTAGAGTCGGATTCGACTGGCTTTCGAGCAAGGGGAACCTTTACCTTTACTTATCTGGAGGGCCACCATCCCCCCTGTTTTTCTGGTTGGAGGGAGTGTTTGTGAAAAACTAGGTTTGCCAGCCTCCAGGTGGGGCCTGGAGAACTCCCGCTTTTACAACCAGTCTCCTGCTGACAGAGATCAGCTCCCCCCGGAGAAAATGGCTGCTTTGGAGGGTGGGCTCTGTGGCATTGCACCCTGCTGAGGCCCCTCCCCTCCCCAAACCCTGTCCTCTCCCGGCTCCACCCCTCCAAAGTATCCAGGTATTTTCCAACCCGGACCTGGTAACCCTACGAGAAACCCATATCCCCCCCTCCTACCCTCAGCTGTTCTTTCAGCACCCAATTTTAAATGCTGACATGCATTAGGTTCTCAGTATTTAACACTGTTCTTGTCCTGGGTCAACAGAAACCTGTAGAAACATTTAGAACATTATTAATTGAAGGGTTATGCACACACACACCCCATCAAATAGTCTACAGAGACAGGGGGGTTCAGTAGAAGGCAACTCGCTTGTGGATTCCTTAGGATTGCCAGCTGCAAATCAGGGAATCCCTAAAGATCTGGGGTGAAGCGAAGGAAAGGTGGGATTTGGGAAGGGAAGGACCTCAACGGGGTATAATGCCATAGAGTCTCTCTCTCTGCAGCGGCCATCTTCTCCAAGGGAACTGATATTCGTTGTCTGGAGGTCAGTTTTAATACTGAGATCTCCAGACCCCACCTGGGGGTTGGCAACCCTACATGCCCCTCTCCTCGCAACTCACCTGCCACCTGCGTTGCTTCCTTTCCGGCAGCAGGCCCAAACGTTTGTGTTCTCCAAGGCTTTCCATCGAAGGGTTTGTTTTTAAAAAGACGGCACGATTTTAAGCCGACAAACTGTTGTTTTCAACTGCCTGTGGTCCGTTTTTATGATCTATTTATTTATTTATTCATTTATTTATTTATTTGATTTTTACCCCACCCTCCTGCCAAAGGTACTTTTTCTCCCGGGTTCGATTATAAGTAAGGTCTTTTAATGTGTGGTTTTTGTTTTTATTTTGTAAGCCACCTCAGGCAGGTTACTGGAGAGAAGAAGAAGAGAAGAGATTGGATTTATACCCCATCCTTCACTACCCAAAGGAGTCTCAGAGCGGTTTACAATCCCTTTTCCTTCCCCTCCCCACAACAGACACCCTGTGAGGTAGGTGGGGCTGAGAGAGCTCTTGACAGAAACTGCTCTTGAGAGAACTTGTGACTGACCCAAGATCACACCAGCAGCTGCATGTGAAGGAGCATGGAATCAAACCCGATTCTCCCAGATTAGAGTCTGCCGCTCTTAACCACGACACCAAACTGGCTCTCACACCATGAATATATAAATCAGCTCTGACCGAGTTCTAATTCTGGTTTTGTGCTTACGGCATTATGGCGTTAGTCTGGATTACGACCGATCGATAGCGGTGGCTTCATCTGTGGGGCTAGGGTTGCCAACCTCCAGGTAGTAGAAGCCAAAAAATGAGAGATCACGGGAGGAAGTGGAATTCCAAAACTCCAGGGAGAGTCCCGCCCCTCATCGCATCGGGCATGTTGGGGGCGGGACCACTATCATTCAAGGGAAAACCATAGAGATTTCCCTCGAATGATAGAGCGTCCCCTTGAAACGTGCCCAGGTGACGTCATCACCCCGGGCACATCTCCATGATCCCGGCACTTTGGGGGTGGGGTTCCTCCCGGTGGCCCGATCCGGGCCGGTGGGGGAAGGACCCATCAAGCAGGGGTTCCCCACCCTCCCCCAGGGGACCTAGCAACCCTATCTCGGGGTGCGGAGTTCCCAGTGGCTATAGGGAGGATTACCAGAGGAGGTAGTGATGGCCAATGCTCCCTCTAAGCTGTGGAGTCTCGTGAGCAAAAATTCTACTTTGTGAGCTAGCGGCATTGAAGCTGTGAGCTAAGAGGAAAATGTGTGAGCCGGAGGCTAAAAAACTGTCAGCTAGCTCACCCTCACTCAGCTTAGAGGGAACACTGCTGATGGCCCCAGGAATAAACAGCTTTCAAAGGGGATTCCATAAATTCATGGAGGATCAGTCTATCGATGGCCATTAGTCATGGTGACTGAGGGGAACCTCCACATTTAGAGGAAGTCAACTTCTGAATCCCAGAGTCAGGAGGCAACATCAGGGGAAGGCCTCAGCACTCCAGAGGAACTGGCTGGCCCCTGTGTGAGACGGGAGGCTGGACTAGAGGGACCCTCCCTGGTCTGACCCAGCAGGGCTCTTCTGGTGTCCTTCTCAGGGGAAGGCCTCGGCCTCCCTGCCCTGTTGCTGGCCCTCCAGAGGGACTGGCTGGCCCCTGAGTGAGACGGGAGGCTGGACTGGAGGGACCCTCCCTGGTCTGACCCAGCAGGGCTCTTCTGGTGCTCTTATCAGGGGAAGGCCTCGGCCTCTCTGCCCTGTTGCTGGCCCTCCAGAGGGACTGGCTGGCCCCTGTGTGAGACGGGAGGCTGGACTAGAGGGACCCTCCCTGGTCTGACCCAGCAGGGCTCTTCTGGTGTCCTTATCAGGGGAAGGCCTCAGCCTCCCTTCCCTGTTGCTGGCCCTCCAGAGGGACTGGCTGGCCCCTGTGTGAGACGGGAGGCTGGACTGGAGGGACCCTCCCTGGTCTGACCCAGCAGGGCTCTTCTGGTGTCCTTCTCAGGGGAAGGCCTCGGCCTCTCTGCCCTGTTGCTGGCCCTCCGGAGGGACTGGCTGGCCCCTGTGTGAGACGGGAGGCTGGACTATGGACCCTCTCCCT
>NW_015173866.1:15351-21049 GCF_001447785.1 Gekko japonicus | reverse complement strand
AGTGGGGGATCAAACCCGGTTCTCCCAGATTAGAGTCTCTTCTCCTTCGTTCTTCTATTCTCCTTTGCATTGTCATAACCACTTGGCCAACTAGGAGATGCTCAGAGAGAGTGCCTGACCAGATATCACCTAAAGTAAAGGTTCCCTTGCTCGAAAGCCAGTCGAGTCCGACTCTAGGATTGCAGTGCTCATCTCCGTTTCCAAGCCGAAGAGCCAGCGCTGTCTGAAGACGTTTCCGTGGTCATGTGGCCGGCATGACTAAACACCAAGGCGCACGGAACGCTGTTACCTTCCCACCAAAGCGGTAGCTATTTATCTGCTTGCAATGTCTTGCTTTCGAACTGCTAGGTTGGCAGGAGCTGGAACTAGAGACGAGAGCTCACTCCGTCATGTGGCAACTCGGGTCTCGAACTGCTGAACTACCGACCTTCCACAGCCTGCATGTCAGATCTGGGATGTTAAGCAGGGTCAGCCCCGGTTACTGCTTGGATGGGAGACCACCAAGGAGATCTGGGGTTGCTACGCAGAGGCAGGCAAGGGCAAACCACCTCTGTTTGTCTCTTTCCTAACCTGGTTAGCCCAATCTTGGCTGATCTGGGATGTTAAGCAGGGTCGGCCTTGGTTAGTACTCGCATAGTAGGCTACCAAGGAAGTCCAGGGTTGGTACGCAGAGGCAGGCCACACATGGACCCCTGCTCGCTATGTTTATCCCGTCTCCTCTTGATTCGAGCACATAAATCGTATGTGCAGACTGACCGAGTTTATGCGCCTGCCCCCAGGATGTGACGTGTCGAACAGGGTAGCTGTGTTAGTCATGGAAATTCTGTCTCACTGTATCTGAAGTAGTGCGCTTGCACACGACAGCTTATACCTTGAATAAAACATTGTTGGTCTTCAATGTGCCCCTGGACTCAAACACAGCTACCCCACCTGAATCTATCTGCAGTAGAACAAATCTAGAGTCCACTGGCACCTTTAAGGCCAACAAAGGTTTATTCAGGGTATAAGCATTCTTGCGCATGCACACTTTTTCAAATACAGTGGAATGGTAGGTAAGGTTCAAACTTATAGACAGGGGCTGAACAGCAAAATTAGCGTGTGACGTGATGAAGATGTGCAAAGACAAACTAAATAACAAGCTAAGGCTATAATAGTCAACAGTTGTAAACAGTGTTCCCTCTAAGCTGAGTTAGTGTGAGCTAGCTCACAGTTTTTTTAGCCTCCGGCTCACATTTTTGTCTTCGCTCAGGAAGGACGGCTCCAGAGCAAACTAATTTGTGCAGTAGCCAAATCACTCGTTCACAGCTTTAATGCCAGTAGAACTTTTGCTCACAAGACTCTGCAACTTAGAGGGAGCATTGGTTGTAAAGCAATAAATATGTCAACATAGCAGATAAATGTGTAAAGGTATCGTTTCTAATTGTGGGAAGCAAACTGATACTCTCCGTTCTCTCATCTCAGGCGTGGAGGTCACTTAACAGCATTTTTCTTTCTTTTTTGAGGTGGATGCAGCAAAACATCCCAGTATACCTTGCATTACGTTCCGTATTCTAATATACTATTCTGAAAAAGAAATACACTAAAATACATACGATGTATAGTAGAAGTTAGCTTTGAGTCTGGTAGCATCTTAAGAGTCCAACCACATTTTCAGGGCGTAAACCTTTTACTAGTAGGAATGGTGATCTCTGGGTCTTTATATCCCATTTAGAAGGTGGGAGGGGTGTTGCAAAGAAGGAACTCAGAAGTAGGCAAGTAACTCGAGATGCAAAGGTACAATGTGTATTGTAATACGCTTGAGTAGAGCGGAGATCTAGGACAGGGGTGTCGATCTCATTTATTATGAGGGCCGGATATGACATAAATGAGACCTTATTGGGCCGGGCCACGTGTGTCATAAAACGTAATGCCAGGTAGCGGAGACATAAACTTTATAAAGGACACAAACGGGTTTTTTTTAACTTAAACACATGCTTAAAAGATTAGCACTCTTGCAATATTTCATTTATTTAACAGGTCTGATAACTGACACCTCTTGCTCTATATTATGGCATCAAAACGTCTGTGCTGTTGCAGTCTTGAGTATGCTGTTCAGGTATGTATCTGTAAGCTGCAAATCTATGATAACGCAGCAGCAACAGGACTGGAAGAAGAAGCAGAAGACAGCCAGTTCCACTGCGGGCCTGATAGAAGCCCTCCGGGGGCCTGATCCGGCCCCCGGGCCGCATGTTTAACACCTGTGGTCTAGGGCCTACTGAAGGCTCACGTGGGCGCCATGAAAAAGTGGTGGAACACACATTGGCATTTCCCTACTTATCCTCCCGCTCACATGCCACATGCAGCAGGGGAGAGCACAAAACCCTGAAATTTATTCCCGCATGCTTCTCACGTGCTCAGTTCCGTCGATGCCAGGGAGGCTTATGAAAGATATTTCATACCCTGGCTTTTCTCCCCAACTGGGGAAGGGGCTCAAAGGGGCTTACGTCGCTCTTCCCTCTTCCATTTAATGCTCATAAAAACAACCCTGTGAGGTAGGCTGAGAGAGAGGGAACTGGCCCGGGGTCACTCAGTAAACTTCCGCGGCGGAGTGGGGATTCGAACGTGGATCTCAACCGAGTTTGGCACTCTTAAGTGCTGGAGTGGACCACACTGGAGTTGGGGTGGTGGAAAATGGTATTTGGATTTCCCACCCCTGATATCAAAAATATATTAAGCCATCTCTGCTGGTGCCCAAAGGATGGAGCATTTAATTCAGAGGTTCCCAAACGTATTTGGCCTACCGCCCCCTTTTCAGGGGGAAAAAATTACTCAGCGCCCCCCTGTCAAGGCGGGGTATAAATTTGTCAAGAAAGGTCCAGTTTGTGGATCTGCACCTGAATCGTTCCAGCGCCCCCAAGGGGGCGCTATTGCCCAGTTTGGGAACCAGGGAATTCGAGCAAGGACTTGGTACCTTGTGGGACGTGGGTATCCTTGGCATGGAGAGGTGGATAGAGATAGGTTTTCCTTCCTCTCCCCTTAGAAGAACACAGTGACGGTGCTGGTCCAGAGCTGTGTTCCCTCTAAGCTGAGTGAGTGTGAGCTAGCTCACAGTTTTTTAGCCTCCGGCTCAGACCTTTTTTGTCTTAGCTCAGGAAGGAGGGCTCCAGACCAAACTAATTTATGCAGCAGCCAAATCGCTCGCTCACAGCTTTAATGCCAGTAGCTCACAAAGTGGAATCTTTGCTCACAGGACTCCACGTCTTAGAGGGAGCACTGCTCCAGAGATAGGGCAGATTAGAAACAAAAGCACTTTTTCACACAGGACGTATATAACTGGTGGGTTTTGCTGTCACAAGATACGGGTATGGCCCCACGGGTCTTTAAAAGGGGCTCTAGAGAATGGCAAAATGGAACCTCCATGTCCAGAGGCAATATACTGCTGGACACCAGTTGCTGGGCCGGGACGACTGAGAGCTCCTCTCATGTGATATAACAGAGCAAAGGCTAGACCTGGGGTGTCAAACCTGCAGCCCGGGGGCCAGATCAGGCCCCAAAGGGCTTCTCTCAGGCCTGCAGTGGAACTGGCTGTCTTCCCCCGCTTCTTCCAGCCCCGTTGCTGCTGCGTCATCATAGGTTTGCAGCGTACAGATATACACCTGAACAGCATACTCAAGACTATAACAGCACAGACATTTTGATGTAATTATTCAGAGCAAGATGTGTCAGTTATCAGACACTGTTAAATAAACAAAATGTTGCAAGCGTGCTGATGTTTTAAGCATGTTTTTATTTTAAGTTTTAAAAAAACACCTTTGTGTTTGTGTCCTTCATAAAGTTGATATCTCCGCTACCTGGCATTCCGTCTTATGACACACATGGCCTGGCCCAACAAAATCTCACTTATGTCATATCCGACCCTCATAACAAATGAGTTCGACATCCCCGGGCTAGAAAAATCCCAGGTGCCAGTTCACCCTGGTGCCTAGAAACCTCATTTGTGGCACCTGCTATTTGTAACAGTAATTTTTTTTTGTAGAACTGTTTGGCCGTCCCCAGTGGAAGTACAAATACACTTATTCATATTGGAATAGGTTTTGCAGTATGACAAATAAATACGCACAACGGTCTCCTCGTTGCTGGTTTATACGTAAACTTAATCCTGCCACAGTGATGGATGAATTCATTCCTTAGCGACTTGCTTACGATTCTGGTGCCAACACTTAATTAAATGGGACTTTTTAAAGCGGTGATAAAAATGCGGGAAGTTGAGAGGCTAGGTTACGGTTAGAGGTTTTCTCGTCGTGACGCAACCAGGGCTGTTGGTGGTAAAAAGGGCAGTCAAGTTGCAGCTGCTTGTACGGTGATCCCGTAGGGTTTTTAAGAGCCAAACAGAGGTGGGTTTGCCCTTGCCTGCCTCTGCGTAGCGACCGACTTCCTTGGTGGTCTCCCATCCAAGGACTAACCAGGGCTGGTCCTGTTCGGCTTCCCAGATTGGATGAGATCGGGCTAGCTTGGGCTATCTAGGATCAAGGGAAGAGGCGATCAGAGGTAGGTTTGCCCTCACCTGCCTCTGCGTCGCGACCGACTTCCTTGGTGGTCTCCTATTCAAGGACTAACCAGGGCTGATCCTGTTTGGCTTCCCAGATTGGATGAGATCGGGATAGCCTGGGCTATCTAGGATCAAGGGAAGAGATGTTCAGAGGTCGTTTGCCCTTGCCTGCCTCTGCGTAGCAACCCTGGACTTCTTTGGTGGTCTGCCCGCCAAGGACTGAGCTGTGCAGACCCTGCTTAGCTTCTGAGATCTGAAAAGATCAGGCTAGCCTAGGCCATCCAGGTCAAGGCAAACCACGGCTCCCCGATCTTTATTGATATTTAACCACACATTTGTCTCAGCCAGCTTACGGCCACCCTGCAGGGCAAAGTGGTGTCAAACTCATTTGTTACGAGGGCCAGATCTGACATAAACGTCCCTTTGTCGGGCCGGCCCATGTAGTGGTTAAGTGCGCGGACTCTAATCTGGGAGAACCGGCTTTGATTCCCCACTCCTCCACCTGCAGCTGCTGGATGACCTTGGGCAAGCCATAGTTCTGTCAGAGCTGTTCTCTCAATGACAGTTCTGGAAAGAGCTCTCTCAGCCCCACCTGCCTCACAGGGTGTCTGTCGTGGGGAGGGGAAGGGAAAGGAGTTTGTAAGCTGCTTTGAGACTCCCAAGTGAGGGGCGGGGTATAAATCCAACCTCCTCCTCCTCCTAAAATGTAATGCCAGGTAGCGGAGATAGAAACTGTATAAAGGACAGCAGCTAGTAAGCTCCAAGTTGGTGTATCCTCACTGCAAGGCCCCCTGGGGTGGGAGGGGTGTGCAAAGGAAAACCCATGGAGGCGGACAAGAGAGGAAGCACTTAGGGCTCTTGAGCTAGGAGAAACGACGACTGAGGGGTAACATGATCAAGGTTTATAAGATTATGCATGGGAAAGAGCAGATGGAGAAAGAGGTACTTTTCTCCCTTTCTCACCATACAAGAACTCCTTGTGGGCACTCCATGAAATGGCTGAGCGGTCGGGTCAGAACGGATAAAAGGAAGTCCTTCTTCACCCAAAGAGTGATTAACACATGGAATTCACTGCCACAGGAGGGTGTGGCGGCTACAAGCATGGACGGCTTCAAGAGGGAATTAGATAAGCATATGGAGCAGAGGTCCATCAGTGGCTATTAGCCACAA
>NW_015173866.1:6658-15246 GCF_001447785.1 Gekko japonicus | reverse complement strand
TTCTGCCGTGCTGAAGGCACGAGGGGGCGCCTCCCCCCCCTCCCCCCCCCCAGTACTCCCTCCCTTGCACCAGTTGCTCACGGGCTGCATAAGAGCCCGGGATGGGCCAATTCCGGCCCCCGGGCCTTATGTTTGACACCCCTGCTGTAGGGCTTTCGAGGCAAGAGATGTTCAGAGGCCGTTTGCCATTGCCCGCCTTCTGTGTAGCAAGTGGCCCTGGACTTCCTCGGTAGTCTCCTGTCCAGATACTGACCAGGGCCGACGCTTTTTAGCTTCCAGGATCTGATGAAACCAGGCTAGCCTGGGAATTCCAGGTCCGGGCAGGAGACGGACAGAGGTGGGTCGCCATCGCCCGCCTCCGTGTAGCATCCCTGGGCGTCCTCGGTGGTCTCCCATCCAAGTAACCAGGGCCGACCCTGCTTGGCTTCCGAGATCGGACCGGCCCGGGCCATCCAGCTTCCAGCAAACCAGGGTTACCCCATATTTTATGGATATTCCACCACATTTGTCGGAGCTTTAATAAAACCACACGGGACTATGAAAAGCTAAATGGTGGCAGTAGTCGGAAAAGTGTGGTCATTGAAAAACTCCAAAACCCTAAGCTTCGGAAGAGACTAGGCAAGGAGAAGTAAAGGCTGAAGGACTCTGAATTGTGCCTTTAAAAAGGGTTGAAGTGAGATGCTTTGGGGTGTTTCTGTTTAAGATCTGGAAAAGATAATGTTAAACTTGACTCAGTTGATAGTAAGACTAACGGGATTAAGACTAAATGTATGGTTAAACTGGTGGGATGATCTCCTCTCTTGGGTTTTTAGTCAGTAGTGGGTATCTTTCTTTATCCTATAAATGTAGTTCCCCCTCCCTTTTTTTCTGCTGTAGTTTTGTAGTGTTAAAAAAATGCAATAAAAAATCCCCTCCGGGGGCTTAAAAAAACAACAACTCCAAAACCCTGAAGCTGAAAAATGAGTCCGTCTCTAAAGTTTTTCGAGTGGGATTCTAGAGCCAGAGGAAGGTTTATCCGGGCCCGTTACGAGGCAGCCGCCCCTTGGGCCTAACCATAGTTCACCTTCAGACATGTGGGACGGGGAGTAAAAGTGTTCCCGGGCACAGGATGTGAGGCGGCTTGGAGCCCCAAATCCTCCGGCCTGAGAAAGCGAAGGCCGGGGTGCCTGCAGTGTGTACACAGCCCGTGTTGTCATCCGGCTCTCTCAGCAGCCGCTGCCGTCTTCCCTCCGGTTGCCAGGAAGTCTCGTCAGCCTCTGGCCAGGATGGGGGGGGGGCGCCACGGATGGGAAAGTGCCAGGAAGAGAAAGCGTACTTCCCCCGTTTCCCTTTGCCTGCCTCCCCCCTCTCTCTCTCTGTCCCTCCAGCCTCACTCTCTTTTCCTTTCCCACTGCAGGTTGGTCCGGTGACATATCCCAAGGTCGCACACGCGTCCCCCTGTTCTCCGGGACCCTGAGACCTTGCACTCAGTGCCCGGGGGCAAGGGGGTGTCTCTGGCTTCTGGACCCTCTTCTGCCGTTTTCCCGCCTCCCCTAGGCTCGCCTGGATGCCTGCTTCTGACGGACCGGTTCCCCCTCGGCCTCTGCCCCAGCACGTCCTCTCCAGCGGGGTCGGATAGGGCGAGCGCCGGGAGGACCGCGGGGGTTTCCTCGGGGCCACGAGGCGCAGTGCTCAAACTCGAGGCCGCAACCTCGGAAGCTCGGTCCACAAACCCTTCGGGCCAGCGAAGTCAGCTCGATCGACGCGGATCATCCCGCACAAATTCCGTCCTACCCGGCCTGATTTGGTAGGCTGCAGCTGCCTCCAAAGTAGCGGATCGTTCCTGCATATCAACACCTGGTGCGCCACTCCAGAAAGGTGTACCGAGAGAGAGGCTCCCAACCGTGGTATCCGGGAAGCGGCTTTCCCCCCAGTGAACAGACCATTTCAGCAACGTGTTTCCTCGGGGCCGTAAGCCCCTGAGATCCAGCCCATCTTTTATGACCGCGCTGTTTGGTTTTGGGGGAGGCTGGCTCCCGATCATCTCCCCTGAAGGAGGGTCGAAGGACCGTTTCTATGCACAGAGTAATACCCCACGGGGGCCGCCGGTTATCTTCCTCGCCAGAGCTGAGCCCGTCTGCATTTGCGACGTGATGTAGAGACTGCTCCCGGGATTTTGGGATTCTACAATCGGGACACCCTATGGATTCCTTCCGCAAACCCCGCAAGAGTGGAATAACGGGAGGTGGCAGACATCGCTTTTGATAACCGCCTGGCGTCTGCCGATCGCGTCCGTTCGCCGAGGACAGTCGAGCGGTTCGGGCAGCAGGCTCCATGATAGGATTCTAACCCCCTGGGCAGTGGCTTGGAGCCGCATGGAAGCCCTGGGCAAGTCCACGGCGTGGCTGCGGGCCGAGCTGGCCTCCCCGTCTCCCCGCCTGCACATCCTCGACTGCCGTAGCCGGGAACTGTACGACTCGTCCCACGTGGAGCGGGCGCTGAGCGTGGCCCTCCCGGGACTGCTGCTCCGCCGCCTCCGCAAGGGGAACCTTTCGGTCTGCTCTTTGCTCCCCGGGCCGCCGTGCGGCCTCGGGGGCAACACCGTCTTGCTGTACGATGAGGGGACGCTCCACCTGTCCCAAGCGAGGGACCGGGAAGAGGACAACGAGGAGTCGGTGCTGATGACCCTGCTGCAGAAGCTGCAAGAGGAAGGGTGCCTGGCCTACTACCTGCAGGGTAGGTGTACGGGGGTAGGTCCGGTGGCCAGCCTCCAGGTGGGGCCTGAAGATCTTCCGGGAATTCCGCCTTGAGCCTGCTTTGGCGGGGAGAACGGGGTACAAATCAGATTAATAAAATACAACTGATCTCCAGACGACGGAGATCAGATCCCCCTGGAGAACATGGCTGCTTGGGAGGGTGGGCTCTATGTTGTTATAACCCACTGAGATTTCGTCCCCACACTCTACCTTCTCCCTGCTCCATCCCCAGATGTCCAGGCATTTCTCAGCTTGGAGTCGGCAACCCTAGGGGTAGGGGGGCATAGTATTTGTGCTAGGGGAAGGAGATGTCATTCTCTGGAAACCATGACCTTCTGGGATCATAGGATGTTAGAGTTGGAAGGGACCTTGCAGGTCATCTAGTCCGGCCCCCTGCACTCTGCAGGAGCAGAGCCGAAAGAGAGCCCTACAACATACCCAAAAATGGTCGCCCAGCCTCCGCTCGAAAAGGTCCAGCGAAGGAGCGTCCACCACCTCCTGAGGCAGTCCGTTCCACTGCTCAACCACCCTTACAGTTAGGAAGTCTCTCCTGAGATTTAGTCGGAATCGACTCCCTTGTCATTTCCACCCATCAGTTCTTCTTTGGTGGAGAAGGTAAAAGGCAGAGCCGGGATCCGGGGTAGGGTTAGGAAGCTGCGATCTGGAGATTTCCCCGTTGAGTTGACCTTTAATGCTAAGAAACGCAGCCCTCGCTGTGCATTCCCCCTCGATCAGTTCACTCCCCATCTGTTAGTTTACCGTCCCGAAGATGAGAGAGGGGGCAGGGGAGGACCCGAATGGAGGGTAGAAGCCGTGGGGGGCACCGCAGCTCTATTCAGCCACAGGTTTCATGGGCATCTGTGGGGTTTTGCAAAGGGATAATCGTAGCCAGGAAGGAAGACTATAAAGACCCCCTCTCGGACAGTGGCTTACCCAGGTCTTCCTCCGCTCTGCTTCTTCAGATCCTTTAAGGCAACAGGTCTGGAGAAAAAAACATCTTTGTCCCTTTCACAGAGGCTTCGTGTGTGGAAAGGGGCAACAAAAGCTTTTCCTGCCGCAGAGGTAAATAACGTCGCCTGTTAGGTAACACCCCCTGAACCCGCACTTAGCAGCCTGAATATCCTAGATTTTGCCCAAGCTCAGAAGCTAAGCAGGGTCGACCCTGGTTAGTCCTTGGATAGGAGACCACCGAGGAAGTCCAGGGTTGCTATGCAGAGGCAAGTAATGGCAGACCACATCTGTTAGTCTCTTGCCTTGACCTAGATGGCCCAGGCTAGCCCGATTTCGTCAGATCTTGGACGCTAAGCAGCGATGGCCCTGGTTAGTACTTGGATGGGAGACCACCGAGGAAGTCCAGGGTTGCTGTGCAGAGGCAAGTGATGGCAGACCACGTCTATTAGTCTCTTGCCTTGACCTGGATGGCCCAGGTGAGCCCGATTTCGTCAGCTCTTGGATGCTAAGCAGCAATGGCCCTGGTTAGTACTTGGATAGGAGACCACCGAGGAAGTCCAGGGTTGCTGTGCAGAGGCAAGTGATGGCAGACCACGTCCGTTAGTCTCTTGCCTTGATCTGGATGGCCCAGGCGAGCCTGATCCCATCAGATCTCGGAAGCTAAGCAGCGACGGCCCTGGTTAGTATTTGGATGGGAGACCACCGAGGAATTCCAGGGTTGGTACGCAGAGGCAGGCAATGGGCAAAACCACCTCTGAATGTCTCTTGTCTTGAAAACCCTGTAGGGTTGCAATGAATAGGTTCTGATGTGACGGCACATGGTTGTTTATTAAACCTTAGTTAAAGGGGCAGGATATTTCCTCTCCAAGTTGCTGCCGACCTTAAGAACATAAGAGAAGCCAATGCTGGATCAGGCCAGTGGCCCATCCAGTCCAACACTCTGTGTCACACAGTGGCCAAAAATACCAGGTGCCCTCAGGAGGTCTACCAGTGGGGCCAGAACTCCAGAAGCCCCTCCACTGTTGTCCCCCCCCCCAAAGCAGAAGAAGAAAAGAAGAGATTGGATTTATACCCTGCTCTTCACTACCCAAAGGAGTCTCAGAGCGGCTTACAATCTCCTTTCCCTTCCCCTCCCCACAACAGACACCTTGTGAGGTAGGAAGCGCTGAGAGAGCTCTGAGAGAACTACCCTTGAGAGAACAGCTCTGAGAGAACTTGTGACTGATCCAAGGTCACATCAGCAGCTGCACGTGGGGGAGGAGTGGGGGATCAAACCCGGTCTGGCCTACTACCCGCAGATTAGGTGTATGGGGTAGGTCCGGTGGACCCGAAGCCCTGTGTACAATGCCTGCACCCCATACCACGGCACTGTTTCCCCTCCCCAAAGATGGAGGAGGCAGCAAGCACGAGAGAACCGGAACGGTAAGGGGCTGGCCGGCTAGGTGCCGTAGGGGATGCTACAGTTGCACAAAATACGGGCCAGGTGACCAGCTGTGTTATCTTCCCAGCACCACATCTGTCGCTCTTTAGTTCCCCTTGAACTTAAAGAGCTTCAGGAAGTGACGTCAGATCAGGTTTTCAGCTAGCCGGCGTGGCGACGCTTTTTGCTCTGCAGCAGTTTGCGGGCAACGGCGCTCCACTCCGTGCCGGGAGACACTCCCCCTTGTCGATCTCCCCGCGTCAGGCCGCCGTCGGAGGCACAAGAGCGGGCCAGGTGGGGTTTTCCGGGGGAGTTGGCAGCCCTTCGGCCCAGACGGCACCCGCCAAGTCCAAGGTCTGAGAGCGTGCCGCTCTCATCCTCGCCTGCAGGGTTGCCGGCAGGCCTGGAGAAAAATGCCCCGCCCCCTATTAGCCGCGGAATTGGGCAACTGGAGCTTTTCATGACACAGGAGTGGATAACAGAATAACAGAAGTGCAGTTTTCCTTGGGGCTGATTTTGGGGCTGGGGTGGGGTGGGCAGGACACGCAACTCCACTTTTGTCTGACGTCAGACGCCTGCAAGTCCCCGGAACATGGGCGTCTTTTTGGACACATTCCCCTTAACTCAGGGGCACGCCCCTTTGGGCTTAGGGCGACTACTTACATTGGCGGTCCACCAGAGATAAATCTCTGCCATGTCGTGGCTTAAAAACGAAAGAAACGAGGTGTTTAGTTCCTTAGGAGGAGTCACCCACCTGGCTACTTCTCCTGGGAAGAGGCTTTGGGGTGAAGGGTGGCATTGGGGGCACGGCGCACGAACGAGCATAGAGACAGAAACACTAGGGAGTCACACGTGCCCCTCGGTTCGCCGTTTTGCATTGGAACCCTCCCCGACCTGGAGGGCCCAGGCTAGTCCGATCTGGTCAGCTCTCGGAAGCTAAGCGGGGTCGGCCCTGGTTAGTCCTTGGATGGGAGACCACCGAGGAAGTCCAGGGTTGCTACGCAGAGGCAGGCAATGGCAAAACCACCTCTGTTTGTCTCTCTCCTGACCTGGATAACCCAGGCTAGCCTGATCTCATCAGATCTCAGAGGCTAAGAAGGGTCAGCCGCAGAGGGGATACTGAGACTGAGGTTGCTACGCAGAGGCAGGCAAGGGCAAACCACCTCTGTTCGTCTCTGCCCTTATCTGGATAGGCTAGACTAGCACTACACTGTCAGACCTCGGACACTAAGCAGGGTCAGCCCCAATTAGTCCTTGGACGGGAGACCACCAAGGAAGTCCAGGGTTGCTACGCAGAGGCAGGCAAGGGCAAACCACCTCTGTTCGTCTCTGCCCTTATCTGGATAGGCTAGACTAGCACTACACTGTCAGACCTCAGACGCTAAGCAGGGTCAGCCCCAGTTAGTCCTTGGATGGTAGGCCACCAAGGAGGTCCAGGGTTGCTACGCAGAGGCAGGCAAGGGCAAACCCACCTCTGTTCACCTCTGCCCTGATCTGGATAGGCCAGGCTAGCACTACACTGTCAGACCTCGGACGCTAAGCAGGGTCAGCCCCGATTAGTCCTTGGATGGGAGACCACCAAGGAAGTCCAGGGTTGCTACGCAGAGGCAGGCAAGGGCAAACCATCCCTGTTTGTCTCTGTCCTGACCTGGATAGCTCAGGCTAGGCGAACCCGTCAGATCTGGGAAGTTAAGCAGGGTCGGCCCCAGCTAATATTTGGACGGGAGACCACCAAGGAATACCGGGGTCGTGACGCAGAGGCAGGCAACGTCAAACCTCCCCTGAACGTCTCTTGCCTTTTAAAAAAACCCAACCCTACGGGGGTTGCCATGAGTCAGCTGTGACTTGACGGCACCTTCCGACAGCATTGGAACCCCATCGGCGGACTTCCGGTTCCAGAGCATTATCGCAGGACGCTACGAGGCAGTGCTGCATCTCTGGGAACCCTTTCGGTCGCGGCTTAATCTTCTTCCTGGGCGGGGCTAGCTCTGCTTCCTGTGGCAAAATAGAAGTGGCCGGGGCTAGTCCCGATTGGGCGATGCCACCTAGAGCATCGTGTTCCGTTTTGGGCACCACAATCTAAGAAGGATCGAGACAAGCTGGAAGGTGTCCAGAGGAGGGTGATGAAGATGGTGACGGGGGTCTGGAGACCAAGTCCTGTGAGGAAAGGTTGAAGGAGGCGGGTCTGTTTAGCCCGGAGAGGAGACGACTGAGAGGTGATAGGATCACCATCTTCAAGAGCTTGAAGGGCTGTCCTCTAGAGGATGGTGCGGAGTGGTTTTCTGTTGCCCTGGAAGGTTGGACCGCAACCGACGGGTTGAAATTAAATCAGAGGAATTTTTGGCTAAGCATGAGGAAGAACTAGCTGTTGTAGATTTCCCGGGTTGCGTGGCCGTGGTCTTGGCATCGTAGGACCTGACGTTTCGCCAGCAGCCGTGACTGGCATCCTCAGAGGTATAACGCAGAAAGACGGAGGAC
Organism: Gekko japonicus; assembly: GCF_001447785.1. NCBI lineage: Eukaryota > Metazoa > Chordata > Lepidosauria > Squamata > Gekkonidae > Gekko > Gekko japonicus. The sequence continues at coordinate 7,662 of NW_015173866.1, read as the reverse complement.
TCTCCGTGTCAAGGTGAGAAGCAGAATGGTCCTTCCTTCTTTCCTCCTTCCTTCCCTCCCTCCCTCCTTCCTTCCCTCCCTTCTTTCCCTCACAGCTACCGGCAAAACGTCCGGTCCTACAGTGCCAAGACCACGGCCACACAACCCGGAGAATCTACAACAGCTAATGAACTCGGGCCATGAATGCCTTCGACAATATAATAAGGAAGAACTTCCTGACAGTTAGAGGGGTTCCTCAGTGGAGCAGGCTTCCCTGGGGAGGTGGTGGGCTCTCCTTCTTGGGAGGTTTTCAAACAGAGGCGAGATGGCCCTCGGACAGCCATGCTGATTCTGCGAACTTGGGCAGATCCCGAGAAGGGAGGGCAGGAAGGGTTGCCTCGGTGCTCAGTTTTCGTGGCCCTTCCTTACACACCCAGGGAAATGCCAGTTGCCACTTTCGGGTCAGGATAGGGTTCCCAAGTCAAAAATACTCACCAGCGGGGGAGCCTTGGCTGGCTCCGGGAGCCGTACTCGGATGCGCGCGCGCGCACCGCCAGCATGTCACAGGAAGTGACGTGCAACATCGACCACATTGAGGGCGTGGCCATGGTCGTGGGAGGGAAAACCATAGAGTTTTCCCTCCCCGATCCGGGCCACGCCCCCAACATGGTCGACGTGCACGTCACTTCCTGTGACGCTGCACTTCGGGGGGCGGAGTTCCCTCCCCAGGGCCCGATTCCGCGGCGGCGGAAATCGGGCCTCCAAAGCTGGGGTTTCCCCGCCCCCACTTGGCAGCCCTAGGTCAGGAAGCAACCCTGGAGGATTTTTTTCGTTCATCTGCTTGGCGTGGAACAGCAGTCACTGTGGGTGTGGAAGGGAAGGTGCTAGTGAATCTCCTGCCTTGTGCAGGGGGTTGGACTAGATGACCCCGGTGGTCCCTTCCAACTCTGTGATTCTATCTTGTGCGTAACAACGATATTCCATCTCTGGGTTTTGTCCTCCCCCCCCCCCCCGCAGGAGGCTTC